>NC_081559.1:26934499-27197785 GCF_022355385.1 Mustela nigripes | reverse complement strand
TGGTTGGGAGTTCATAGTTGGTCAGAAAATAAAGTTCAACCATCTATATGAGGTGAACATATGACAGGTCTATGGTGAAAGAATAAGTGCTTTCAATGGTATGGATGTCATTATTCACTTGTTCCTGGCTAAAAGAAGTGCAAATTGAGGAATGAAATTGAAATTGAAGAGGAGGTCTTGAAACCTTCTGCACCAATTCTTCACAATTTTTCAACATGGCACAAGTGTTCCATTAAGTGTAAGCAACTTGGCTTTGAATTCGCACTGTCTAGATGATAATTCTGGTTCCACACTTACCAGCTAGTAATTGTGGAAATGTTATCACCTTTAAACCCTGGTTTTCTCACTGGATGGTGATTGCCACCCACTTCAAAGAAACTTCAGTGGTTTAAATGAGATGAGCATGCTTGGCATTTTAGTAATCACTCAATATATGGTGGCAGATATTTATTGTTAATAGTAACAGTCCAAGTCAGTTTTGCCTAGTGAAGAACTTTATTTTATTCCAAACCAGTTCCTCTAATTCACCTACCAGAAGTTTTGCTCACTGGGAAAAGGATGGAGTGGGTGTAAGTGGGTATCTTTAGACATGCAGCCTACAGAATTCTGAGATCTTTGAGCACAATTATCCTTCTAACTTTGGCCTTTTCATTTATGCCAATGAGGAATACAGTGTCCATGGAAATTCATTGATCCATCCAAGCTCTCAAAGCTGGGACTTCAAATCCAGATGTCCTGACTTCCAGCAAGGTACCCTTGGAGCATTTAGGACCTCTTCTATGCATGGCCACCAATAGCTATTTGTTAAGCATGTGAAGGAATAGTACCCACAATGTATGGACAATCGTTTGATCCATTGTCTTGCCTTGCACTTCCTCTTCTGCTATGGCACTCACTCATGGGCTAGTGGCCAGAAGCAGAGGCAGCTTCCAGCATGCAGGATGAACTGACCTGAGCAGGCCAGGACTATGACCTAAGTGCCACCTCATTTGCCCCTTTCAAATAAGTGTATGTTTCTCTTTGTAGAAGAATCCCGGCTTTTCAACTCAGATGCTTTATGGAGTCTTTTGAAATTGGAATCACGACTCATTGTCACCCTTTTTAAATCTTACTATCCAAAATCCTGGGCATTTTTATTGTCCTCTGATCTGGGCACCACGCCCCACCACCCTGGAGGGAGTTCTGCTGAAGTGTGATCTCCAGGAGAAAGGAAGTATCATCTGAACCAATGTCACCATTGTAATTGTCACAGAGATTTTGGCAAAACAAAAGCCCCAGCATAAGTTCAAACTAGATGACTTAAAAAAAGAAAAAAAAAAAAAAGTCCCTGCCTTTTAGAAACTGGCATGTTTTTGGTTCAGTTTTAGGGAGTTTCTTATCATATGAGCTGTTTGAAATGAAATAACAAATTTCTCATCTTTGAAAATGTTTAATCAGATACTGACAAACCACTTGATATAAATATTGTAGAGGAGTTAGATGATCTCAAAGTTCCTCAATTTAGGGCAAGACGTTATCTTTTCCCTTAACCACCAAAGAGGTGGTTACGTAAATATAAATGAAGGAAATGCTATATGGAGTAATAGGAAATTTCATTAGATTTCCCACATTAAAAATTGTTTCCATGAAGGAAAACCAATGTAGTGAATAGAATTAAACCTATTAAGACATCTGGCCAGGATCTTTCAACCAGCTGAGTAGCTTTTGTGCTAGGTGATGCTGTTGTCTGGGTCCCTGTTTCCTCACCTGTCTCATGAGAGGATAGGGTCAGAGAATCACTAAATTTCATTGTGTTGAGAACTTTGGTTGGGAGTTCATAGTTGGTCAGAAAATAAAGTTCAACCATCTATATGAGGTGAACATATGACAGGTCTATGGTGAAAGAATAAGTGCTTTCAATGGTATGGATGTCATTATTCACTTGTTCCTGGCTAAAAGAAGTGCAAATTGAGGAATGAAATTGAAATTGAAGAGGAGGTCTTGAAACCTTCTGCACCAATTCTTCACAACTTGTTCACCAAATAAAGGCTCTGGTGTTTTCAGCTTGTGCCTCAGACCAGAATAAAGAGAGTGTCCATGTTTTAAATTCCCAGGAGCCTTGGCTTCTGCCGGCTAGGAAAATACTTCTAGTTCCATCTGTGCTCTGGCTGCCATAACCAAAGACTGAGTGGCTTAAACAACAAAAATTGTCTCATGTTTCTGTAGGCCAGAATTCCAAGATCAAGGTGTCTGCAGGACTGGTTTCTTCTGCAGTCCATGAGGGCAGAATCTGCTCCAAGCTTCTCTTTTTAGCTTGTTGATGACATATTTTTTCCATATCTCTTCTTTCCATGACCCAGGCATTGTCTTCCTTTTATATGTGCTTCTATGTCCAAATTTCCTCTTTTTAGTAGGGCAACGGCCATATTGAATTAGGGTCCTCCCCAATGACCTCACTTTAACTTGATTATCTCTATGAAGACCCTATCTCCAAATGAGGTCACCTACTGACATATTGAAGGTCAGGACTTCTACACATGAAATTGGGGAGCAGGAGCAATTCTACTCATAACACCATCCATAAAATCGCACTCTTCACTGCACCTCTGATGTCACAGTTGGCAGGAGGGGCCCTTGATAGTGAATCAGGAGAATGACCACGTTCTTCTTTAGGCTCATCCATGTCCTTTAGCCTCAGTCCTCCCTTCCTTCCCCCAAGTTCTTTAAGCCAGTATTTGTTTCTTATATTAACATTTCCTTTGATTTGGTAAGAGGTATGTACATGCGTGCATGTGTTTGTGTGGGGAAGAGAGAAACATTAGCATGTAGCTCTTCCTCTGAGTGCTCCTGCTCCGTAGAGAAGTGGAACATTTGCTTGTAGTCTGCATATATGTCTAATTCCAAACACCTAACTAGCTTTGGGCTTTTATCTCAGGGTTTCCCTGGCAACAATCTTGATTTAAGAACAGTAAAGCTCTGACTTCCTGGGGTGAAGAAGTAACCTCACATCCACACCTACAGGAAAACAGTCTTGGGGTAAATAGTCTCATCTCTGTAATTACCTCACCATGCATTTATTTTGGATTGGGTCCTAATGCTCTGTAATAGCCACCATCTCCATTCTGGACTCAAATGACCCACTTTGAAGTTGGGTTCATCCTGGAATCCCATCAGGAGGATGGGAGGATGAAGAGCCCTGAGGAAAATCTACTGCTATGTACTCTGGGTCCTCAAAGACTGGGAGCCACTGGACTTGGTGGTGTTTAGGATGGAGAGACTGCCTATCAATGCCCAACTATCCAGGGATGTTAGCAGCACAGGACTTCCAAGCCTGTGATTCTAGTACATTCCTGACGTTCTTTTGGGTTTAACTACCAAAGTTAATCCATGATCTTGTTCACCCTGTCACTAGCTAAGTATTTAAGCTGACTGGGAATAAGTATCTTAAGCCCATATCCCCTAAAATGGTTCCAACTTCATGTACTGGATCTTTATAAAGTATGTGAATGAAGCAGAAGCAGATGATTTTGAAGAGGTAATAACTCATGCAGGGAAAGTTAACAGCCTGATTTCAATCTTCATTGACTCAGTACATGAAGATGAAAACTTTAACTCCTGGTTCCCATCTGAGAGTCCATTCCAGCAGAAAACCCTACTCTCTATTATGATTCAACTCTATAAAACTCCTGGATGAGGATTCCAAAGCTTATAGACCAATGTTCCATTATCCACTTCTCAGATCTGTCAACTGTGATAACAATGGACCTTCCTAATTTCCAGGGTTGGAGAGAGCTTTCTCATTCTAATACAGCACAGGTCTTACTAGGGAATGCTGGCAAATAACAGCAGTGTTTTACCTATCATCTGGAAGCAAGCAAACAACATAAGCAAATATGAGATGAATGGAGTGACCACAGTAGTCAGCTCTGGATTCTCCATCCTCTGAAGGTCACTGAGAATTGTTAAGAAATGGACCACACTGCCTACTACTTTCAGTGTTAACAGTAATAACAGGTGATATATATGAAACATATATTATCTGCCAGGCTTAATGCTAGGTGCTTGTACATTTTCCCATTGAATCCTAACAAAAATCTTTGATGGGGGCCACCTGGGTGGCTCAGTCAGTTAAACAACTGGCTTTGGTTCCAGTCATGATCCTGAAGTCCCAAGATCAATCCCTGCATCAGGCTTTCTGCTCAGCGGGGAGTCTGCTTCTCCCTCTGACCTTTCCCCCCATTCTTGTGCACGCTCTCTCTCTCTCTCTCAAATAAATAAATAATATCTTTTAAAAAACAAATCTTTGGTAGGAACCATTTCTAAAAATGGTGAAGATCAAATGTTCTAATGCATGTAAAAGTGCTTAGAAATGATGAAGTGTTATCAGACCACAAAGATTCAATGCATGCTATTATTTTATTAAATGAGCCCTGAAGTTCCTCTTAGTCTAAGACTAATGTAGTGAAATAATAGATACTTAAAAGATATATGATACAGCCCTATCATATACCACAAGGCATCACCCAAAGAAGTGACATCAGCTTGTTAGAGAAGGAGAGAAATGCTGTGCAACCTGTTCAGGGAACCACAATAATGTAGAACCTTCCTTCTAAACCCGTAAGGGAACTCAGGTCAAATAGGTTGGTAACCCACTGAGACATACATGTTGTCACCCCCGACCCCCCGCCGAGTTCTGGTGGAAAAGAAACCAGATTTTGCATTGTCTTTTGCACTCTGATTAGTGGCTCTAATAAAGAATTTAGAATTCCTAAGATTTGAACTCTGCTGGACTCCGTTTTCATATTAGTGGAATGAGGTTAATATTTCACATTTATACTAATGCATTAAGTGAGCTGATGTATTTGAAAACATTTATCAAAATGCTGACATACAGGAAGTAATACAAATAACAATTAAACACCCACTGTTCTAGCGTGGTTGGGAAATGAAGACTCAGAACTGGTGGGATTTATGCAGTCTGACACATTCTATAAAATGGGTGGTGTATAAAGGAAGTGAGTCTCGAGGCATCAGAGCTAGTGGAGTCTAAATGCCCTTTGGGCAAGAGCCTTGTTTGTTTTGACTCATACAATGCCACCCACCTTATAGTTTGGTCATTCACTCTTTGTTGGCAATTGTTTTTTCTGGAGTTCAGAGGCCCATGAAGGAGTTTGTGTGAAGACACTGAAGAGTTGTCTTTAATCTCATTAAGAAGTGTTTAGTGAGAGCAGTGCCTGGGTGGCTCAGTTAGTTAAGAATCTGCCTTGGGTTTAGATCATTATCCCAGGGTCTGGGGATGGAGACTTGAGTCCCTGAATTGGGCTCTCTGCTCAGCAGGGGGTTTGTCTCTCCATCTGCACCTCCCCACGCTTATGTTTTCTCTCTCTCTCAAATAAATAAAATCTTTAAAAAAAAGTAAAAGAAAAAAGGAAATGTTTAGTGAGAGAGGCCAAGACTAAAGCTGAGAACACTCGATCAGCCATACAAATGAACATCTCAAGTAAATAGGTTGGAATTGTGTTGGTGCAGCATTAAAATAGGGTCTTAAGACTTTGACAGACCTGTGTGTTTGTGGGAAAACTCCTGAACATCTCTGAACTTCAGCTTTGGTAAGTAACTATGGCAATTCATGGAAAGCATTTGATCCATGCATGATAGATGTTCTATATTATTATTTTCAAGGCACTCTTAAATACATCGTTCTAAATTATTTCATTTGGAAGTGAGGTAAACGGGGTAGGAACTAGAGACAGAGGTTCCCAGATGAAAAGGCTTCTTAATACTTCCAACTCTGTGTTCTAGTTCTGGCTTTGAAAACAGCCCTATCAATCAGCTGTTGGTCTGCTCTCTGCTCTCTGGTGGAATGAGACACAATTCCCTTCACGTGATATAGTTTAAATGACTGCACAATTACATGAGCTCTAGAAGTGTGGAACAAACCCTGTCCATGTTTAGAAGATGAAGTATGAAGGCAGAAAGAGTGGAGAGGTGAAGATCCAATCACATGGCTGCCATTTAGTCACAGGTTCTTTTGAAGGATTGGCTGGTGAATTCTGGAATGCAGGTCATCCCTAGAACTTGGACTTCAGAGTTGCAGAAGCAGACTTCCAGATGAAGGAACTCTTGGCTCTTTCTTGTGGCCTGATTGCCCTGCACAAGGTTAGGATGTTGGGGTTAGGGGGTAGGCTTGTCTACAGCGAGATGAAGGAAACAGATGGAGAGATGGCCCTTGGCAGATGAGGTAACCATTGGTGACTAACTTCTTGTAGGCTATAGCTTATCACAACTAAGACCCCAGATATCTTGAGACCCCTGGGAGTTTCTTCATACACAGTTTCCCCCATGTAAACTTAGTGGGAGGTCTGATCCACCATGCCACTTAACTCTGAGGGCTTCTGGTCCCAGCCCAAAGCCTATCTCATCAATTCAACCCTGGATCAAAGAGAGTGGGCAGGTCACATAGTTATGGGAGTGACATCAGGAGAAGCACCTGTGACAAACATGCTTGCTAATTGGAACAAGCCTTCCAGTTGCACACATTCTTGGGCATGTTGCTTGTCTTGTCCTCCATGCATTTAGTGTCAAAACTCTGAAGCCATGGGGCGCCTGGGTGGCTCAGTGTGTTAAAGCCTCTGCCTTCAGCTCAGATCATGATCTCAGGGTCCTAGGATCAAGCCCCACATCGGGCTCTCTGCTGAGCAGGGAGTCTGCTTCCCGCTCTCTTTCTCTGCCTGCCTCTCTGCCTACTTGTGATCTCTATCAAATAAAAAAAAAAAACAAAAAAAAAAAAAAACAAAACAAAAAAAACACCAAAAAACTCTGAAGCCAAATATAGCCACTGGAGATGACAAATCCCAATGACCCAGGGTAGGAAAGGCAACATGGTCTTTTGAAAGCCCAGCACCTTCCTTCTCAGAGGGGATAGCAGCAGAAAGTTTGTACTGCCTTCTGCCTATTTTCCACACTCACTACTCAATACAGTGCCCCAATATATGATAGTAAGCTTTTTTATTATATGTGTATGCAGTGTGTATATCCTGTGTCTGTTGTTAGATTACTTGTTGAAGATAGACTGCTATACCTTAAATAACACTGTTCTAACAGCAAGGACCCTGTCCTTCAGAGTTATTCTCTAGAGCTTAGAGTTGTTCCATAGATAACAGCCTACTCTGGCTATTTCCTGCGTTATTACTCAAAATACACTTTTGGGGGGGGGGGCAGGGGAAGGGGCAGAGAGAACTTGGATAGAGTGACAAAACCTAATTTCAGGACCTCTGAAAATCCTTCATTCTTTGTCAAAAAATGGTCTGAGATTTTGTACTAGAAATGGTAACTTGTAGAAATTCTTCCTTTAAGCTTAAGGCTTTGTTTCCAGGCAACGTGTTAGAAGAGCTCTGTACGAGAGGACACATATTACTCCTCTCAGTTACACTTGAATAAGGATGAGTTACAGCTTGTATAGAAAATTAATTTTGCCAGGGTAGAGAAGAGGGTTGTTTGACTAGGTTGGCAGGGAGGGGATGGGAGGAGGAAGGGAAGCCTGGGAAGTGGAATTCCCTTTATGAGGACAGAGGCACAGAAATAACCCTGTAATGATGCAGAAGCAAATCTTTTGTTTTTCATAATTTTTTGAGGAAAATCTGCCCTGATGGTAAGGATCTGTGAACACTGAAGTGTACTGTATTCTGGGCTTCTCTTCAGCCACACCATTGCTAAAGGGTAAAGCCACAGCTCTTAGACATTATGAAATGAACGCATGTCAAAGATTTTCTGTAATTCAATAATTAGCAAGGGAACCAGCCAAATGTTACTACTAGTTTGAAGGAGAAGTCAAAGAACTACACAAGTACAGACCATACAGAAGGCCAAAATCAACAATAAATGGTGACATTTCCTGAACTTGCCCCAACTTGAATAAAACACCCTATCAACAAAAGCCTTCAGTGCCTTCTGTATTGATTGCAGGGGTTTAGAATCATCTCTAGCAGCACAGCTTCTAGTCTTTGAAAGCAATTAACAACAACTTGATTCTGCTGTAGTTAATTGTAGAGAATTGCCATGAAAAAAGTCTCTCAGGGCACCTGGGTGGCTCAGTGAGTTAAGCCTCTGCTTTTGGCTCAGGTCATGATCTCAGGGTCCTGGGAAAGAGCCCCGCATAGGGCTCTCTGCTCAACAGGGAGCCTACTTCCTCCTCCCCCTTTGCCTGCCTCTCTGCCTACTTGTGAGATCTCTCTGTCAAATAAATAAGTAAATAAATAAATAAATAGATAGATAGATAAATCTATCTATCTTTACCCCCACCCCCCAAAAAAGGGTCTCTCAGTGTTGACTTGGAAGACTCCAAGATGCTTTCTGCAGACAGGACAGCCCTGCCCTGGAAGTGATGACAGAGATGCAGAGAACTTTCTTCTTTGTCGCTGATGTCCTGTGTGTTCTAAGAATATCCACAACTCAGTTTTGTGTGAGATCCTGCAAAAAGGGATGAGGATACCAGCTTTGACTTAGTTTTCCAAAAGGCTTTGCAGGAAAGCCAGGAAAATGATTGTTAAGTGAATTTAAATGACCACCTTTCCCATACCCTGGCACACAGAAGTTGCTGAATTAAGCTCTGGCTAATGTACCCAAGTAAGGAAGAGGAAGATCTTCCATGGCCCTGCGCAATCTGATTGGTGGAATCCTCCTCAACTCACGAACACCCTTGTCATTTCTCCTGGCAGCCTTCTCCATGTTGTTTGTTTGCAGGGACATGACACTCTGGCGCCTGGAGACAGGGCAGGCAGGGCAGGGAAGGCTTTGGAATTTGTGCAAGCCATTGCACTCCCCACCCCCACAAAGCTTTGTCCTCAAGCTCTGTCTCTGGGGCTCTTGGATCAGATTGCTTGCTTCCAGGTGCCAGAGAGACACTTTTCTGTTTGCTCTCCCACCCAGGCTGCCCTCCATTTGTCCTTTCCCTAGGTGGGGGTGGCAAGTGACAGAGGCTGTTTAAAAAGGAGTCTTTCTTTTTTCTCCCCTCCCTTTCTTCTTCCTACCCCCTCAGATTGCAAGAACATTTTGGCTTCTTTCCACCACTTGGGGTTTGTGCTGGAGATTTGAATCTGCTCTTGTTTCCTATAAATAGCCTGGAAGTTCAGGTAGAAGTGCAGTCTTTACAGGTGAGCTGTTTGGAAAGCATAAGCAGGCATTCATGGAGCTGGCTATGTTGCTGATAGAGGTTTTCTTTTGAGCCTGGTCCAGTGCAGACTTTGGTCTCCAAGTATTTCCAGCCTAGTCTAAGTAGCCTTGTCCCTGACTTATTTGCTGCTCCCTCCAGGAATAAATTATTACCAAATTGGAGCACCTTTCATGCCCCAAACAGCTGGCTAAATGTCCTTGTGCTGCTGCTGTTAATCTTTCTGGCTATGCCTCTTTCCTAAGGGATTTGTTTTTTTTTTGAAGAGGCGAACTGTTGGTCATTGAAATAGCAGAACTTCTACATTAGGGAGGAAATTTTATGTTGCAAGTGGATAGAAACCCAGCTCAAATTTGTTTAAATAGAGTTGAGAAGAGAGAAGAGAAGAGTTGAGAAGTTCAAGGATGTAGATGAATGAAGAGAACCAAAAATTGTCACCTGGTCTTGGTGACAACTTCCTATTGCTTGGTTTGCCATATTTAGCAAAGAGAAATATGGAACACTCAGGGAAATTGAATTTCAGAGAAATAACAAACAATTATTTTTTTAGTACAGGTATGTCCTGTATTGCTTCCTATATTTTATCTGGCTACATCTAATGGCCATACTATGTCAGCTTTCTCCTCCTGCTCATGTTGGGATTACTCTGAGGCAGACTTTAGCCATGAGGTGACAGAATGGCTACTGGAAGACCCACACTCCCACTTCAGAGTTTAGGAACCATGGAAATAAGGCCCCTTTGCTCCAAGAGTTCTAGCAAAAAACCCCATATTTCATCTGCTTGATTTGGCTTGGGTCTTGTGGCCATCTCAGAAATGAACACTCTGTCCAAGGGAATAAAATACTGGCTAGGTCTGGGTTATGTGTCTACTTCTACTACTGAGGTAGAGATTTAGCCATGTATGAAACCACTTGGATTAAGAGTTGGTAGGAGAGTCCCCAAAGGGACCAGAGTGCTGTTACTAGAAGAAAGATAAATGCTAGTCAAATCAACTCTATGGTCCAGTGGTAGGCATGCTCTTGGGCAAGTTTCTTTCGAACTCCTCATATCACACATTTGTTTCTTAGAGTCTGATGCAGATCATGGAGATCTTTTCCCATGCAGAATGAGTTTGGAGGATGGGTGATAATCTAGGTAGCCCCTCAACCAACAGCAATGACAGTACAAAAGCTTTTCTTTACTACCTTCTCTATGTGACATGTGGTACTCAGGCCACATAACATAAACGTAAATGTCTTTTTACATAAACATAAAAAGAAAGGCACTGCTGATGTCTATGAACTTACCTTTGAGAGATATCATCATGCTGTACTTTATTTTAGAGTCTCATAATACTTTCATTGTTTCTCTATGCAAGTAATTCTGAGTATAAGGAGGGGATGAATTAATTCCAGATAAGGCTTGCTGGAGATGCATTTAAGTTGGATCTTAAAGGATAGGTAGAGTTTAGACAGGCAGCTATGGAAGAAAGAAAGAGAAAAATTTCAAACAGAGGAACTAGAAAAAGTAAATTTGTTCACTTCATGTTGCTGCTGGCCTGCATGAAGTGGCATGGCCTTTCAGAGAGATGCATCTTGACTTCACTCAGAGACACACAGACATTTAGGAATTCCAGGAAAATGAATGATTGGGTACTTTGGCATTCCTTCAAATTCTTGTTCATAGTTAATGTAAAAGAGAAGACTGATTGATGGGAGATGGAGCGACCCCAGGTGGGAACCCTCAGCTCCTTTTCTGTTGTCCTTGGTAATTCCACTCTGTCCCCAAACTATCACAGTCCACTTAACAAAGGAAAGATCTGCAGGTAAGTGGAAGTGGATTTATCTCCGTTATTTAGCAGATATTAGGGTGCTTATGCCTAATTCTGGGAGGAAAGCGGATCTTAACCTCCTTGCTCCATGGTTCCCTACTATACCCTCTTCATATACCCTCTCCCTGAGGTAAGTCCTGATCAATTTTATTTTCTCACTTTGCCAGGATATTTTAGTTCCCTGGTGATGTTTAGTGTGATGGTCTGCCTCTTCCCTCTAACCTGACTCTACTCTAAACCATTGAATATTGGAAAACATTTTGTCCATACAGTTCATGGTTGCCTGAGTGTGCTGCTCAGAGAGATCTGAGTGTATCTGGCTCCCTGAGGCAAGGACCATGCAGAGTGTCAGGGGTCGTGGGCATCAAAGGCTGCTGTAGAGATTGGGAACCTGGACAGTGTACCAGTCAGGTGAGATTCCTGAATCCTCCATTTACCTTGCACTGAGTGATTCTGGAAATTCCAAACAAGAATTAAGATGCCATTGTTGACCTGATGATGCTTCTCTGAGGGCTCCCATCTTCAAGGATAGACATCCCTTTGATGGTGGGACACGTATCCCGTCCTTAAGACCATAGCTCTTCCTACTTATAGGCTGCACTAATTCCCAGCCCAGAGGTCCCCTTTGTTTATAACTCCTATTGATATTGGCCTGATCAAAGTTCTGATACAAAAAAATTCTGAATTACATTTTGCCCCAGAAATGTTCTTGTTTCAGGTTTGTGGCTTCGAGATTTTTTTTTTTTAAGACAGATTTTCTGTCTTATGTTGGCTAATTTAATTTAAATAAAAATATAAAGACACATTCCCCTGTATTATAGTGAGGATCTCCTAAAGAAATGAGCTGGCATATGTGGCTCTAAAAAAATATAGAAATGAACAAAAAAACTGCCCAGAAAAATAATCAGTTTGACCCATTGTGGGGTCAAGTTATACTTTTGAAGCAATGATTGGGAATGGAATTAAACTAGACAAGAACAAAACAACATACTTCTGGAATCTTTATTCTCTTTAAATGATCTTTTTGTCTGTCTTTGCATCAGTACCACACTGCCTTGAGAACTATATGTATGTGTGTGTATGTGTGTGTGTGTGTGTGTGTGTGTGTATTGCAGTCAGGTAGTGTAAATTATCCCACTTTGTTCTTTTTCAACACTGTTTTAGGTAATTGAGGTCATTTGTATTTTCATATAAATTTTAGAATTATCATGCCAATATCTTTTTTTTTGATGTCCTATATTTTATTTTATTTTATTTATTTATAATTTTAATTTTATTTTTTCAGTGTTCCAGCATTCATTGCTTATGCACCACATCCAGTGCTCCATGCAATACGTACTCTCCTTAATACCCCCCACCAAGTTTCCCTAACCCTCCATCCCCCTCCCCTCCAAACCCTCAGTTTGTTTCTCAGTGTCCACAGTCTCTCATGGGTTGTCTCCCACTCTGATATCCCCCAATTCACATTTCCTTTCCTACTCCTAATGTCCTCCATGTTAATTTCTATGAGTATATTCTCTCTGGATTTTCTTGTACAATGAAATATGTGAGAAAAAGAAATAAAAGGAAGAAAAGAAAGGAATTAAAAGGGAAGAAATAAAACTCTTTATTTGCAAACAAAACAAAACAAAACAAAACAATGGAGTAATATGGAATGGAATTGAATAATAGATCTAAATGATGTCATATCATATTCCTGTCTTCAAAAGAAATTGTGTCTATCCTCTTGTGGGAACACGGAGTTGCATTCTCTACCAGGGAGGAAATGGACCAAACTTCACCTCATTTTCAAGTTAGCCTTTGTGGACAAATTCAAGGTCCCCTTGGCCCCCAGCACTACTCTCCCATGGTGTGTGTATTTATTTGTGCCTCTGCCCTTCACCTCATGCATGCTTTACTCCTTTTATCTTGGGATTTGCTCCTCCAGAATGACTTTGTCCTTTGTGCTTCAGCTACTGGGTGCCAGAAACAATAGCTCAGCCTAAAATTTGTCTTTTATCTGTTCTTATTCTCCTCACCTCTCTTGAAAGGCACTCCTTTCTTAATGTTTTAAAAAGGAGTCCTCCTCAAGGAGCTTTAAATGCACATGGTTAAGTGTATGAAAAGCCTGCCTACCATATGATTCTCCCTATACAACCTTCCAAAAAAGGCAAAACCATAGGGACATTAAAAAGTTCAGTGGTCTGGGAGTATGGGAGAAGACAGTGTAAATATGTGGAGCACAGGCAATTTTTAGAACAGTGAAAATATTCTGTATGCTATCGTACGGGTGGTTGTACAACTTTATGCATTTGTCTAAATCTGTAGAATGTACAATATGAAGAGTAAACCCTAAGATAAACAATGGTTTTTAGTTAATAATAATGTAATACTATTGTTAGATGTACCACATTAAAGCAAAAATAGGGGCAACTATGCATGGTAGGGAGGGAATATATGGGAACTCAGTACTTTCTGTTCAGTTTTTTAATAAACTTAAAACTACTCTTTGAAAAAGTCCATTAATTTAAAAAAGAAGAGTACTTTAATCCCATGTATTTTTTTCCTAGCTCTCTTATCTCTGAGTCTCCCTTCAGGAATGTTTGAATTGAAATCTAGCCTGGTGGTGGGTATTATGGAGGGCATGTATTGCATGGAGAACGGTGTGAGGCATCAACAATGAATTCCAGAACACTGAGAAGAAATTAAAAAAATAAAAATTAAAAAAAAAGTTCTTAGATTTAAAGGGAACCCTCCTACACTGTTGGTGGGAATGCAAGCTGGTGCAACCACTCTGGAAAACAGCATGGAGGTTCCTCAAAATGTTGAAAATAGAACTGCCTTATGACCCAGCAATTGCACTACTGGGTATTTACCCTAAAGATACAAACGTAGTGATCCAAAGGGGCACGTGCACCTGAATGTTTATAGCAGCAATGTCCACAATAGCCAAACTATGGAAAGAACCTAGATGTCCATCAACAGATGAATGGATCAAGAAGATGTGGTATATATACACAATGGAATACTATGCAGCCATCAAAAGAAATGAAATCTTGCCTTTTGCGACAACATGGATGGAACTAGAGCATATCATGCTTAGCGAAATAAGTCAAGCAGAGAAAGACAACTATCATATGATCTCCCTGATATGAGGAAGTGGTGATGCAACATGGGGGCTTAAGTGGGTAGGAGAAGAATAAATGAAACAAGATGGGATTGGGAGGGAGACAAACCATAAGTGACTCTTAATCTCACAAAACAAACTGAGGGTTGCTGGGGGGAGGGGGGTTGGGAGAAGGGGGTGGGATTATGGACATTGGGGAGGGTATGTGCTTTGGTGAGTGCTGTGAAGTGTGGCGATTCACAGACCTGTACCCCTGGGGATAAAAATATATGTTTATAAAAAATAAAAAATTAAAAAAAAAGTTATTAGATTTACTGAGAGTCAAACTTAGATATTCAATAGTCCTGTATTAAAATTAAAACAAATTAAATTAAATTTAAACACTTTAAATTAAAACAGAACACAAATTTATGCTTCTGTGCTAATCATAAATAATTGGCACATGTTCACTCAAAACATGAAGCTGAGTCTTGGGCAAACTTCAAGTTAACAAGATGTTCTCACACCCTTTAATTCTGTTCTTTCAGATCATAATGTCTTGGTCTTTTTTTTCCCTGTGCCTTCTCACTGACATAAACACTGTCCATAAGAAATTAATGCAAGGTGCCTGTCAGCAGGGATCTTGCACATGACTTTACAAGGGTCCTTTACTCTTGGCCTGGTTAGGGAGACCTTTATCACCATCCCTTGCTGACCCCTTCTGACTGTGCTTACATATATCCTAAGAGCCAACTGGGGAATCCACTGAATTTGACTTAAGAGTGTGGTTCATTATCTTAAAAACCCTAGTCACACATATCTGGGATGATCCCTGAAGACTCTCCAGATATTTATTTAATGAGAGCAGCAAACCCAAACAGAGAGCTGTGTGGTTACAAAAAGAATTTTAAACAAAGTCCTTGAGTAGTGTTTGACCCCTCTCTTCTATAAACAGGCCCTCTCTGTCATCATGCTGGCTATTCCACAGGGGTTAGTGTTATCTATCTTGAGACACTGAAATCATGGGGTACTGTGCTTCTTTAAGACAGAGAAAACAGTTCCAGAACCTCAGAGATGGAAGCTCACAGGCAGATCCTTTAGCTGGGCTGTCTTAGGAGCCAAAATATTGCCATTTCCCCAAGGTCAGTCCCAAAAGTATGGTTCCAGGCTAAGAAGTAGAGAAGGAATACCTTCTTGAGCCCTACAATATGTCAGACACCATGTTAGGCATTTTATATGAGCCAGTCTACTCAGCCCTTGGAGGTGGGTAATACGATTCCTCAGTTTATAGATGAGGAGAATGATGGGCAGGGAAAGAAAGGATCACATCCAAGGTGAAAGGTCAGGATCATCCCTCTAGGGCAACATTGTCCAAAGGTAATGTAACATAAGATACAAATAGGAGCCATATATATGATTTTAAATATTCCAGTAGCCATGTTTTCTTAAACATTAAAATAAACAGTCAGTGAAATTAATTTTAATAATATATTTTATTTAACCCAATATATCCAAAGTATTATTTATTATCACATAAAAATTATTAAAGAAATCATTTTCCCTTTTTCGGTCATAGAAAGTCTTTGGAATCTGGTGTGTATTTTAGGCTTATACCCATCACAGTTCAAACCAGTCACATTTCAAGTCACCTGGGGATCAGAGCCCTCAAATTAGACAGTGTATTTTAGATCTTTTGTCTTTATCTTTCGGTGCAGCAGCATCATCCAAGGTCTGTTTTGCCCTGGCCTTTTGCTGAATTATGTGTTTTTTAAAATTTATTATTTTTTTTATTATGTTATGTTAGTCACCATACAGTACATCATTAGTTTTTGATGTAGTGTTCCATGATTCATTGTTTATGTATAACACCTCTAAATTGTGTTTTAACATGATGCTGTTGACTTTCAGTGAAGAATTCAGCCATATGGAGGGTCAAAGCCTATACTTTGGGAGGGTTTCTGTGGAATATTCACTGCTCCTTTCATCCTCATGCTATATAAAGGACGTGTTTTATTGTTGTTCTTCCAAAATAGTATGCCTCTTTCTTTTCCATATTGGGTATTTTATAGCTGATTCTGTGTTTTGTTTTATATTAGCTACCAAGAGGCTCGGGGCCAAGTTGGACACAATTTTCACTATGGATAGATTAGTGATTTAGTGGGTGCAGTACAATAACATATAAATATTTGGACTTCATGAATATGTATAATATGCTCACAGTCAAGTTTTCCTTTTGGTAATGGTCTGTACTTGTTTCCCGGCTCAGGTAAAAGGTACCATATATAATTTAATATGTGAATAGCTCTGGGGAATCTGTTAAGTTATGAGACATAGCATGAGTAATTTTTTAATTTTAATTTACTTTTGATGTTATTAGTAGGCTTTTCTTTCCTGAAGCTCTTACTGTGCTTCTAAAATTATGTAAATCATGGAGTACTATTTTTATTTTCATTTGTGTGATATGAAGAAATACAGGAAAAAAGAGAAGAATATTTTTCCAAATTATAGCAAGAAGAAGACTTTCCTACTTCTTTGGAAAAGATACATAGCTAAAGATCTCTTTCTGCTTCTCTCTGACTTCTGTTAAATTTAGAGGTTTGGTGCTATTCACTCTATTTCATGAAGCCAAGTCAGAGAGGTCCTCATAGCTGATGTTGCTATGTTGCTGGCTCTCTCAAAGGCATTTGCAAATCACCATAGAAAATAAGATGGATCTGGAAGGAGACTTTCAAGTCTTTGTGGTCATCCAGAATAACCCCCTTATTTTACAGATGAGGAAACCATAGCCATCTCTACCTGAAGGGATAGTAACACTTGCAATGGTGTCGTCTATCAGATTTGCAAAGAGTGGGCACATTTATGGACCCTTGAAGAAGAAAGGAAGGCCATTTCAGAGACATGAGAATTCATGGGATACATCTTCTTATCCAGACTCCAAACTTGATCACTTTGAGTTCATGTGATTTTAATTCCTTAATGGTGTCACCCTGCGAAATGAAGCCCAAGCCCTCACCACTTAAAGGAAGATTGTTTCTATCTAAACTACCTTATGTTGTTGGCTTATCCCATCTTTGATGGTTTGGGCCACCATGTGGAATCGGAGTACTTGTGTGTGTGTGTGTGTGTGTGTGTGTGTGTGTGTGTATATATATATATATATATATATGTTCTGGGCATCCACCAAGGCCATGCTGCTAAACAGACAGATAAATAAGATAAGCTCATGTTCCTTGTTTTTAAGTGTTCAGTGGGACACTTCTTCTACCTCCTTTTTTTTGCTCTACCACCAAATCTTTTTCTCTCTTAGTCTCCTCTATCTTGCTAAAATCTGCCATACCACAGCTAGGGACATTGGTCCAAACCAGAGGGTCATCCTTGATTCCAAACTCTCCCTTGCTACCAACCCACACTCTCATCCAGTCACCATCCCTGTGTTTCCAACTCCAAACTATGGCTCATCCTCTCCATTACTCTCCACCTGAACTTCCATTGGGCTGGATTGATGCCATCACCTCCATGTGAGCTCCTAGAATTTCCTGGCTTTACTCTCCCTCCTCTATAATCTATTCTTCACAAAGCATCCAGCAAGAACACTTAAAGACCAAATCAGATTATGTTACCTCCCTGCTGAAAGTCCTTCAAGGCAGTTTGGGTTACATGCAAACTCTCTAAGATGACCTGTGGTATCTAGCCACTTCCCACCTTGGCAGCTTCATCTCACTCTGCTCCCTTCTTCACTAGCAAAACCCTGGCCATGCTGGGCACCTCTCATTCCCTTGGTTGCACTGTCTGTAATTAACCTCACTGTATTTCTGTAGAAACAGTGTGATGTGCCTCTTAACTGAGTGTGCAGATTGCCTTCTATCTGTGCTCCAGGGAGAAGTTAGGTGATATTGAAATCACCCTAATAAAGAATCCATGCTCCAGAAATGGCCTCAGCAAGTGCTTTAAATATAAATTTTTAAATCTGTATTAGAAGGCATATTAATTAGCATAATTAATGTTAAAAATAATTTTTCATTGATGAAATAAGTGATGTTTTGGATATATGAGGGGCTGAAAGTTTGTCTAACACCTCCATCTTTGCATAAATAAAATATGGCAGACACGATACCTCAGAACTTTCTGAATGACGTCCTTGGTCTAGACCTCCTTTTGGCTTTGGGTTCCTCTACTTAATGGATGTACCTGTCAGGATATTGTTGCTTCTACCTCAGGATTCACATTTCAGACAAGGTATTGTGGGGTGCCCTGAAGACCAGAGCAGGTTGTATGGCTCTCTTTCTATGCGCTCACTAATAAACATTTGAACAGCTGGTGAAATCTTGTCTGAGGCTTGCTTCCATTGCAGTGTGCCACTTGGCACATGGCTGTGGAAGGGCCATGTGTTTAATGTCCTACTCTGATTATTTAAAGAATGTGATAGTCAGGAACAGCCAGACTGGCTTTGGATGAAGCCCTGCTACCCCCCCCCCCCAAAGGTGGGCTCTTTAACACTTCAGGAACTTCCATTCTCTTTGCCGGAAATGCTCTTTTTCCATGTCTCCCTTGATGGTCATCTCATTTCACTAGTTTAAGCTTAAATTTCAGTTTTTCAGAGTAGTTGTAGTTTACCACTCTTTCTGAATAGGTCTTCCTATATCAGCCACCCAACTGATTTCTCCCTGCTCATTTCCATTCCACTCTGAATCACAGGGAATGGGCTCTGGCTAGATTTGGTCAATGAGAGGCACTAGTAGCATACTGGAAGGTGGAGAGAAGCCAGGGTATTTTTTCTCTCTCTTGCTTTATCTCAGTTGGCATCTCCAATAGATTGGCCCTCACTTCCAGTTCTTACTTCCATGGAGCAATGATTCTTCTATGACTTTAGCTTCCAGGCAGTATCAGTTTCTGGGCTCTGCTAGCATCACCTCTTTTCACTGCCCTCCAGCCCTGGGGATGGCAGAGGATTTCCTGTATTCCTAATCTCTGACAGCTCTCATAACTCTTTTATTTCCATCATGGGTACAACCTACTTCTTGTATTAAACCCACTCTGATTATGATGCCTGGATGCCTCTGCTTCCTGAGTGGGCCCTATCCCATTATACCCTGTAATAGCAGAGTAGGTCACCCTGCTTTGTTTTTTCTCCATAGCTTTTTTCACAAGTTATAATTATTTACTTGTTTATTTGCTTACTAACATCTCATCTATTTCCCACATCAGACTGCTATCTCTATGAGAAGATATTCTAGGATGTGGTCACAACACATCCTCAAAGTCTTCAAAGTCCTAGGTGCTTGATAATAATTTATTAAGAGAATAAATAAATCTAGCATCTGCATTTTAAAATTTTGGATCCATGAGCTACTCAGGGAACCCATGGATGAACTTCAGGAAACAAATAAACTTTGACATTGAATGCAAATGTTTGTATGATTTGTTTGTGTGTTTACCCCTCACTGGCAAGAGTTCATAACTTTCATTAAAGGTACAGCATAGTAAGACCTGAAAATTAAAAGACAGAGAATCTGGTGGGAGAGATATATACATGTACCATTGTTACTAGAGTTTAATAATATTGATATTAACAAAAGTACATGAGGCACAGAGGAGGACTGAGAGTCCCTCTTTCCAGTAGTTGAAGCCAGAAACTAAGAAGTCATTCCTGACATCGCATTTTCCCTTATTCTTCACATCCAATCCATTAACAATTATATCAGCTGATTCTACCTTCAAAGTACATCCAGAATTCAACCTCCACCATCATCACTCTGGTCCAAGCCACCATTATCTCTTTCCTGGACAGAGGAAAAGTATCTCCTGTCTACTGCTGCATCCCTTCCCCTTAAATAGTCTATTCTCAACATAGTATCTCAGTCGGACAGAAGGCAGATCATGTTAGAGTTTGCCCCAAATTCTCCAATGGCTCCCATCTCACACAGAGTTAAAGCCAAAGGTGTCCTAAAGCTCTCCATCATGCAGCTTCCTGTTCTCTCTACATATCTCTTTCTCTCTCATTTCCTACCCCTTTCATGGCCCAAACAATATGCTTAGTTGGTCTTTTTTCTCCTACCACAGGACCTTGGCTATGTTCTGCTGGCATGCTCTTCCCCCATATAGCTTCTTTTTGTTCCTTGCATCTCTTCCAGGTCTCTGACCACACAACAACTAACAACAATATACCCTGATCTCTTTGGTCTGAAAATTGTGCTTTTACTTTTATTCATAGCAAGAATGCATACACTCATAGCCATCAAACATAGCAGAAATCACCACCTAACACAATATAGATCATATCTTACACAACAGAGTCACCATTTAACACAACAGGACCAAAATCTAAAACAGCAGGGATCCCCATTTAACACAGCAGTGACCCCCATCTAAAACAGCAGGGATCCTCATCTAACATAACAGGGATCACCTGCTAACACAACAGCGAATCACCATCTAACACAGCAGGGATGACAATCTAGCTCAGCATGGATCACCTTCTAGCACAGCAGAGATCAATATCTAACATAGTATACATCATCACCTAACACAACAAGGATCACCATCTAACACAACAGTGATCATCATCTAATACAGCAGTGATTACCGTCTTACACACAGGAATCACCATCTAACACAGCACAGGACACCATGTAACACAACACAGATCACCATCTAATATAGCATGGATCATCATCTATTTATTTACTTTTTTATTTATCATCTAACTTTTCCATTAGGGTATAAGATTCAACAGGGTAAGGACTTTGTTTAATTCAAGTCTGGGACAGGGCCTGGCACATGGCAAGTTCTCCACAAATATTTGTTGAATGATTGTGATGGCAGCAACAGTCATGGAATCCTAAAAGAGGAATCTGATTTGGAGGGGCAAAGAAGGTTGGGTGACTGGGAGAAAGAAAGGTAAGTGACAAGCATCTACCAAGGTTGAGCTCGGAGAGTTCTCTCTTCCTGAGTATGTTTTAGCCTCAGAAGTTTTCATTTATGCATCACCCATTTCTCCTCTCCAAAGGTCTGTCCTAGATCAGTGCATATTTGAGTGAGGTCTTGCCTCATCCATAAAATTGGCTCCACGACTTTTTTTTTCTTTTTCTTTTTCTTTTTTTTCTTTTTTTTTTTTTTTCTTAGTTCATGTATATTAGTGGCTTAAAGGAAGTCAGGCTAGAGAGTTTAGTTAGCTGTTACTGTTTCAGGGTATGTTCTTGACATACCTGACAAATTGATGAATAATGCAGCAGGTGATTAGGTTAGGGAATAGGAATTGATGGTGGCAATTGAGTAAAGTTAAAAGGACATACATGTATCATATCTATCTGTATATCTATAACTATATCTATATCTATATCTATATCTATATCTATATCTATATCTATATCTAACTATAGAGAGAGAGGCTGAGGCAAAATAAGTCCTTCCTGAACAGTGGAGGAGTTTCAGGTCATTGGGTAACTCTTGTCCAACCTCTCCATCTGTCATCCCGAAATGCTGGTGAGATTGACTTCAAGGAACACAGTCAACTTTTGTTTTTGGAGACTGCAGGATAAATATTACAGATCTGGAACTTTTGGCTCACAACTTCAAAGTCTTGAATCAAGCTGCTGGATGATTTGGAAGCCACCTGGAAGGAAATTTAATTTTTGCAGTTTTGAGTATTTTTTTCGTTCCTATTCCTTAATTCCTACCTGCCTTCCCCCTTCTCCCCAACTCCAAATTAGCTATTTGGATCCCGTGGATACAGTTTAAACCTGGGTACCAGCCAAGGTCAGGAGGCTCAGTGTATAAGAAGTGAATGCCAGGTGTATTTCAGATAGAAACTCCAAGGCCAGAGAGGAAGAGGGAGGGGGATCTGGGCTTCCAGATCTTGGATTTTCTTCTTTCTTCTGTACACACACACACACACACACACACATATATGCACACTCTATCCTTTTCTACTTTTACTTTCCTGCTTTTAGAAAGAATGGTGTGGTAACTTTCTATCTCTCTTCTATCTGCACTCAGTCCTCCTCTTTTGACCCTCTTTCCACGGGTGAGCTAGCTCTATACTCGAAAGGGTGAAAAAAGAGAATAGTCAGTAGGGAATCAAAGAAACAAAAATAATAAATGGATTGGAGCTTAACGAGGGCTTTGAAACCTAACTTCACACTCTAGAAGGGAGCAATAAGCGTAATAAAATGTGAGAACTCAATTCAAACAAATAAGTGATTATAGTTATCAGGAATCATATAAAAATGGCTCCAGTTCATGGAGTTTGCTAATTTTTGTCACTGGTGTCAATGTTGAAACTAAATCGAATTCCTCTGGATTATTATATGCAACAATAAGCTATACTATCTATATACCCATCTGTAGCTATATAAATAAATATAGATATGGTAGATTTCTACAATGGCTCAATGTTTGCACTCTGTGGTTGGTGTACGTTCTAAAAGCATGTGCATTGGTGTGACCCACAATCAGTCTGTTTCTGCCTTCTAAATGCTTAAAATCAACTCTGTTCTTCATGGTGTTTTCCTTTGTACTGAAAATCTGTCTGCCATGAAAAACTAAAATAAAAGCAAAGAATAGGCCTAAGATATGCATCCTAATTATCATAATGGAACCCCTCCTTGTGTATCACTGTAAACATCACATTTGACCTATTTCTAAAAAGGTCATACCTTGGCTCCCTTAAAACCCAAAAGCAATCTATATTTAAGCAGTGGATTTATAAATGTGACAGTTACTCACTAGCATTTTTTTTTTTTTTTTAAATATCTGCTTTGTGCCAGGAATGGTGTCAGGCTCCAAGGGTACAAAGTAAATGAAATTGTGTTTGCCTCAATGAATTCACAGTGCCATTGGAGATTCAGGCAACAACAGTCCAAGGTGAGAGGGGTTGTAATACAAGTAGTAGGCATAGGATAGTGGGGAAACTGCCAGGAAGTATACCTGACCTCCAAGATGCTCTCCGGGGAGGGATTCTGGAGGTGGTGATGGAGTTTTGAGAGACTAGCAGGAGTTAGCCAGGTGGAGGGGAGGGAGTGGGAAGTCAGAAAGAGTGTGTTCATAGAGCAGGGCATGAAAAGGTACAGTCTCCCCAGGGAGACATGTGCCACTGAGACTATGTACCTGACATCTCCAGAGCAAGGGTGTGGGGAGATTCAAGGCAAGTAGACTGATATGTTACTGAGTGAGAAATAAGATCTTAATGGGGAAAAAGAAAGAGAGAAAGAAAGAAAGAAAGAAAAACAGACAAAAAGAAAACCCCAGGTACGTTGTGATCTAGAGGTCAAGTTTATGTCCCAGAAAAATCTTTTCTTCCTTAACACTGGGTCCTTGTTTTACCAGCTATGAATATAGCTCCTGAAGAAATTAGATTAGATTCTGCAGAATAAGAAGCACCAATTAAAAGCAGAACTTAGATCAAATAGAGCAGTTGAGTATAACATATCTTAATTTTCAGAGGTATTATCAATGTTGTCACTATCAGACACCTATTGTTTCATTAGGTTTGGTAAACTTTTAAGGATTAGCAAGCCAAACTGTGGAAGGAGCTGAGATTTCCTTCAACAGATGAATGGATAAAGAAGATATGGTCCATATACACAATGGAATATTACTCAGCCATCAGAAAGGATGAATACCCACCATTTGCATCAACATGGATAGAACTGGAGGAGATTAAGTGAAATAAGTCAAGCAGAGGGAGACAATTATATGGTTTCACTTATATGTGGAACATAAGGAATAGCATGGAGGACATTAGGAGAAGGAAAGGAAAAACGAAGGGGAGGGAATCAGATGGGGGAGAAGAACCATGAGAGACTATGGACTATGGGAAATAAACTGAGGGTTTCAGAGGGGATGGGGGTGGGGGGTGGGTGAGCCCAGTGATGGGTATTAAGGAGGGCACATATTGCGTGGAACATTGGGTGTTATATGCAAACAATGAATCATGGAACACTATACCAAAAACTAATGGAGTTTATGGCTCCCTCAGAAAGGATGAATACCCAACTTTTGTAGCAACATGGACGGGACTGGAGGAAATTATGCTGAGTGAAATAAGTCAAGCAGAGAGAGTCAATTATCATATGGTTTCACTTATTTGTGGAGCATAACAAATAGCATGGTGGACATGGGGAGTTAGGAGAAGGGAGTTGGGGGAAATTGGAAGGGGAGGTGAACCATGAGAGACTATAGACTTTGAAAAACAATCTCAGGGGTTTTAAATGGTGGGGGGGAGGGGTGGAAGGTTGAGGCAACCAGGTGGTGGGTATTAGAGAGGGCACGGATTGCATGGAGCTCTGGGTGTGGTACAAAAACAATGAATACTGTTATGTTGAAAATAAATAAAAAATAAATTAAAAACAAACCTAATGATGTAATGTATGGTGACTAACATAACATAATAAAATAAACAAACAAAAACTTCCCCAAACCCTTGGCAATGTAATGTTAAGAGATGGTGGTCTTTAGGGACTCCAAGACAAGTCCTAGCACAGAGGGTCATCTTGGTTTCTGATATTTGTTGGCGGTATTAGGTAGAAGGAAAAGAAGAAACCTTTCTAGCAGGGGACTTCCTGTGAGAGACTGTGTCCACACTAGGGATGGAGAACGTAATTTGGATCCAGGCTCGAGGCTTGGCTTGGGGCTAAGTGGAGTCCTCTGGAGCTGAAGGGTGGAATTCTAGCTATTCTACTTGTTCATCAAGACTCCTTCTCTGTGTCTCTTTCATCTGTAAAATAAGGATACTTTCTACAGCCTGGCCTACCACTTGGAGCTATGCAAGAATCAAATATAAGTTATAGCATGTCCAACACTTAGACCCATGCCTGCGGGATGAGAGGTATGAAGGAACAGAGTCCAGGAAGCAGGGGTCCACATGACCTATTGCTGATCCACTTGGCCCTGAACTGTGGCTCTCTAAGCAGAGCCAGGGATTGTCCATGGTGTGTGAGTCTTTGGATGTTACTCTGCTGAGCCTCCAGACCTTACTGGGGGAGGCACACAAAGCAAAGATTTGCCTCCAAGAAAATTGCATCTTTGCCACCCCTGGAAGATTGCTCTGGGCCACCCTGGTCCCTATTGGCTTTGGATTTTCTTCTTCAGTCCAAATGCATTTGCATTGTTCTCTAGTCTGATGGAAGGGAGAGGGATTCCATGTAATCCCTGGGCTGGTTTCCTCTGGTTCAAAACACACACACTCACATGCATGCACACACAGATGCGTCTACATGCCTGCTTGCACTTCATTCTCACCAGGGTCCCAGGAGGTGAAAAGCCCACTCTAAAATGTGGCAGGTTTAGGCTCTGAGGCGCCCTGCAATTTCTCTGTGAGTACAATAACCTGATTGTGCAGGCTTGTCTCAGTCCTGTGGCAGGTCGGCAGCCCAGCTCAAAGCTCATCTTAAACAAATGCCTGCGACCTTAAACCCAAACACCACGGCTGCACTCCTGGAACCAGGTCTGTTTTCCTAGAATATCCAGTTACAGCCTTTTAAAAATGAGCAACCTCATTATCAATAGTGTTCCTGAGAACCCAGCATTCTTTTTAGAAAATGTTAGCTCTCCAGGGCTGGCAAGAGCTGCAAAGTACACGCATTCTCTCGCCTGCCACCCGACCCTCAGGTGACACCCAGCCAAACCCAACAACCTGGCTTAGCAAAAATGAACACCAGGACTCCATTTTGACTAAGGAGCTGGGGTCCAGGGTGACAGAGGGAGGGAGTCGTGTCTCCTTCCCCAGAGATCTTAAAGAATAAGAGAGAGTTTTTTATTTGCACTGAGTCAGCATCACATTACAGTGGTAACATTGGGTTAGAACCTGGGTTTTGTTTCCCAGCTATAGTATGTAGCATTGTGTAATCTCCTTCAAAGCATCACAATTTTCCGAGCCTCCATTCTTCACCTCAGAAATAGTGATTATTGTGAGGACCAAATGATATAATGTGTGGAAAGTGCCTTCCAAATTAGAAAGGCTTCAATATGTAAAATTACCCTATTTCTCTTAATACGATCTTTCCTTTGTTTTATACATAGGTGTGTATGTATGTGAACAAGTGGAACTTTCTTATCTGCTTCAACTATGTCCCAAATTCTTAAGAGTTTTGAAGGACAAAATTAACTTGAAATAAGTTTATTTTATTTTTTATTTTATTATGTTATGTTAGTCACCGTACAGTACATCATTATGTTTTGAAATAAGCTTAATATGAAAAGACTGCTCTTGACATGATGTAGGGCAGAGAGTAGGCAAAATAAATGTATTAAGGAATGATTAAATTATGTTGTTCATCTTCTCCTATTTAAGAATGTAGGGATCTATGCAGTGAGTTCTTTTAAATTTCAAATCTCTCTCTATATATCATGTCTGTCTATTATGCGTATGTGTTTCATTAACTTCAAAGTATGAGTATCTCCTTCCAGAAAACTAGCTCTGAAGGGCTTCTTATGTTTGAGGGAGCTTAGTATCTTGCCTAGAGCATGGAATCTTTACTGAGATATACCATTCAAATTTCCGCCCTTTTCTGGCTGTGACTTTAGCCGTGTTACTTAACTTCTCTGAGCTTCAGATATGACATTGGTAAATTAGGTCAAGGTCTACCTCACCTAGTTGTGGTGAGGATGGAATGAGATAATGTATGTAAAGCGTCTATTGTCATGCCTGGCCCTTACTACCTATTCAATCCAAGTCTGACATTCTACCAATATGGTGAAAGGGGAAAGAGGAGGGAAGGGAATGGCAGACATATGATAGGGATGATACATGCAGCAGGAGACCAAGAGGAATGCCCTTTGTAGGTCTTTCTAAGAATAGAGCCAAGCCCTAAGCTGACACAAGCCTAAAGGTACAAAGATGATGAAATCAGAGTTTTGAGACTGAGTATGTACTCCCACTCCAATAAGAAACCCATGATTACTCAAGACTGACCTCTCAGGAGACCCATTTGAGAGATATCAATGGGCTTCTCCATTTCAAAACCTAGAGATTTTGACTCTAGGCAGGTGAAAAACTGAGATGAGAAATGGGGAATATGTCATGAACATCCTCTCTTTCTCCATTCTCTGCAAGGTCATGACACCATGTCTCAAAGTGTTTGACATCACCTATGTGCTGATGACTGCCAAATTTGTACTTCTACTCTGGACATGTCTCCCAGATTTGAGGCATATAAATTTAGTTTTCTACTTTATATTTCTCCCTGTATATCTATTTATAGATAAAAATACATACATTAACTTAAAAGTACAAAATTCAGTTTCTGGTCTTACTTCCTCTCTTTCTGTATAATTATCTCCTAATATCTTTTAGATCTCATGATTGGGTTCATATGTTATTGTGTAATTTTAAAAAAATCATTAATTGAGCAATATACATGATATTCCAAGGACTACATTCAGCACTGGGAAAATGGAATAAAATAAAAGATTGTCCCTGTCCTCAGAATGCTCCTTAAAAAGTAGAATTAGACAGTAAATTGTCCTAAAAGTATTTTGTTTAAAGTCTCTACATTGCTATATATGCTGTAAACAGAAAGGGCAAAGTGATGTCCCCACAGAGTGATACTGAGATGACCCCTTGAGCTGCTTCTGAAAGGTGATGAAGAAGTTGCTGTTTGTAGGTATTATAATGTTCTTGTTCTCAATTAATTACCCTTGACCTATTTGAGAAGACTGGACATACCAACCCCATAGATCAGCTTTGGTCGTGGGACTTTCATTTGGCAAATGGAATGTGAGAAGAATTGTTGTAGGCTATGTCTGAGCAGAAGCCTTCAAAGGAATCACCCAACTGTGTTGCCTCTTTCCTTCTTTTGCAAGAATAATATGTTCCAGGGAGGAGTTTCTCCTTCAGCCTGGATCTCAGAATGAAGAAGATCCACGGTAAAGAGCTTCAGCCAGCATGAAAATCAGTGAAATATACAATTTTGTTGTTGTAAGCCTCCAAGATTTTTGAGTATTTTATTGTTTTGAGTAGTTTATAGTTATTATGCTACAGCATAAATGACTAAAGCTGACTAATGAAAATATTAGTACCAGAACTGGACTATAATAGAAAATCCACAATGTATGCCATTGGCTTTCAGGTTAAGCAGTCCCACTGCAAGGAAACTTCTTTTTTTTTTTTTTTAATTTAATTTTTTTAAAAAGTCAACTTAATTAACATATAATGTATTATTAGTTTCAGAGGTAGAATTTAGTGATTCTTCAATTGCATACAACCAGTGCTCATTTCTTTAAGTGCCCTCTGTAATGCCCACCACCCAATTACCCCCATCCCCCTCTCTAACTCCCTTCCAGCAACCCTCAGTTTGTTCCCTATAGTTAAGAGTCTTTTATGGTTTGCCTCCCTCTCTATTTTCATCTTATTTTATTTTCCTTCCCTTCCCCCATGTTCATCTGTTTTGTTTCTTAAAATTCTTGATGTCTCTCATTATTCAGTGGAGAAACATTTGGTAAACCTGTTGCTTGCAGTATCTGGGAGGTGGATTATGTACCTGTATAAGAGCTAAGTCTATGTAAAAATCCTGTGTCACAAACCACACAAAGCTCAGTATACACAGAAGTAAGCATTTGTTTTTATTCATGTACCTACAAGTTGTCTAGATTCAGCTGATCTAAAACTGGGTCTGGCTGGGCTTACTGCCAATGGTATATTGAGCATATCTACCTTATGTGATTCTCCAAGTTCTTGGAGCAGTGGTTAACAGAAGCATGTTCTTCTTGGGATGAAAAGTAGGAGCAGGGAGATACACCCCTCCCACAGAGTAGGTCAGAGAAGCAGTGGATAGTTGCTAAACCATGACCTGATCTCCCATAGTATCTAATGAACTTGTGGCTTTAAGTGATTAAAGTGGGAAAGAACACAACAATTGTAGTCATGTGTGTTGTTTTATTTGTGGTCCAACAGTAAGTAGATGCTTGCCTTGGGCAAGCCACAGTTTCTCTAAGTCTCATTTAAAAACAGTGAAAAGCAAGCCAGTAGTTTTTGCAAGGAATGGAAATTCTAGCTAGCTCAAATAAAAGTAGTGATTGGGTAATGGTGTTTTTCATCAGAAACATTTTGTGGAGTCCAAGGGAAACTTAACTCTAAGAGGGACTTAGAGGAATTGGCAGCCCAGGGGATCCTCTGTGCTCTCAAGATCTTCAGTTATTGTTCTGCAATTAATTTGCCTTAGTTGAACCCCTTAGTTGTGTCTGTTTCTGTTCTGGTGAACTTAAGTTACATGTGTGTTTGTGTATAGACACACTTGTATTGCAATCTTATATCCACAGAACACTCCCAAATCTTTCTATGACATAGGAATAGAATTCATTTTGCTCTTTCGATATAAAGGGGGATATAAAAAAAGAGGTGTTCAACATGCAAGTCTTTAGTAGAGTTAATGAAAGTAGAGTTAACCAAGTAGAGTTAACTAAAAATACGATATTTGGTGCAAGAATAGTTTTTCCTAAACATTTGTCAAGCTGTGGCATTTTAAGTTTGGGTTGGTGTGAGACAAAACAGGAATTGTATTCACTTGGAGATTAGGCGACCATGAATACACAAACCCTGAGAAAATATCACAGGTTATGCAGGAAGATTTGGGTTGGGGGGAGGGGTGGAGTTTAAATTACGTTTGCCTGAATCTGATTAGTTCTGTTCCAGATCCAGGTGACCAAGTTTCTTATTCTGGGCCTTCCACTTCAGAGGACACTTTTCTGGCTCTCTTCCAGCTGGGACCCTGCCTTCTGGAGTAAGGAGTTTTCAGAGTCAGTGATATGCATATCTGGGACACATGCCCTTCATGGAATTCTGGAATCTCCTGTCCAAATTGTTTCAAGCTGGTTTCTTAGGTCTGCACGGGTCTCTTGCCTAATACCCTCTGAAGAGTAGATCACCATACTTCTAGGCTAAAGGAGTGGCTAAGGAGATTTGGTAACAGGGATGTGGATATAAGCTGAGGATTGGGCCCTAAGATTACTACATTCATACATGTGAGCCCTTCCTGGTGTTGGATGGAGCCTGGGATGGGAAGAGAAAGGGTGTGGACAGAAGCTTCCATTGGTAATCTTACCCCAGACCTTGGGGTAGGTTTATATCTGAAGGACAGGGAGGCCCCAGCTGATATAATATAATATAATATAATTTGAGGAGCATTGCAAAGCCCTGCCTATAATACAGGGAATGGTTTAGGCAAGGCTGTCCTGAGAATGAACCACTAACTACTATAGTAATGAGGCAGCAAGAAAAATCCAGCTACAATTTTAATTTTCAAAAACTCATTATGCATTATGATCTTGTAAGAAAAATATTCCATATGCAGCCATCTGTAAAGTGAAATAGGCAAGACTGGTTTCTCACACAAGGCAGTAATTTCTCCATTTGGAATGCTAACAATGTTCTCCCCTTGGAAAGTTTATAGAGCTTATATCCTGCCTGTATGCCTTTAATACAGAAATGTTAAATATTTTAAAATAAACTTTCTTTAATAGGCTAGAAATACATATCCTCCAGGTCTTTTGCTTCTTTAAACATCCTGAGGGCTATAAAATTCCCTGGGTTGGACTGAGTACCATGTCAGGGTGTGCCCATCTCACTTAGGTTTGGGGGTTCTTTCTGGTTCATGGGTCTGCAGCTGGGGCAGGGAGAAGATACTGGGCATCACTCCTCATTTATTTGTGTCTGTCATCTATCCACATTCTTCCTGCTGCTTGACGGAGTAAACCGAATGCTTTCCAGCTTCTGTGCTTATTTTTCTTTGCCCAAAGAGGGTTAAACTCCCCATTATGTGGCCACCATCCACACAGGACTCTTTCTGTACAAAGCAGTGTTTAAACTCTCATCCCCCACCAACCCCCACCCTTCTCCAGGATTCCTTTCCTGACTTTAGAGAGGAAAGAGCACTGGGCTTGGAACCAGGTGGCCAAGATTGCAAATCCAAAGCCCTTCATTGACTAACTGGGTAATGTTGGGTAAGGCAGTCGAAAAACTCATATTAGAGAGAAGCCAGGTCTTCATTTATTCCTTCATTTATTCTCCTGCAGGAGAGGCACCAGGAAAACAAAGATGAAACACCTAGGTAAACAGAGAGTGAGCAATTTACCTTGCAATTTCGTAAAGAGATTATTAACACCTACCTTGTCTTTCTCCCAGGTGAATAGAGAGTCGGACTGTTCTAACTGGTCTGCAGATACAAGCGATCAATTGTAGTGGAATAGGAAAGTGTCAAAAAAGAAAAAAAAAAGACATTATTTCAGAGTTCTGTACACAGTTGGTGTGCAATAACTGCCTGAGCCAAGTAAATCTACCTTTCCAATATCTGCAACTGTTGTTTATTTTTTGTAATCTCACTCACAACTTCCTTTAAAAATATACACAGGAGTGCAAGGAGGTTGAAGTGAAATACAATAAACTTTGTTTTGATGCTTTGAAAATAGGAGCCCCCTGGAATATTTCAAAACCAGGCTCAGGACCTCAATCTTAGAATAAGTGGATGATCTCTCACATTCAGAGGGGAGGAAAACAGTGGGGGATCTCCAGTCTAACAAGAGATCATTGTACACGGATGGGATAATCAAGACTTAAAATCAGAATAATCTGAATACAAATCATGACATAGAAAGAGGAAATTTTCCAACTCTACAAACTCTATGAGCCATTGATTGGAGTTACAGATACACTCCTCTCTCAGCAGAGATGTATTAAGACCATATGTGAAGATAAATATTCTGGTTGGAGCAAGATAGGAAAACAAAAAGCCAAGAGCACATCAGTGGGGTACCTCATGGACTGCTGTGTTTCCACCCACACTAAAGAATACTCATAACCGCAGGAGGTTTAGATACTATTCGCCCTTTCATTTGCTCATTTATTCAACAAATATTTATTGAGTGCCTGCTGTGGGCTGGGAATTCAGAAGGAAGCAAAATCTGGCATGGTTCCTGTTTTCACGTATGTTAGTAAAGGACACTGACATTAGTCAAATAACCCTCACACAAACCATCTTTAGCTGTGGTGGTGATAGTTGCTGGGAAGGTGAGGCACAGGATATAGAAAGAGGCCACACAGAAGAGACTTGACCTCGAGAGGGAAGACATAGTAGGCTCTGCTGAGGCTGTGAGGATTGACCTCTGCTCCCATTGTCACATCTCTTTCTCTGCACCTTCTGCTCTTCTCTTATATCTCTTATGGGCCTTTGTGACTACATTGGGCCCTTTTAGACCCAGGATAATCTTCCTACTTCAAGGTCCTTAACTGAATCACATGGACAAGGTCCTTTTTGATTACATAAGGTAACACAGTCATAGGTTTGGGGGATTAGGGTGTGGATGGACTAGCTTTGGGGAGTCATGATTCTGCTACAACACCAGAACATCTGTATTTACACTTGAGGAGGAATGGGAGAGTAAGTAATATGTGAGAATCCATTTTCAGCTTTAAGCAACTGGAGACCATAGCCTAACTGCATCAAGCTCAGTTGAAGAAAAGTGTTGGGGGAGCCCTGGGTAATTCAGTTGGTTAAGTGTCTGTCTTTGGCTCAGGTCATGATCTCAGGGTCCTGGGATCAAGCCCCATGTTGGGGTCTCTGCTCAGTGACGAATCTGCTTGTCCTTTTGCCTCTACCTCCCACACCCTGCACTTGTGCTCTCTCTCTGGTGTTCCCTCCATCTCAAAGAAGAAAGAAAGAAAGAAAAAGAAGAGAGAGAGAGAGAGAGAAAGAAAGAAAGAAAGAAAGAAAGAAAGATAGGTAGGTGTAGGGAAGTAGGCTTTCAGCAGGAGCAGCAGCTAAGTAAATGAGATGCAGAACCCAGAACCTAATGCTTGAATGAAATGTTTATGGTGTATAAGCCTGGTCCACTCTAAAGGGAAATAAAATTCTTGATAATCCAATGGATTTGCAAATTGATTTGAAAGTACATGGATTCTGGCACTATGCCTTGCCGTGTATATAACAAGACTGCTTGTGACAAACCCAGGGTGTTATTTCTCTAAATGCATCACCCCTGCCCTTGGAGAGAGTCTGGTTTCCTGCTTCTTCGAAGATTCCAAGTGTGTGCTGTTTATTAGCATCACAATCCACCCCTTACACAAACTTCTTCTCAGAAGAATCTATGGTTTAATCATGTAGTATGTTTCCCTAGTAAGATTTTTCCAGTTCTAGTTTTCCCAGTTTGCTTTCATGGTAATACTTTTTTCCTTTCCTCCTCGCTTTCTTCAGGCATAAAACATGACTGCCCCCTACAGCCCCTAGCACTTGATGGAAAACTCAAGGGTCTTCAGGAGCAGAAATCAAGGGAGAGTAGAGAAGAGATTCCACAGGGCACCTCCTGTGCCTTGGTAAGCTCAGTGGCAGCTGCTGTTGTCAGTGCTTTGCTAATGTTGACCCAAGGTTTCTTCTACTTACTACCTGTTGGCAGGGTATGGGGAAGAGACCCTTCACATTCTCCTAATCTGCAAGAGGCAGAAAATCATATCCTATCTCAGGAGAGATGATATGTGATAATGTATGCAAAGCACTTAGAAAAGGCCTGGCATCCAATAAGCTTTTAATAAATGTTCACCAAGGAGCAGGATGATGATGATCACCATGATTCCTCAACTATTTTAAATGTCTCTTCTGGTTGGGTTCTTGAGCTTCAAAGAGGTGGGGACACTTAAAAAAAAAAAAAAAAAAAAACTCTTAGTCCTTTTTCCTAATTCTGCTGTATTGATAAATAAAATTCTAATAACTTACCTTGCCCCTTACTTATGGGCCTACACGTAACATTTTTCTCAAATTTAGCTTCAATTCTTTGGTACTCATGTCTTGGTTGGTTTCCATCAGTTATCATCTCTATGTGACTGGCTCCTGTGTGACGTTGATTATCGTTTATGATCCTCTGGGGAGTAACTCTCGAGAGAGAACTCTATAGCTTCCAGTTCTTTAGATTGCATTCCTCCCAAAGCACTTCCTTCAAAATGTGAACTGTGAAACACGTTGAGCAGTTCTGGCTTAAATCAGCAGGTTACATATTTCCCTTCTCCTCATAAGTTGGACAGTTCAAAGTGGGTTGTGAAGATGACCTGCTAAATGTTCTGCCCCCCAAATAACAAAGTTGATTAGAGACAGAGCATTGTCTCAGATTTTCCTGAAGACCCCTTCATGACCCTTCTGCTCTTTCATGCCTTGCCCCCAAGGAGCCCTTTCCCATCTCCCTCAGAGGGTCTAAATGCTTGTTTACAAGATTCACAGAGGGAAGGAAGAAAAAGAACACCAAGATGATGGTTCATTGCTCAATGCAGCCCCTGACAACAGAACCCCCTGGCTTCTTCTCTTTGCTGCCCATAAACAGCTCTGTAAAAATTAAAAAGCGTGAATTTACAGGGCCCAAGAGGGGCTAAAAGGTAAAGACCCATCGCCAACCAATGGGTCAGGCATACTGATGAAGCAGGAATATGAGGCCTTGCCAATTTCTGGCCAATAAAATATCTTCCCTACTTTCCCAGATCCTTGACCTTCTCTTTCCCACGCAAAACTAAGTAGAGACACAAATGAAGGGGAAAGGTCAGCAAAAAAGCAGCAAAACAAAGGAAAATACCCAGCATTCCCTGGCCTTGTAGGGAAATAGTTGGGTCACAGTGGCCTCCCTCCTGGGCCCTTTATTCCTCTGTGGATCCATTGGCCACCCTGCCTGATTAAGCACCTCGTGATTTTCCATTTCAGGGAAGCGGAGTTGGTCACTAGCAAAGATTGTTGCCAAAAGACTTCCAGCTGGAAATAGAAGCCTAAGGTCCTGTGGAAATAGGGGAGACAAAGTGAATCCTGTGGGGTGATAGAAGAGACACAGGAAGAGGCTTGAGAGACATTTCTGGGCTCTTCCAGCTTTGTGATTGGCAGGCCGCTTTAAAATCCTTAAGTCTCCGCTTCCTCATCCCTAAAAAGAGGACAGTGGGGCTGGAATCAATCTTGTGATTTCTTCATCTGATATCCTCCAGAAGCAGGTCTGAGACCCAGGGCAGAAGGGGTAGCAGGAACTGGCAGGGTGAACAAATGGAACAATATGGGACTGAAGCTCTGAGCCTTTGGCTTAACCTTCTGTATGACCAACACCACCTGCATGTTGCCCATTTATCCATTTATCTAACTCTGATCAAGATTACACTGACTTGTGTTCACATGGCCGGAATGCTTCCAATTCTCTGAGTTTGAGAAAGAGAGTTGAGAGCAAGGGTGAGAAGGAGTGAAGGAGAATGAGATAAAGGATGAGTGAACCTGGATTGGGTAAGAGGAATAACTCTTATGGACGTACCAAATACTGGGACAGACAGAGTTATGATAACATTCCTTGGTTTCTCCTTTGAGGATAAGAAGTATCTTCTCTGTAACTTAAGCATGCAATTGGTTACCCACCCCACACGAACTTTCCAAGGAGGCTATGAATTTGAGTTACCCCCAGTCATCTTGTGGCATCTTGTATACATGGAGCTTAGTGGTGGAGGAAGTTTAGATGAGTTACTATTTGGGTAGTGAGCTACTGCAGAGTTATCTATCAAAATTGAGTTTGATGAAAACAGATATGCCATTCCCTTGACTCAACAGCTAGAACACAGAGAAGGCATCAGTTAAGCCGTTGGGTGGGCTCGGCCTGAAACTGAGAGATAATTGTTCAAGGTTCATCCAAACCAAGATGTAGATGTAGAACAGGGATGGTTCTAAATGGAGTTTTAAGGAAAGGGAAGGTCAAGAGAGCCTTCCAGAGATGTACCAACTCTAGGATGCTGGATGTAGCATGAGAAATACCTAACCAGAGATAAGTTCTAGTTTCTTCCTAGATAATCTCTGAAGTTCAGAAAATAAAAGTAGTTCATTTAAGGCCACATCACTGGTTAATTGATGGGCTGAAATTCATATCCAAATTCATTCACTCCTTTGCCAATAAGTATCATGTGTACCTGTTCTGGGCTGGATGCTATGTGCTTCCATCTCCTAACACCTGCCCAGTTCTCTTCCTGGTGGATCATGGTAACTTGATTCCTATTAAATGTACAAAAGAGGAAAAGCTGCACACTTATTTTCTTGTCAAACCTTTTTTCCTTTTGTTAAAATAATGGGATGGAGAAAAAAGCATAGGTGATAGATGATTTCCATTTTGAATGAGAGTAGTGATCATGAGTTAGGGATGAGGTAGGTCTCTATAAGTATTCTATAAGCATTCCCAAAATAGCCTGAGCTGTTTCACCTAGGCCCTTTAACCAAAAGGGAGCAGTCTAGGGGGCTTTGCCGAGGCAGGGTATGTCTTAGAGCCTAATGGGGAGTGGGGATGGGCATATTTAGAGGGGATATGCAAATCTGAGCCTTGGAGAAGGAACTCAAAAGAGCAAATCTTTGCTAATGCCCAGTAAGTCAAAGCTGTTCTATAAATAATGTTTGTTGCTTCTGTTTGGTACAGTCTTGAGTTTTGTGGTTATGTATTTTTTTTTCTCATTTTCTTCCTTTGTCATATATGACTTCTATATCCAAAATGGGCTTTGGAGCCTTGAATATGTACATCTGTGTGTATGTGTGTCTGAGTCTGTCAAAAGGAGAGTGTCCTAGCCTTGTTATTTAGGGGAGATTGGGCTCAATGTGGTCAGCTGGGTTTTGGAGAGTTCAGGTCAAGACTCCTGCTGTCAGGGAGTAGTCACATCCTCCAAGTTTACTAGCCAAGTGCATGCTCTCCTGAAAGTCACTGAGCTGAAGATAAACATGGAGCCTGTAATAGCTTTTTCACTTGATGTCCTTTTTCACATGTTCCACACTTTAAATTCCTTTGCTTCACTCCTGTATTCTTCTAGGTCTTTGAGAACAAACACTGAAGTGGGGAGGGGGGATGGGGAGTAAACTGCTCTCTTCCCTCCACCCTTCTGATCCTTTCTGAGTGACTCACTTCAACTGAACAATTAATCTTAATCAAGTTGATATGACAGTAGAACAAAGATATCCACAACAAAGCCTCTGGGTGCCAGAGACTTGGTGAAGCAACCAGCTCCTTCCTCTGGGCTGCAGTGGGGACAGCCTGGAACTATTTAGTTGTTTTAAAAATAGCATTTTGCAGAATTAGAGCTACTCATATCTGCAGGATGGGCAGCAGGTCAGGGGTTGTGAAATGCCTGTGTTCATCATCAAGTGTGAGCAAGCACATTAATAGTGTTGGCTGGAAGTTGATACAGGCCACTGGCCCCAAATAATCAACTCCACCTTCTCTGGGGGAGACTGAGGACAAATCATTCCTCGTGTTTTTCTCTGACGAATTCAGAGCTTCCATGTGTGTAGCCTTAAACATTATCCTTATTTTCTGACAGGTACAATTACTCATCTCCTCTGCTCTCCTCTGCCCATCTCCTGTTTTGTTTTTCTCTGCATGGGTCACACTTTCCAACAAGCCAGGGCTACACCTGGTACTCTAGAAAGGTTGGGGTGAACAGAGTGTACTTCTCACAGACAGCTTAGCAAGTCCCGGGATGACCAGGAGCACCCACTTCATCACACTAAGAATGTGGTCACTTCTTATAATTTGTAATTAACTGGTCAAGTCCTCATTAACAGGAAGACTGCTATTCCTCTCTTGAGGTCCAAGAACTCCAGGGACATAGTCCAAAGTGCACAATCTTGTTTCCAGATACAGTACTGGGAGAAAACTGGAGTATACTGTCTGCCCAATTCTAGATGTGTTGTTTTAGTTCCTTCCACAGGGGCCTTTCTTAAAAGCTCCCTGGTACAGACTGATTCTCTGCACTCTGAGGCCACACATGGGAACCAAGGTTCCAGCCACAGTGACACATGATGAGGGAAAGGCTGTATTAGAGGTGGTGAGGTGATGGTGGTGGCGGTGATCTTGGGGGAGAGGCTGGTAAAAGGAGTTTCCTGTTCATTCAGGTGAATTATGTTCTTAGAGGCTGTGGTAACCTTCTCTCCTAGAAGATCTCAGCTGGGACCATCCCAGTCCTCCTGATGTTCTGTCTTAGTCCAGACAGGCCACTGTAACAGAATACTATAGACTGGGTGGCTCAAACAACAGACATTTATGTCTTACAGTTTTGGAGGATAAGAAATTTAAATTAAGATATTAGTAGATCCAGAATCCTGTGAGAGCTCTCTTCCTGGATGGCAGATGACCTCTCCTCATTGTGTCCCAACATGATGGAAAGCTGAGAGAGAGGAAGATTCTTGTGCCTCTTCTTATAAAGGTACTCATCTGATTCATGAGAGCTCTGCCCCTATAACCTGATTACCTCCCAAAGTCCCCATCTCCTAATACCATCATGGAGGAGGTTAGGATCTCAACATATAAATTTCGGGGGAACATGGACATCCAGTTCAAAATGTGTTCTAATAATATCTCTCCTCCAGGAGGCTCTTCAGCACCTTTCCCCTTTGCCTATATTGTGAAAGGTATCAGGTCCTTGGGGTTTCTTTATACCCTTGCCCCAAAGCAATGGTCTAGCCTTAAAATCACAAAACTAAGAAAAGTCCAGTTATCTTCACTATGATCTGCTATCCAGTATCTTGCTACCCTCTCTTCCAAAAAGAGTTTGGCCTAATGATTTTCTATATTCTGCCTTATCTTACACACTGCTGCTGTAGTACTGGGAAGAGAAAGAAAATATCCTTTGGCTGGATTGTGCTCCAGTGCATCCCACAGCCATTGGTTGTATTAACAAGAACTGAAGGTTATATGCAGCTGATTAGTTACTGAACTCTAATCTGAAACTAATGGTGTTCTATATGTTGGCTAATTGAATTTAAATTAAAAACAAACAAGGATGGATTCCTTTCGCACATTGAGGTCTTTCATCCATTTTGAGTCTATTTTTGTGTGTGGTGTAAGGAAATGGTCCAATTTCATTTTTCTGCATGTGGCTGTCCAATTTTCCCAGCACCATTTATTGAAGAGGCTGTCTTTTTTCCATTGGACATTCTTTCCTGCTTTGTCGAAGATTAGTTGACCATAGAGTTGAGGGTCTATTTCTGGGCTCTCTATTCTGTTCCATTGATCTATGGGTCTGTTTTTGTGCCAGTACCATGCTGTCTTGATGATGACAGCTTTGTAATAGAGCTTGAAGTCCGGAATTGTGATGCCACCAATGTTGGCTTTCTTTTTCAATATCCCTTTGGCTATTCGAGGTCTTTTCTGGTTCCATATAAATTTTAGAATTATTTGTTCCATTTCTTTGAAAAAGATGGATGGTACTTTGATAGGAATTGCATTAAATGTGTAGATTGCTTTAGGTAGCATAGACATTTTCACAATATTTATTCTTCCAATCCAGGAGCATGGAACATGTTTCCATTTCTTTGTGTCTTCCTCAATTTCTTTCATGAGTACTATGTAGTTTTCTGAGTATAGATTCTGTGCCTCTTTGGTTAGGTTTATTCCTAGGTATCTTATGGTTTTGGGTGCAATTGTAAATGGGATTGACAAAATCCTTGAGGAGAACACAGGCAGCAACCTCTTCGACCTCAGCCGCAGCAACATCTTCCTAGGAACAACGCAAAAGGCAAGGGAAGCAAGGGAAAAAATGAACTATTGGGATTTCATCAAGATCAAAAGCTTTTGCACAGCAAAGGAAACAGTTAACAAAATCAAAAGACAACTGACAGAATGGGAGAAGATATTTGCAAATGACATATCAGATAAAGGACTAGTGTCCAGAATCTATAAAGAACTTAGCAAACTCAACACCCAAAGAACAAATAATCCAATCAAGAAATGGGCAGAGGGGGGCGCCTGGGTGGCTCAGTGGGTTAAGCCGCTGCGTTCGGCTCAGGTCATGATCTCGGGGTCCTGGGATCGAGCCCCGCGTAGGGCTCTCTGCTCAGCAGGGAGCCTGCTTCCTCCTCTCTCTCTCTCTGCCTGCCTCTCTGCCTACTTGTGATCTCTCTCTGTCAAATATATAAATAAAAAAATCTTTAAAAAAAAAAAAGAAAAAAGAAAAAAAGAAATGGGCAGAGGACATGAACAGACATTTCTGCAAAGAAGACATCCAGATGGCCAACAGACACATGAAAAAGTGCTCCATATCACTGGGCATCAGGGAAATACAAATCAAAACCACAATGAGGTATCACCTCACACCAGTCAGAATGGCTAAAATCAACAAGTCAGGAAATGACAGATGCTGGCGAGGATGCGGAGAAAGGGGAAGCCTCCTACACTGTTGGTGGGAATGCAAGCTGGTGCAGCCACTCTGGAAAACAGCATGGAGGTTCCTCAAAATGTTGAAAATATAACTGCCCTATGACCCAGAAATTGCACTACTGGGTATTTACCCTAAAGATACAAACGTAGTGATCCAAAGGGGCACGTGCACCTGAATGTTTATAGCAGCAATGTCCACAATAGCCAAACTATGGAAAGAACCTAGATGTCCATCAACAGATGAATGGATCAAGAAGATGTGGTATATATACACAATGGAATACTATGCAGCCATCAAAAGAAATGAAATCTTGCCATTTGCAACAACATGGATGAAACTAGAGTGTATCATGCTTAGCGAAATAAGTCAAGCAGAGAAAGACAACTATCATATGATCTCCCTGATATGAGGAAGTGGTGATGCAACATGGGGGCTTAAGTGGGTAGGAGAAGAATCAATGAAACAAGATGGGATTGGGAGGGAGACAAACCATAAGTGACTCTTAATCTCACAAAACAAACTGAGGGTTGCTGGGGGGAGGGGTTTTGGGAGAAGGGGGTGGGATTATGGACATTGGGGAGGGTATGTGCTTTGGTGAGTGCTGTGAAGTGTGTAAACCTGGTGATTCACAGACCTGTACCCCTGGGGATAAAAATATATGTTTATAAAAAATTAAAAATTAAAAAAAAAATAAAACAAACAAACAAACAAGGAAACAGAAAACTCCATGTCATTGACTGGAGAAGAGAGGTCATGATTTAAGATCAAATTCCCCTGCCACGCCTTCGTATTGGATGTGTCAGTTCAGGGGCTTATTGGCACAGCATTTTCTAAAGTCTATTTTCATTCATAACACAGACATTTCTTAAGCACTGACACCCTGCCAGACACTCAGTAGGATTATTGTAGTAGAGAGACAGAAAACATTGAAGGTACCTGCAATAATTATGTAGTCTAGTAAGGTGGGGTTATGTGCATAAGTAACCATGATATAAGGTAAAAATGATAGGTTTGAGTACCCTTGAAAACAAAGCCAGATGCAAAATCTATTATGCTAGTTCTTTAATGGGGAGTGCAAACCCATGTAAGGAGGAATGAGGAGAAAAATGTGTAAGGAAGGAAAGGAGAACAATTATAAGTGGTTGTTTATCTAGCAGAGTAGGACACCACTTGGTAACAAGGGTAACCAATGGCTCAGTGGCATAGGACTGTCTTCCTAGAAGCCTATGAACTACTGGGGCTCAGGAAAGTATATGATGGATTGGGAAAGGAGATTGGAGAAGTTACTTACTGATCCATGTCTCCCATTGACCAGAACTTTGCTGCAGGAATCATTAAGTCCCTGCCCTTTAAGGTTTGTGAGTGCATATGACTCATGTCTCCCTTACTGATTTAATGTCTCAGTAGCAAAAGGGATATACCAAAATGGAAGGCGAGGGGTTCAAAACAAGGGCATGGAAGTCACTGTTGGGTTGTGCTCATATGAAGTTGGTCAGAGGCCACACAGGGCTGCTTGCCTTGGTGGCAACTGAGGCAACAAGAGTCCCCTGAAGCACCTGGGAACTGGGGAAATCTGAGGTGATGCATGACAACAATTTGACCTGGTAATATAAGTCAGGTCTAGATAAAGTGCTTTGGGGATTTAGAGAAGGAATTGTTTCTTAGAAGGGGACTGGGAGTTGAGGGAAGATTTTGGAAAAGGTGGACCCTGAGTGGTGGCAAGTGTGTGGAGTTGGGGGTGATAGTCATGTGGGGTGGGGCTGGATGGAGGCATCCTGAAAAGGGCACTATGATTGCAAGGACATGGAAGGATAATACTGAGGATGAGTGAAAACAAGGCTCTCTTTGGCCATGGGATGGGAAGTATGAAGGGATATTGAGTAATAAGGCTGAAAATGTAGTTGGAGCCAGCTGGTAGAGCCGGGGTGAGGAGTTTTGATTGGAATCTTCTAATGAAGGGAGCTATTGGTGCTATTACAATGAAAGTTTTAATTGGGGGATGTGAGTCCCTCTTCTTCACTAATTCTGTTCTGTGTAGTCAGCCAAATAATGGCATTTTGAACAAGAATATTAAGAATAAGATTTTTGGAATACCAGATATCTATGGAATATACTTAGAAGTTCAATATCCTGTCTTTTCCATTTGTCAAAAGAATACATTGAGACTTGCAACAAACCATAGCTGAGATTCTTACTTTTATCAGTTCTTGTATTTAGAGTCCAAAAGATAAAACTGGCTCAGGTATGGGCTAAAACTGAGGTCAGATGATGTGGTTAGGAGTCTACACACTCCACTTCTTAATCATCCATGCTTCTGTCATGTCATGGTTTCAGGCTCAAACAAGTGCCCCTCTGGTGGTGAGAAGGGTCATCAGTAGCTTTAGGTTTCAGCAAGTTCCAAAATTGACAGTGACTGGAAGAATAGAATGTTCCATTGGGGCGGGGGGAAGGGGGGGAGAGGGATTCTAGCTAGAAGATGTGGAAATGAAAGACAACAGTGGTCCACCCCCAAGATCAGAAATATATTGGCTTTATTGAAATTAAAACTTAGTTCTCAACTGAGCTGTCTCTTGAAATAGGTGATGGAGAACATAGTGGTGGGAAATAACCATTAGTACTTGTTTTTGTTTTGTTTTGTTTTTTAAGTTCCATGGACAAGACCGTTTAGATTAAGGTCTGAACTCACTGAAAGAAGTCCTGTTCGATGTTTAAAAAAAAAAAAAAGAAAGAAAGAAAAAAGGAAAAGAAAATAAAAGAAAAGAAATAAGAAAAGAAAAGAAAAAAGGCAATCATAGCCTTACCTTACATGCAGTATTGCTTATTTCAGCCTTTCTTCTCCTGGGGAACTAAAGTGGGAAGCTTCCCTTCTGCATATTCCATGAGGGGAAACTGGTACTGGAACATGGACCTTCACTACCCAGCATTCTAGAAAGGAGTTTAGGCCCTTTCATCAGAGGAGTAAACTTAAAATTCTCTTAGAGAATGAAAGGTGACATGTCACCATTTTGAATTTTTGTTTCTTTTTTTTCCCTCCCCCACTTGAATTAACATGAAGTCAAAACCAGATCTTAGAGCAGAATTGGCTGCCACATAATTTAGACATGTTTGCATAACATTCCAAAAATAATTCAATAAGAATAGGTTTTTCTTGGAATTTATTACTGCCTGGCAAATTATAGCCCAAACACAACAACTTTGTGCTAAAAAGGCATGAGACCCAGCAAATGGAAACGACAGTGGCAGAGTAAAAGGAAACCCAATAGCCAGTCAACTTTCATTATCCATGATGGTGTGAAGCAGAAATAAAAACAAGAGGCAAGAGCAGGGACAGACACAGCCTGCGTTTTAGACTCCCCATTTTATCCTGAACTCAGCAGCAGCTGACAGGCCAAGGTGGCAAGAGAAGGGCATCTTAGGTCTCCCAGAAATGTCTTTGAAAAATTCCCTCTTGCTGTATTTTTCTGCTTCTTCAGCTGAACTTTTTTTTTTCTTTTTTTTCTCTTTCGCATTCTGATGGAGAGGACCCACAGGTTTAGAAAATAATAAAGTGACACAGACATATAGAAGTAATAAATAGTAATTTCAGAAGACAGAGTAAACCTAAATCAGAAGATCTGGTATGGGGGCACCTGGGTGGCTCAGTGGGTTAAAGCCTCTGCCTTTGGCTCAGGTCATGATCCCGGGGTCTTGGGATCAAGCCCCACGTCGGGCTCTCTGCTCAGGGGAGAGCCTGCTTCCCCCTCTCTCTCCCTCTCTGTCTGCTTGTGATCTCTATCTGTCAAATAAATAAATTTTTTTAAAAAAGAAGATCTGGTATGATTTCAGTCTCTTCCATTCTCACTGGGACAAGAAATGTCTCCCCCTTTAAAATGGGAGAGGATGATAGGTAGTCTGATCATAGCAAGAATCATTATTAGTATAGTATTTCGTAGCTGCAGGGCATTTTAAAATCCACATGATGTATAGGAGACCTCAGGTGAAACTCTGGCCCTTTCATAGATGGGAGGTCCTTAGGCATCACTGCTGATAGGACAAAAGCTAAAGTCCTTGTACGGCAGATTATGTGTTCAGATCACCTGCTTATGCTTCCGTGTGGAACATCTGCACTCTTTCTCACTTTGGACCTTTGTGACTATGAATGGCATGGGCAAATTGACGTCTCTTCTCCCTTAATGTTGGTGCCCCAAGCCTCTTCTCTTCACACTTTTCCCCATCTCCCTGGTCACCTTCTCATGGCATGTGGTATATTCTACCAGATGTACTGCCTGGAATCCATGGCTGTAGCCTAGATTTCTCTTCTGACCCCTGTTGTCTGTTCAACCATGTGGATGTCTGGCAGCACTCCATCTGTACTTGCTCCAATCTGAAACTGGAGTTGTTCTACTTTTTCTTGTCTGTCACAGTGTCTTAGTGAATTTAGGTCACTGTAGCAGAATATCATAGACTGGGTGGCTTAAACAACACTTTTCCTCAGAGTTCTTGAGCCCAGAAGTCTATGACAATCAAGGTGTTGGCAGATGTGGTGATGGATTTCTTCCTGGCTTTCAGATGGTCACCTTGTTGCTGTGTCCTTACATGGTGGGGAAAGGAAGCTCTGGTGCCTCTTCCTCTTCCTATAAGGACACTAATTCCATCATAGAGTCTCCACCACTATGACTTCTCCTAAACCAAATTGCATCCCAAAGACCCTACCTCCTAATTCCAACATTGGTGGTCAAGACTCAACAAATGGATTTGGGGGAAACACAAACTTTCAATCCATAACACATAGTGAATGATTCCATAATCACTTTAGGAAAATCCACAAGGCAACCTTGACTTCTTTCTCTCCTTCACCATCAATTTTAAATATAGCAAGGTCATTCCAGCTTCTGTCATCCCTGAAGTGTGTCCACTTTTCTCTATTATTGCTACCACTATGCTAGTTCAGGTTCCTGTTTTCTTGTTCTGGACTATGGTCATAGCCATCAGATTGGTCTCTGTCCCCTTCTAATTCCTTCTCCATGCTATAGCCAAAATGATCTAAAAGGCAAATCCCAATAAGTCTTTCTTCTACTTCACGCTCTTCACTGTCTTCCTCTTGACTTCAGGATAAACTCTAAATTCTTTGATATTACTTACAAGTCTCACCTTCTCAGCTTGTCCCACCCCCATTTTTAGCCCTAGTTAGTGCCTTATGTGCCCTGTGGTTTCTGTGCTTCAGAGATCCCAATCTTCATACAGTATGAAAAACTTCTTCTGTGACTTTGGCAGGTGCTTAACCATCCTTCAGTTAAGTTTTGCTTCCTACAGGAAGTCTGCCTAGATTCTCAGTCTTATTTAACTTCAGAGAAAGAGGAAATTCCTATGTCCAAAGTAGAATTAAAACCAGGTTGCTTTCCTCTACCTAAGTGTCTTTTCTATAAAGGGGGATGACTCATCAGGTCTGAACAAAAGAAAAATAAGTTTTATTGTCATCTCTCACCTCTAGTAGACCCAGTGAAGGGGAAGTGGGAGTCCCTAACCCATGGGAAAGGAGATTTGGACTTCTGGGAAAAATGCAATTACTCAGGATTAAGGGCATATGGCATCTCAACACTTGTAGGGGTTTTGGGTCCATCTTGCCTAGTTGCAGGGAAGTTTGGCAGGTTCACCAGTAGGCTCTATCAGCTGTAGCAGCAATAACATAAACAATGAGTGTGCATTCTCCATGAATGGAGCAGGATTCCCTCTCAGATACTGAACTCTTTCAGAGCAGCTGAGATTCAGCTAAATCACCATTTACAAATAATCAGAACCATTCTTAAATATTATATTGCTAAAGCCAATCACAGTCTAATAAGTTCAAAGATAGTATGTTGGCTACTACACTTTAAGAGAAATACATCATGTTGTCTATAACTGAAGTCTTTATTTTTGATTGATTTAGAGAACATTCTGGGGACCAGAAGGAGTCTAATTACAAAGTAGCATTTTCCCGAGACAAAGGTCCTGAAAGGGGAAATTTTTCTAGAGACTCCTATGCAGTCCCCTTCTTGGGTGGAGTTAAATGCACCTTCCTGTTCTGGGGTACCATGTATCTGCATACTTTTCCCATCCTATCTCTTTACTTTTTGCCAAGGTGGTTTATGTAATACTTCTTACTCCCATCAGAGCATAAACTCTGTAATTGTAGGGACCTCAAGTTATTTTTTTCAGTGCTATGTCTCTAGTCCTTGAGATGAATTATGTGCTCAGTAAATTATGGTACTCAGTAAAAAATGATAAAAAAAATACATTTTCTTCTGCTTCTGCTCAGGACACTTGTGGGAATGGGGAATAAGGCCTCGGCAAGTGTACTGGTCCTCCATCTGAATCAGACTGAAAAGCACTTTCATCTCAAGGCAGAGTATTCTATCAGGGAAGCTACCCTAACCTTGGGTTAAGAGCAACACACAGAAAGAAGCTTGTCATTGGACCAACCATAAAATGAGGTGGAGGGAAACAGAGAGAGGTGACATTAGAAGCCCATAAAGCAAAGAGAACCTCTTGTGTGGGTTCAGAGGGGCTGAAAGTAGGGCAGCAGACACTTGATCAGTTTCCCTCCTCAGGTCTCACCAGCAATTAGACTGATGCTATCTGTTCCAAACCCAAACACCTCATGTCCCTGAGGCCCTGGTGGTCTTGTTGAATAACCTCCATTGTGAGACAGGCTAAAGTCACTGCCCTTTCTGAATATAAATCATGCCATCTTTCCCTTCACTCATTCTACGCATCTCACCCCCAATCCCAACCCTTTTACTCCCTTTTGTTCCACAAACTCTTAAGAAGACATTAAGTAAATAATCCCAACAGGAGTAGGACTGTAGGAGAAATACTTCATTCATAACCACTTCACCACTCCCTTTGTAAAAAGCAGGGTGAAATGAAGACTCCAGTGTCCTTTGAAAAAATTCAGCATCTGGGAAACCATGTGCTAGGAAAGGTTATGCTTCTTCATCTCCAAATCTTAGGAAAGATGGATGACCCCACTGTGAAAGGGCAAGGGAGCAGGGATGGAGAAACCATACATTGCTGCTCTCACTTGGCACCCCTGAATACTCCTGAAAAGGACCATGGTACTGGAGAGGGAAAGAAACCACAGTGAACTAAGGCACACATTAAGATCCTACCTGTGGTTGCATATCCAGACTATCAAAGTTTGAATCCTACTTGCACCATATCTATATGGTCCTGAGCAAATTTTTCAACTCCTGTAAGCCTCGGGTTTGTTTTGTTTTGTTTTTTCCCTGTAAAATGAGGGTAACAATTACATCTAAGTGAAGGGTAATATGGCAGATTGAATAAGCTGATGCAAGAAGAGGACTTAGTACAAGCAATAGTACCTAAAATTTCCCAATAAAAATAGATTTATTAATATTGATTCTCCACAAAGCATTTAAAGTGTCAGGATTTAATGAAATTAATATAAGGACATGCATGGAAATATTAAAAGAAAATATGACTTTAAGGAAATTTCCTGATTGTAGCAAGATACCTGAGGTTATACTCAGGATACACAATTTGCTTATCCTTGCTATTTAGGGGCTTACTTGGAAAGATTTTGAAGCCTTGAATCAAATCCCCTCCCCATTCTATTTGTCTGTCTGTGTCTCTTATCTATACATCCATCCATCCATCTATCTATATCATTTTTTAGTTATTTAGATAATAAAATTAAAGATATAAGAGAACACTGTAAACTGTGAAACCGGAATCAAAACCTGGAACCCAGAGTTTTTGTTCTTTTATGCATTGCTATTTATGCCGATACTCACAGTTCCCAGTGATCTTTTGAGGCACACAGGGAGGGCTTTCTACATGAGCTTTGTACTCCTCACCCTGAAAAGTGAGTATTTTGCAAGTGGGAAAACAGAAGTTTTCTTAAATATAAGATAAGTAAAATGGGTTGACTTGAAGGTGATAGTGGCATGAATCTTTCACCTGTTGAGCTTGGATACCTGAGAAAGTGCAAGAAACCTTGCATTCTAGCAAGAGAAGGGAGGATGAAAAAAACAAAAGAGAAGAGATCTCTGAAGGTCTGTCCACTGATATATCCTGAGCATCTGAGAACAAGGCCAGGCACTTAACAGATGGTCCATAAATACTTACTGGATAATGCTAAGTAAATAAACAAATATTAAACATAATAAAAAGCCAGATTATTTTTTTTTATTTTAAAACTCATAAAAGTCATTTATATTACCAGCTTATCTCCATTAACATCTTATGCTAGTCATCTTCTCTTTCTTAAAAGTAATTCTCATTGCTTTTATTTATTTATAGAAGGAAAAAAAATGGGTAAAACCAAAGGGTATAAGAAAAATTACACTCTATACCTCAGAGATCATAATACATTCATCTTTTCCATCCAGAAAATCTCTCCTATCCTGGATTTCTGTTTTATCAACACTTACATGCTTCTGAAACAAAATAATCCCTAAATTTCTGATGTCCACACTATCTTCTTCTGTATTCTTTCCATTGGTAGATTCATTTGTTGTCACAATTTCCACTACACCCATAAGTATCTAGTTTTAGTCCCCGCCTTCCCCCAAGCTCTGGTTCATTATTTTGGTGCTTTCCATGTCAGCCTGCTGATCAGAAATGGAAGAAATTCTCTTCTCTTCTCCTGGCATGCTCATTTCAGTTAAAGACCTCACCATCTTCCCAGGCACTCCATCAAGAAACCTCTGTCATTAGTTACCTTCTCTCTTCTTGACTCAGCACATCCAATTAGTCATCAGATCCTGGGAATTATACTTCCTCATTTTGGTCCCTCTCTGTCCCTTTCTGAGACTAGTGCAAACTTATACACTGCTGTTTGATCTACCATCTTGAAACTCAGCTGGTTTCACCTCTATCCACTGTCCTTGTTTTTACATCATTGGAAAATAGTCAGAGCACCCCAAGACTCTCATTACCTGACCTGAACTAATGTTTTACTAATTTCCTCCAACTGGACTTTATACTAAAGTACCAGCACTTCCAAGTTTTCAGGACATGCCTAACTCTTCTCTGCCTCAGTGTTTTGCTCATTCTGTTTCCTCAGCCAAGACGCTACCATTTTGCTCTTCTTCCTCCTGCAATTTCTGAGCTGGGATATAAAATGTGGGTACCATATAAATATTGCCTCTGTGTGTACCCAAATACCCAGAACAGCAATTACTGTCTATCCTCTGAGCCCTACAAAACTATTTTTTCACGTTTGCATGAAAATTGCACTTGTCAGATCCAAAGTTGTATCACCATTTCAGATGAAAATACTGTGTCCAGCTTACAAGCTGTGAGTCCTTTAACATCCATACCTGGCAAATGTTGTGGAGGAGTCAAAGGAAGACATAATACCTAAATCTGTGGCAGAATGTTAGTTTTTACCCACATCTCCTCCTTTCCCTCCACTTTCTTCTTTTCTGAAGGTGGTCTTTGGCAAGATTTAGTAGGTATTAACATAGTAATTCATCAAAATTATCCTATGAAAGGCAGAGTTTATCAGTGCAAGGACTAGTTTGAATAGTTCAGCATGGCAGAGGTGGGATGAACATGAAGCTCAAGAGAAAATGGAAATCAAGAAGTTCTAAGGGAAACAAGGACACTTGAGGTGAGGTCTGGTGACTATGATATCATCAATTTAATTTTTACTGGTATGTACTGGTAGGTATTTCTCCCAAGGGTGGAAGAAGTCACCTACTTGATGTGTTCCTCTTAATTCTCTTGAGCTATACCTTCTGCAACTATCACAGACTGACTTGCATGTTGGTAAAGCTGGAACTGGGAATTTTTTCTTTCTCTGAACAGTTTAGAAGTGTGTTTACCTAAAAAGTCACAGAACTCCTATGTAGTTTAAAGATCTAACAATTTCTTTTTCTCACACAGCAAGAAATCTAGATGTAGACCCACCAGAAACAGGGATAGCAAGAAATGCAGAAGTGGGCATACTATGGATCTGAGCTCTATCAAGAACCCAGACTCTTTCTCCTCTTTCTGTTTTCAGAGCATATAACTTTAGCCCTCCTAGTCTCAGGGTGTCTGCTGAATATCCCAGCTCCATATCTGTATTTTAGGCATGAAGAAGGCTGAGTGCCAAAAGGTTTTACTTGAGGCTTTAACTATTCATTCAGACATTCATACCATGTTGGCTAGATTTGTGTCACATGGATAATCCAGGCTGGACAATGACTAAAAAAATCAATAGTTCACTATCTAGCCTCTGTTATAGGGGACATCAAGAGAGAAGTTAGTTAGAAGTTATTTTTAAGTGAGCCAAACTGTTTTGGTTACTATACCTTCCAACCCTCCTATACGATTGTTATGGTCTTTGAAAACAGTAATATGCATCTAGACTGTGTGTTAAAATGTCATAGTAAAAACTGTCTGGGACATGTATGTATGTCAGTGTATTTGCATCCTTGCTCTCATGCTAAGAGTTTTGCTTATGAATCCATTGGTATATGCTAAGATAACTTTATTTCTGTCAACTTCTCTTATACATTAAAAATAGGGACATAAGACCTTGACTAATTAATCCAACTCTGGAGACTCTAAAGGAATCACTCCCATTCCAGCAAGAGGCTGTGGATGCTGAAGGAACACTGTTAAGGAATTGAAAGGCCCTGCCACGTGAGACTAAGCACCACTTTTTTTTTTTTTTTTTTTAACAAATGGAGAAGATACTATTTAGACTTTAATTTCTATAGTCTTTAGTTTAAGAATATTGTCCTTTAAAAAAAGAATGTTGCCTTTCAATTTCTTTGGGTTATAATGTAAAGGGCAGTTTGAATTTTGTTCTTTAATTGGTCCCTGGGAGTTCAATGCTGGGAGTGAGTTCAAATTCAAGTTTGAGTCACTCTTATTCTGTTGACATCATATTTAAGATTGTAATGCTGTTAACTTATGTTGGGCATCTTGGCCAGTGACAACTTGAGATGTGACATAGGTAAATGGATTTCAAGCCTGGGGTATTTAATTAATATACCATTCATATCCATTTGAGAGCCTTCCAAAACAAAGGTGAAACAGTCCTCTACGATCCAGGGAGTCTACACAATGGAGGGGAGTTCAAAATAGGGAGAGGCCTCACAAAGCAGGTAGTAGAATTGCCCTGAGAGAACCTAGGGGGACAGTCTAACCCCTGGTAGACTACAAATTCCATTACAACCAATGGTTTACAAGAACAATATCTTGAGAGTGTTGGAAGAAACATGCACCATTCCTCATGTTTTCAAAAAGGGGAGAACATTTCCACCTCATTACTCAGAAAGGAAAAGTAAGGAAGAAATTTCCTCTCCTTCCCACCTTTGTCTAAAGTGATGTGTGATTGGGTTTTAGGACTTAGAAGCCTCTGACTCAGTCTCTTTTGAGTTTTCTTTCTCATGGGTCTTTGCCTTTTTTTTTTTTTTTTTTTCCTACTGAGCTCATGAGGGTCAGAGGCCAGGAGTGACTAATTGTTAGAAGTTGTCTAGAGAACACTTTTTTCTCAACTGTTGAGGCCTAGTGACTATGAGAGAGTAAATGTGGGGAAGCAACTCTCAGCAGACCCTCACACTCCATTGAGAATAGGTCCTATGGTCTAGGTCTGAGTACTGAGAAGTATTGAGAAGATCAGTTGTGGCCATGGATCCAGAACATAGTTTCCAAAGTAGTTTTATTAGCCATCAGGCTGATGTTTTTCTCTTCCCATCCTCTGAGTCTTGCATCTAAGTTTTAGTTGGCACCATGGTGGGGTGGGAGAGTTGACAATAACTATCATCTCTAAATCCCCAACAAATATTAGCAAGAGAAATGTCTGCTGGTTCAGTAGAAGATTCTCCCTGAAGGATTTGACTAGCTGCATTTCCAGGATGAAATGCCTGGGTGAATTCTGGAGGGGATGGATAGAATTGCACAAAGACTGACTGGGTCCCTAGGGAAAGGAAGAGGGAGGGATGCCTGAGAAAGATGGAATTTCAGGCTGTGCCCTGGGAGAAGACTTCATATAGACTGATAAGTAACTGTGGAAAAACAGACAAAGGTTTCGTACCAGGGTCCGGAGCTGCCTGCTATTTATTGATGACTCATAATAACATCTTCTTTCTTCTGATGTATCAGACCTTTGTAGTTTTCCAAATATCACAAGAATTGCTAAAGGGATGAGTATATCTGAGACATTTAAGAAATATCTATTGAATACATTAAATGAAGATGAGGATTTATATTTCACAGAGTTAAGAAATCCAGCACAAAAAAGGGATGCATCAAGAAAGAAACAAAAGAAGAAAAAATCCTATCTCTTCAGTCTAAAGATTATATATAGGACTCACATAAACACTTAGCAGGAATAAGCAGGGGTCATATGTTTCACTCATATGTGGAATATAAGAAATACTGTAGAGGATCATAGGGAAAGGGAGCAAAAACGGAATGAGAAGAAATCAGAGGGGAAACACACCCATGAGAGACTCCTGACTCGGAAACAAACCGAGGGTTGTGGAAAGGGAGGTGGGTGGGGGTTTGGGTGAACTGGGTGATGGGCATTAAGGAGGGCACGTGATGTGATGAACCCTGGGTGTTATCTACAACTAATGAATCATTAAGCACATCAAAAACTAATGATGTACTATATGTGGGCTAATTGAATTTAAATTAAAAAAAGAAATAAGCAGGGGTGGATGAAGATACCATTAACAAGAAATGACTGGAAAGAGAGAAAGGAAAGAAAGGAAGGAAAGGGAGAAAGGAAAAGAAGGGAGAGAGGAAGGGGAAAGAGAAAGAAAGAGAGAAAGAATGAACGAAAGAAAGAAAGAAAGAGAGGGAGGGAGGGAGGGAGGGGAAAAAAGAGAGGAAGGAAAAGGGAAGGGAAGGAAGGAAGGAAAGAAAGATGGAAGGATGGAAAGAAGGAGAAAGAAAGAAAAAGAAGAAAGAAAGAACAAAAGAAAGGAAGAAAGGAAGGAAGGACGAAGGGAGGGAAGGAAAAAGGGAATAGAAGGGAAAGAGGAAAGAAAAGGAAAGGGAAGGAAAAGAAAAGAAAAAAGGAAAGAAAAGAAAGAAAAGTAAAGAAAAAAGAAAAGAAAAAAAAGAATAAAACTGATATGCATGCATGGTATTTGGTGGCTCTGTTACACTATCAAACTGACCTGACACCTTTATACTAAATGATACTTTCTATTGAAGTCTTTCCTGCAAATTGTTTCATTGTCACTTTAAGCCTGAGGACACTACCCTAGAATGACCCTAGGTGAGACTGCAAATAAAGGAACATTCTAAGTATTTCCTTTGTGTTGAATGGAAAATTGTTAGGGTCACAGATGCCAGGATGAAGGATGGAAAAGAGAAACAAATCTAATCAGGAAATGCGAAAGCTAAGATTTTAGCAAATTAACTCACCCTGATGACTCATCCCAGATGTATTAAGTTTTCACATTTTACAGCCTCCTCATTGAAAATAGTAAATACCATCTGTCTCCACCAGATGAGTTAATGTTAGTCTTAAAGCCTTAAAGTTCACATTTCCTAATTCTTTTGTTTGGAAATAAATAACCTTTATGTTGCAGTGGCATGGTCTTGGGAATGTAGTTTCTTTGCCTAGTTGGGTAGAAGAAATACAAGAATTACCAAACCGAGATCTCAGGTTGTGAAATGTTCTGTGGGTCAAAGTTTGGTTCTGGGTACAAGCTGCCTCCACTGGATCCATCCCTGGGGTTCTTTTAAAAATTATGTTCCTTGTCTTTTTAGCCAAATCTCAATTCTTTGCTAAAGTTGAGCCCGCATTCAGGACAGGAGCCGGGAAATACCTGTTCAGTTCAATTAGGATCCTTGGAAAGTGCTTTCAAAAGACAAACAATGGCCCTTCCATTCAACCTTACCTCTGTTCTCAACAACACTTTTCTTTTTCTTTTTTAAGTAGAAAAATGCTATTTGGTTTGTAAGAAAATATTTGGTTTGCACAATTAGGGCACTTCAAGTAGGAATGGGGAGAGTTAGGAAGAAAGTCTATCACAAATCTTTTTCATCCCGGTATAAGAAGGATGATAAAGCATAATTTTTTTTTTAAAGATTTTATGTATTTATTTGACAGAGAAATCACAAGTAGATGGAGAGGCAGGCAGAGAGAGAGAGGGAAGCAGGCTCCCTGCTGAGCAGAGAGCCCGATGCAGGTCTCAATTCCAGGACCCTGAGATCATGACCTGAGCCGAAGGCAGCGGTTTAACCCACTGAGCCACCCAGGCGCCACGATAAAGCATAATTAAAGGGAGAAAAGGCTGGGATTTTTCTTGGGATTCCAGGGGCCCAACTACAGACACAAAGTTATACCATGAATTTAATAGGAACAATGACTAGATCTCATTCTAAGATTAGATTCTGGGTCCAGGCTGGTCACTAACTTGCCAGTGACCATGTACAGGTCACCTCCTTCTCTGGGCACTGGGTTTCCCTTCTTCAAGTCAGAGTAGGACTGAGATAGCATAAGGCAATCTATAAGTCCCACTGAGGCAGAATGCTTGAGTACGAAGGGAATGAATTCATGTGTGGACATGTATGGACACATGGTTTTTGGTAAACTGGGTCAGCAGCCCCAAGACACTTGACACCCCAAGATTTTGCTTTGTCCCAGGCTCTTTGCACTTAAATTCTGGCATTCCAGGCCTCCCAAAATCAGCCCCCAACTTTCCTGTCCAACTTCCGTTGCCACTTCTTTCCTATATACGGGCTTTTTCTGCCCATACATACCTGCTATGTTCCTTTCCCTGCTGTTTATGATACCTCCCTCCATTGCTCACCCAAATCCCACTTCATCCCCTAATCACAAATGCAATTTTCAGTATGTCCTTCCTAACATGCCCTTGCTTAGCCTTTTCTAACAATTTGATATGACTTATCTTCCTGTGATCCAGGATTTCCGAATCTCAGCACTACTGATATTTTGGACTAATACTAATTTTTGTAGGAGACTGTCCTACTGATATTTTGGACTAATACTATTTTGTTGTAGGAGACTGTCCTGCTCATTATAGGATGTCACTAGCATTCCTGGCCTCTACCCACTAAAGTAGCACACTTTTACTCTACCCCTAAAGTTATGACAAGTGAAGATGTCTCCAGAGATTGCCAAGTATCTCCTGGAGGTGCAAAATCACCTTTGGCTGAGAATCACTGCTCTAACTCTTCATTCTCCTCATAGTATTAATAGGTTCAAAACTACACAGACCTGAATTTGAATCATTGCTTCTTACTCTGTGACCTTGGGAAACTTACTTAACCTCTCTGGACTCTACTCTTCTTCTGTATAATGTGAGAAAAATAGTTTCTGGCTGGCAGAATTGGGTGGATTATATGAGTCTTAGGAATAACTCATACATGTTTGGGATTATCTGGCAATCTTTGGGAACAGCCCTCCAGAAGCTGGTTTTCAGTGGGCGTCAGGAGCTTTCTGAGAGAGAATCACCTCTTCAAGGAATCATTTGGACTCTTAGCAAACACAACAACAAGAAGACTTATGTAGGGACCACTGTGCATCCACCCATGGTCTACATAAATTGTATACATTATACAAATTAAAGTAATCCATAGTGAAACTTAATGAATGGATAGAGAGTGAAGAGTGAGCCTGGGAATACCTTGGTGACTCACACATAACTGACATTGGATATTGTCACAGTCATCAGTGCCTGGATTGCTGACATCATGGACACTATTTCTAAATGGTAATATGGAAGTTTAACTAAACAACATGCTATTTGTCACACAAGTGTCACTCATGGGATCCTGCCCCCTGTATGAAGAGAAGGGAGTTAATTCTCTACCTGACCAAATGTCTTGGTATATGTTGGCACAAGGAAGGCTCCAGTAGTGAGGGAGCTGCCTAGGAACAGTAGCACTCAGGAAGAGCTATGTCTATGGCTGAGTTTCTAGGGTGAGCTTTCCTACTCCATGGAGCCCCAGAGTGGACTGAAGACCTGCACAGGTGGCAGGCAGTATCAACATAGTAGGTGTAGCGCTGTCTTACCTGGGCTGGCACTGTGGCTTCCTAAGAGAAGGTGCTGCACCTACTGGAACAGAGTAACTGCAGGTTAATTCCTTGTGGAAGTACCCTGGAGACTCCAAGAATTCTTCAGTGGACTTTGTCAGTGGTGGAGGTCCTGCATCAGCTAAAGTGTCCAACAACCCCGGGAGACGGGAGTTACCACAATTACTATAGCCATAGATATTATGCATCTATAACACTTAGAAAATTTGACTGACACCCAATATGGTTAGTTTTCTATACTTTGTCCTTGAGATAGGTGGTATTCTCCTGGTATAGTTGACATCATCTACCATCTTTGCTTGCCATAGGGCTGGCCTGGCTTGGGAGGTTTTTATTCATTTCCTTGGGAAATGAATAAAACCTTGGGAGGTTTTTATTTATTTCATTCATTTTATTTCATTTCCATTGTGTGGAAATAACTCTAGCAATCAGTTTGCTCATTAAACAGACAGCAAAAGCCACATTTACAGAAATTTTTATTAAGCATTTCATTCTAAGCAGGAAAGTAAGTGAGGTACCCTGAGGGCCATTTCATGCTGAGCTTTTGTTTGGTGCAAAATACCAAGACGCTGTCAGTGATGACATCTGTAACTCATGTATACTTTTGGACTTAAGAAGACCCCCTGCAGCCTCTGGTTTTCTGTGTTGATGATTGGCTTTGGGAAATGTTATTGCAGACTTAGCCACAGCATTGCCGAATCTTTTATTCAAGTAGACTGGTTCAATTTTATTCACATACAAGCACATGTCATTTGATTGTCATTAGTATAATTCACCAGACACTTCAGGCTCTCTGCCTTCTGGGTGGATAGTAGGATTATACTTTCTGGGGCTCTGCTGATTGGGGCAGAGCCATGTGACTAGTACTGACCAAATGATTATAGGTGATGAGTGTCATATCCATGCTAAAGCATTTAATTGCTGGTAGGAAATCATTCAAGCTCTCTTTCCCTCTACCATAGTGACCAGCAGTGTTCCAGATGAAGGTTGCTTCCTGGGGCTGGATCCTATGTTGGGGACGGTATGGGACAGAACATACACCTAAGACACAAGGAATGTGTAGCATGAATAAGAAATAGATATTTGGTTTTTTAAGCTACTGATATGGGGGGGGATTGTATCATAGTACAACTTGGCCCATATTGAATGAGGCATACCATGTAGCTCTAGGTCTAATATTGCTTGAGTATCTTCTCTGTGCCACGTGCTATGTTAAACTGTTAGAGAAAGATACAGAGTTATCAAACTCAGAACTTAATGACTTAGCCATCTCCTATTCCCATGAAAGTCTCAAAGCAGCTCCAAATTCTGTAAAGCATAATTCAGAATCTTTTATTTTTACTCTTCCATTTTCTTCTAATTTCTACTGGCCACACTGTAGCTGCCTAGATATTAGAGGGTCTGGAAGATCTTCTGTTCTCAGTGTACATCTACCCTAATATATCCTCAAGCAAGAGAGCATGTTTTTAAAGATGACAGAGACCCTGGAGTACATCCAGACCTCTGGTGTCAGGAACCTCACATTATACCTCTATTTGCATAATGATACCTTACCACAACACAGTGACTTTTATCTACTTCAAGGTGCTGTCACATAAATTATCTCACTCAATGGGCTGGTAGTTTTAATCTGGCTGGCTTGGTTTTCATTACAAAGGGAAAGGTCACACAGCTAACTGGTAGTGAGGAGCTAGAAGCCTTCCAGATCTTTTTTATTTTCACTCGACGTGGTTCCAAGCCGATGCCGTAAGGCAGGGTGCTAGGCAAAGATGCCAGTTACCATAACCCAGGGCAAATGGAAAATGTGGAAGATATGAACAGATTTCATGCTCTGACACTTACCACTTACCTCTCAACAGATCATCCTGCTTGACTTTAACAAAATAAATAGTGCCTTAAGTGGAAAAAAAAAAAAGGAAAAAAGAGATAAAAGTGAGGATCATCATATCTGAGTATTTGGGATCATTCATCCTAAAGCTGACTTTTAACCCCCTTCTTCTAACCAGATTGATAGCCCAATCTGATCTCTTATCAACTTCTTAACCAAAGTGTCAATGTCCATGCTTTTGTCATGAAACTGAAGAGCTCACTTAAGATATTTATAAGGCTAGAATTTGGACTTACTCTGGTTCAATATTTTGAAATACTGGCCCATGTGTTGCAAAAGCAATTTCTTCCTTCTTGCATTCTTCCTTGCTTCCTTACCTTCTCCCTCTGTTCCTGCTCTTCTGTTTCCTTTCCTGCTTCTCTCTTCCTCTTCAGTCCTGTCATCCTTATGAAGGTATATAAATAGTCTTTTGGGCCACAGCAGGATTTGGGTTCAGAAACGTGAACTGAGCCAATTTCCCGCTTAGCAACAGGGTCCCTTTCAAGAGAATTCTTGATAAAAGTATTTGGCCTCTGTTGAAAGTGTTCAGTGCTCCTTCGTTCCCAAAAGAGCTCATTCTAATGATTGATTGTTTTAGTAATTACATAGTTTTCCAGTTTTTAGTATTAGCGAGATAGGAAAAAGCGTATGGGCTGTTTTGTGTGAGACTTTCTGCTGCCTGGTAACTTTGCTATGTTTTTTTTCCAGGAGTCCATGGGCAGAGCAAATAGCTTGTGCATCTCTCATGCCTAGGCAATGATTCTCTGATTTTTAGAAACCACAAAGGCTCTCAGTGTTTGGGACCACTCTTAAGGGCTTTAGTATGCCTTTTGCGTTTGAATAAACTAAAGTGAAGTGGGCCCCAAATTGAGTGTGGTATGCAAGAGAGGGCAAGTTTCAAAGCTCTAAGAGAAGGACAATTAGCAGCTGTTCTCTAAGATTTTCTGCTTCATCCACGAGAGTGCTTTTCAATGACCTATGAGCTCCACACACTTCTGCTCTCTGGCCTACGACCATCCCTGGCCTCCTTCCACATCAGGGCTTTTGCTTATGCTGTTCCCTTTGCCTACAACTTTCCCAAGCTTCTCCCAAATTCCCAACCTGGACTTTTCTGCCTTATATTTGAATAATTGCTATTCTTGCCTCCCGTTCCTACCAATCTCATAGTAACACAAAATTCTTGTCAACATGAGGGCAAGCCCTAGATATGACTTATGTTTTTACATCCTTACCCAGCACCTTGCACAGTGCCTTGGGCTCAGAATGGGTCTGCCAAAAAGAGAGTCTGTGCCATTTATGGCCTCATTTATTCAAGGTGAGGTCACCCTGATAGGAATTTCACTCAAAGGAAGTCAGTCCAGCCCATCATTCATGGTGATAAAAACCACAGCTCATGAATCAGCCTGGGCATGTTATCTTTTCCAAAGCAGAACCGTATAGGCAGAGGATAAGCTGCCTGACTGAGCAGGAATAGGGGTGCCATTGAGGAGTGGTAGGGAGGAAGCTGTTGCATGAACTTCCCTGAATCTCTTATGTTACTGACTTGCCAATAAATTGGCTTAAAAGCCAAACAAACAAACAAAAAATAACACGCCCAGGTCTCCATCTGATCCCTCTCTGGACAGACAGGCGCACCAGGCTGCAAGCCATGCCCACATTGAGCCTTCTGGTGCGACCTCAGAGGGCAGGGCTGGGGACAAAATCCTGGTTTAGGGGGAAATAGAGCTGTGTAAACAGGGCTCCTCCACTGGCCAGTGACACTGACATAATTTAAGGGTGACGTTTACCTTCTTCTCTTGGCTCTGGCCATAGCCAATGGAGAAAAGCAGGATAGGACAGACAGGAGTGAGGGTTAGCATGTCGCTGGGCATGGGCAGGGGTGGGTGTGGTTGCCAGGAAACTTCTCCTGCAAGTCTCTGAGAAAATTCTGCGTGGCCACGTGCGAACGTGAAGTAGGCCAGAAGCTGCCGGTAACCCTGCATAGTACCACTGAAGAAGCTTTGGTTTTCTTTTGCTTCTTAAATGACATTGTCTTGTTAAATAAGGAAAAGAAGGCTGCACAGGGATGGGGAGCCTCAGAATTCTCACCTGAGTGCACAGCAGTGGGATGGGGAGAGGGGGAAGGGGACAGTTGTGAGCAATACCCTCACACCCAGCATAGGACTCTCTGTCTGGCTTCATCACCCCTCATTCTCCTTTGCAGAAAGTTTTCAACCCACAAATACCACGTGATGATATGTTAGCTTATTGTAGAACTGTCCATAATTACATAATTCACATAACCGCTTCATCGTTTAGTAGTTCAAGAGAAGCCTTTTTCTTCCCGAATGGTTGTCAGTGTCTAGAAGACTTTCTGGTGTTCCCTGGTTCTTTGGTGCACCATCAGGGTTGACATAATTCTGGGCACTACCCAGTGGCTCTTTGGGAATGGGCTCATTAAACAGCTTTATTACCTGACGTTGACAAAATTGCCTAATTTTCCTTAGACCATAACATGAGAATATCTCCTAAGGGCTGATAGCCCAGAATAAGAAAGGGCCTGGACATCAGCTCTTATCCCTCTACTCTCTATATATGTGTAAATGGACAGACAAGGTTGTGATTTTTAGAGGGATGCACACCAGCAGCTCAGGGCACTGCATTGGTCCAACCCCCAAGTGGTGGCCTATGCTTAATGGAAGCACGATATTAGTAAGAACTCACACTTACTGGTCACTTGGTATGTGCCAGAGGTGTCCTAAGCTCTTTTCATGTTTTCATGAATTTGATCCTCACAGCAAACCCTGTAGTTAGCCCTGAAGGAAGTTAAACAGCTGGTTGCCTTGGAGTGGCGGACCTGTATCTGAAAGCAGGGAGCCTGAATTCCAAAACCATGCTTTTAATCACTGAGCTGTGCAAGAAAAATACATTTGTTCACACTTATGTCCTATTTCTTGATCTGTTTTAAAGTAGATCTGGAAAAAATTGTTTCTATTGCATTGCAACGTGGGGCAGATCTCTTTTATTTGGCTTTCTCAGCTGTCATGTTAGATCAAGCACAGAGCTGTTGCTGGCCGTCAATTTGGCATATAGAGCTATCAATTGGCAGTGTGGAGCCGCACATACAGAGGACAGCCTGGGATGGCATGTACTGATTAAAGATGATATGAGGCTAATGTACTGCTCTTGGGAAAGATTACATGTGCTCACAATGAAAGAGCAGACATGACCATAATTAATGAAATAATAATAACTTTTGGGCTTAAGTAAGACCTGATTCTTTGATTACAAGTGTTTCCATTTGAAGAGAGCTGGTAGGGCCCTTTGGCCTGCGGCATATAATCCATAAAACTTTCATTTTCAGGTTGCAGTTATGCTTGATCAATTTATCTGTCATTTCCAAAGAGCTTCTGAGGCTTTCTTCTTCCTGTCTTTGTGCTTTCAATTGGTTTTAATCAGAGGCAAGATGCTGATTCAGCTTCTAGCCTGAATTTATTCAGCTGGTGCAAAGAGTCAGTGGCAGGATTATATTTGCATTTTTATCACTGTCTCTTAAGCCTGAATAATTTATCATGTTCTTCCTAGTCCCTTCTCCCCCCCTCATTTTACAGAACCAGAGTCAAGTTCTTACTTTTGCAATCAAACTTCTTTTGGATAGACCTGCCAATTCTCATGGTCTTCAGACACCTTCTCTTCCATCAGGGCAAAGTTGGGGGAATTGCTTCTAGGCGTTTTGTCAAGGTGCAAGTGTAGGACAAAGTTTGAGGGAAAACTTTTTTTTTTCTTTCTTGCTACTGACTGATTCATGTTAGATTTGTCAAGATTTTTTGATTGGGTCCCTTTTCAAAGCATGTGAACTCTGCAACAAATTAACTGGTTATTAAATGATAGATTGCTGGCTATGAATCTGATATGTTCCTTACAATGTATTTTTTTTTTTAATGAAGAGATCAAAAATGACAGTGAACTCCAGGGACATAATCTTATAGATTTCTACATGGGGGCTTCTTTCTTGGATAATTTCACCATACAAAAGCAGAAATAATAGTCCTGATATAATCAACAAATTATCTTCATAAAAAAAAATGCTCCCCACTATGCCAATAACTGAGACATTATAGCTTATATACACAGACATGCTCAGGCCCACACTGGTATATTAGACCTGAACAGAATGATCACATCCTTTGTCAGTTAGGAAATAGGGATGAATAATGCACACACACACACACATCTCAAGCTAAGACATTTAGTGTATGACATTAGAAATGCATGAATGTTTCCCCTAACTAAAAAACAAAAACAAAAACAAGCAAATGAAACCCACTACCTAATTTATTATTTTCTAAAATAGTTCACCTTAAGTTTGTTAAAAAGCAAGCTCTTTTCTGTATTTAAAATGGCTGTTGAATTACCAAAACTTTAAGAATTCCTTGATCTCTTTCAGGGACCTGCTTTAGGGTCTGAGCTCATCAGGATTTATGACCTAAGGGTGTACTAAAATAGTCAGCTGAATTTAGCTGGAGTGTTTCCTTCCCCACTCCCCTAGGCACAGCTTTCCCAGAGGCACTGAAGCCTGGAGCGCATGTGGTGACAGAAATTCTCACTTCCCACCTCTAACAGAGTAGAGCAGATGACCCGCCACAATGTGGGTGGGTCTTGTGCTATCAGTTGAAGACCTTAAGAGCAAAGCCAGAGTTTTCCCAAGGAAGAAGCAGTTCTTCCTCAAGACTGCAGAGTAGAAGCTCTGTCTGAGATTCCCCATCTGCTGATCTGTCTTGAGGAATTCAGATTCAAGATGGCATTATCAATTTTCACCTGAACCTCCATCCTCACAGCTCCCACTTCAGATTTTGTATTTGCTAACTACCATTTATGTTACCAATTATGTTAGCAATTCCTTAAAATCTTTCTCCTTCACTTCTCCTTCTTCCTCTCTGTCTCCCATATCTTCTATTGTTTCTGTTTCTTTGGAGGACTTTGACCAATACAAATGGCAATCAGTGCTCTTACTCTCTCCTCAGGGAAGTGACATCCCAGCCCAACACTCTGCATTCCTTTTAACAAAAAATTTTAGTGCACTTTTCCATGATCAGAGCCAAACTACAATTTGTAGTGGTTGATTTGTAATGGTAAATTGTGAGATTTCTGTCATTCCCTATGACCAATCTCAACTCCTGGCAATCTTGGACTCAGTTCAGAGACTACCTCTTTCTTGAAGCCTTCCCTGAGGAACCCTCCATGTCCCAATACTGTCCCAAGCCCCTCTTCTATGTTCTCACGGCCCCCTCTTCATATATACTCCTTCACCATGTTTAGCACACTGCATTGGAATTTTTAAATATATGTTTTTCTCTCACTAATCTGAGCTCTGTAAGCCTGGGGATAGAGTTTATCTATCTTTGTATTCCTGGTGGATAGCATAGCATCTTCACAGTGTAGATGTGCATATATTTTGCTCTATAAAAGAATTAAAAACAGTTTTGTTCCATGTGATCTCTAGAAGGTTCTATACCCCTAGGGTTCACGGAAAGAGTAGAGACACTGAGTCAGACCCTCTGTCCTCCCAATTCCCTCACCTTCTAATCTTGAGCAAGTCTTTCAGTGTCTTTGGCATCTTTCCTAATCTGTGAAACAGAAATGATAAACTGTGCCTCCTTTATTGTATTATCATGGGGACGAAGTGAGATAAGAGGTGTCTTTGCTCTTCCGTATCACCAAGCATTTGTTCCAACACACTTATCAAAGTTCTCTTGAGTTGTATTTTCAGAATATGCAATGGTCTCTGGCTATCCCCTCAGTTCCCTCATCCCCTTTCCCTTGCTGAGAAGAGGGTATGAGCACACTGGGCCCTGACTCAGCACTGGTTCAGGATAATCTCTCACTCTAACTAAAGATAGGTCCCTGGGGTCTCTTGCTCAGTCTAACCAAATCAGTGAGGGCAGTGCCTAATTTTGGAGGCAGAGGAATTATTTTATATCTGCTCCCTGAAATCTCCCTCAATTAGTGATTCCTAACTAGCCATGATTTTGGCCAGCAGGAGATACTGGCAATGTCTGGGGATACTTTGATTGCTCCAACTGGGGTGGGTAGAATGATATAGGCATCTAGTAGGTAGAGACCAGAGATTCTGGTCAACATCATACAATGCAAAGAACATTCCTAGACCACAAAGAACTATCTGGTACTAAATGTCGATAGTGCTGGAGTTGAGAAACCCAATGGACACTTCCCTCTTTGATACATAAAGAAAGACACAAGTCACAACCATGTGTCAGAAGGTTGTTCTGCATTTTAATGTTAATAAAGTTCTCCATTATTCTTCCCATTTCATTTCCAGACTAGACTGCTATTTATTTATTCTCACTCTACACTAACATTATTTTCTTAAAGTGTATATTAATATAAATATGAGTTTTAGGTGGAGGCTGGGCCACAGCAGAGATTTATTAACACCATGTGGTCACATAAGGTGAGAAATGAAGTGAGATGTATCAGCACACTCACCACACCTTCTAGCTTTATTGGTGGATGGACACATTCAGCAGCATACCATCTCTCCACTCAGGCTATTCTGGTGCCCTTCCCTGCTCTGCCATATACAAGCTGTGTGATATTGCACAAGTTACCTAAACTCTCTGTGCTTTGTTTTCTTTACTACACTTTAGGAATAGCATCTGCCTCATAGAGTTTTAAAGATAAGTGATGTGAAACAAGGAAGCTGCTGTCTTTATCTTGGCTCTGCAACTTTCTAGTTATGCGATTCTGAACAAGTAATTTACCATTTTCAGGCCTAAAGTTCCTCACCTATAGGATGGAAATATTAATAGTACTTATTTCATAGGTATGTTGTAAGCACAGAATGGGGTAACATATGGAATATGCTTTTGTACATAGGGAACCCTTCATAAACTGTAATAGTTTCATTTCCTTGAAACTGGTACATGGATCAGCTGGATAAAGTATGATGATCAAACACTGGGTAAGATACGGATTGCTGAAGGATTGACCAGTGATCATGCATGAATGTCTATAGAGAAAAGAATCTCTTCTCCAGTTCCCATCACCAGCATATTATTCCCATGAAATTCTGAAATCTGGCTTGGGAGACTGACTCAGTAACAGAGTCAACACTGCAGTAATGGGCCATGATACTGTCACAGAGTGGGGCCAAGTGATGTTGGCCTTGGACTTCTGGGTAAGATCTAAACTGCAGCATAGGGCAGTAATGTGGATTGTGCCTAATTGGTTGGGGGAAAGAGCACGGGCCATCAATCTGTCTTTGGGTTTAGGTTTACCCAAGGGCAATTATGGGCAAATTAGAGACTAATTCCATAGATAAATGACATCAGGAGAATATTCTACTTGGCTGGTAACTTTCAGCAATAAGACCTACCCTGTATCAGGGAAGAAGATGGATGGGATGAGCTCCAGAATTTTATTTTTATTAAGGGATTATTATTAGTGCTAATAACTTGCAGAGAGTCATGCCTTACGTTATGCTTGGGATATGTGAAATCTGCAGGGTGGTGAAAATTAGTCAGAAAATATCTAAAGCAATAGAAAGAAAAGGAGATACTATAAGTACGTCCCATTTCAGAGCCAAATTACACCCTCCATATCCCACACAAAAGCCCAGTTTACTTTATTGGACCTTGTAACCAAAATGAGTGAAGAGACAAGAAAGATGACCAGGTAAATTTGAAAAAGGGACAGATAAGACATGAAAATTAAAAATAAAGTTGCCAAAAAAAAAAATAAAGTTGCCAAAAATTAAGTGTTCAGTGTGTGGGAAAATAACATATTAGGTATAAACTCAGAGATTATTATTGAACTGGAAGAATGTGTGAGCAAAGTACTCAGACTATGACCCAAGAAGACAAGGAAAGCAGGGGAGAGTTGGGAGAGTGGAGGAGAAAAACAGAAGTATAAAACAAATGGAGGGAAAAGTCGTAAAAAAAGAGATGGTAGAAACAAATGCAATTATTCTGGTAATCTCAATAATCTGACTGGACTAGACCCAACATTTAAAAGGCAGTGACTTAGGGCACCTGGGTGGCTCAGGTCATGATCTCAGTGTGCTGGGATCAAGCCCCGCATCAGGTTCTCTGCTCAGCAAGGAGCCTGCTTCCCCTCTCTCTCTGCCTGCCTCTCTGCCTACTTGGGATCTCTCTGTCAAATAAATAAGTAAAATCTTTAAAAAAAAATTAAAAAATAAAAGGCAGGGACTTTTATTGGGGTGAAAGAAGCATCCAGTGATAGATATACTCTTCACAGGAAAAAATAAAAAGATAGAATGCCTGAAAGTGGAAGTTTAAAAAAGTGAAAGAATCGGGAAAAGACATAGCAGAAAAAATACCAAACAAAACTCTGGTAACCATTGAAAGCAAAAGGTGTTAGAACAGTTTGAGAAATAATAACTTAAATTTTTTACATTTTTGAATTTGTCAATTGATATTTTTGTGTATCTTTTTGTAGCAACTTTATTAAGATGTCGTTAACATATAAGAAGTATATATACTGAAGGCATACAACTATATCTATAGAAAGAAAAGTTTACCACAATCAAGCTAAATAACTTGCCCCTCACATCTATGTAGTTACTACTCGTGTGTGTGTGTGTGTGTGTGTGTGTGTTGAAAAGATTTAAGATCTATCTTCTCAGCAAACTCCAAGTATACAACACAGTGTTGCTAACTGTTGTCATTATACCATACATTTGATCTCCAGAAGATACCATTAAAAAAAAAAAGACTAGGGAGCACTTGGGTGGCTCAGTAGATTCTGCCTTGGGACAGGTCATGATCTCAGGGTCCTGGGATCAAGCCTCACATCGGGTTCTCTGCTCAGCAGGAAGCCTGCTTACCCCTCTCTCTCTGCCTACCTCTCTGCCTACTTATGGTCTCTCTGTCTCTGTCAAATAAATAAAAATATTTTAAAAAAGAAAATGATAGTCCCAGACTTAGAGAAAATGATTTCCCACACAAATAATAACCTCTTTAGAATGAATGGGTATTTTCAGCATGGGGGACACAGTCCATTGGAACAATAGGAAAAAATCTTATTTTAATATATTCTCCATAATATGCATAAACATATCTGTAAGTTTTTAAGATTTATATAAATGACATCATATTATATTTATTATTCTGAAAATAAAGAGGTATTATTAGTAACAGAGTTAAATGGTTGATTTGTAAGAATTGTTTAATAATTATAAACTTGTACATAATTAACTATGTTTAAAATAAAGAAAAGAAATTAGATGTACAAGAAGAAAAGTACAAATCTGTCTTTCTAAGATTTTAACACACACTTCTCAATTATGGATAGGTAAAGAGGTAAAATAATATTAGTAGTGACAATGGCTAACATATTAATAAATGAATAAACCACAAGCTTGACTTAATAACATATAAAGAAGTAATATCCAAAAAAAATCCCATACATCCATTTAAAGACCATGTGGAACATTTATAAAGACTGACCATATTCTAGGCTCTGTAAGTCTTCACAGATGTCCAACATGTAGATATTTATAGGGCATGTTCTCTGACAAAATGAAATTAAAACAGAAATCCCCCCAAACTACTAGAACTCATACAGCTATTCAGTAATATGTCAGGATACAAAGTCAATGTACAAAAATCAGTTGCTTTCTTATACACTAACAATGAAAATACAGAAAGGGAAATTAGAGAATCTATTGCATTTACTATAGCACCAAGAACCATAAGATACCTGGGAATAAACCTAACCAAAGAGGTAAAGGATTTATACTCAAGAAACTACAGAACACTCATGAAAGAAATCAAAGAAGACCACAAAGAGATGGAAGACCTTTCCATGCTCATGGATCAGAAGAATAAATATGGTTAAAATGTCTATACTGCCTAGAGCAATCTATACTTTCAATGCCATTCCAATCAAAATTCCACCGGTATTTTTCAAAGAGCTGGAGCAAATAATCGTAAAATTTGTACTTGTATGGAATAAGAAGAGACCCCAAATTGCTCAGGAAATGTTGAAAAGAGTTGGGGGAAATTGGAGGGGGGGATGAACCATGAAAGACTATGGACTCTGAAAAACAATCTGAGGGTTTTGAAGGGGTGATGATGGGAGGTTGGGTGAGCCTGGTGGTGGGTATGATGGAGGGCACATATTGCATGGAGCACTGGGTGTGGTGCATAAACAATGAATTCTGTTACACTGAAAAGAAAAAAAAAAAACAACTAATGATGTACTATATGTTGGCTAACTGAGCATAAACAAACCAACCAAAAAAAGAAAAAAAGAAATCATTGACAAAAAGACAGATTAAAATACATCATTTTATATGGACATAAGTAGTATGTCAGAAAGGGAATTCAGGGTAACAATTATCCAGGCAATGACTAGGTTGGAAAAAACCATTAGTGACAACATGGAATCTCTAAGGGCAGAAGTGAAAGCTGCCCAGGAAGAAATTAAAAATGCTATTAATGAGATGCAATCTAATCTAAATACTCTAACAGCTAGGGTAACTGAGGCAGAAGATAGAATCAGTGATCTAGAGGACAAACTTATAGAGAAAAATAATCAGTAGGAGGCCTATAACAAACAGCTTAGAAGCCATGAAAACAGAATTAGGGAAATAAATGATGCCACGAAATATTCCAACATCAGAATTATTGGGGTCCCTGTGAGTGAGGAAAAAGAAAGAAGACTAGAAGATATGGTTGAACAAATTCTCAATGAAAATTCTCCCAGTTGGGGAATGGATCCAGTGTTTGTGTCCTAAAGGCAGAGAGCTCACCCTCCACCCCCCAAAATCAATGAATCTAGAAAGACCTCAAGACACTTGATTGTAAGACTGATGAATCATAGCTTTAGACAAGAGCTCCTAAGGGGAACTAGGGGAATAGATTCCTTACTTACAGAGGAAGGTCCATTAGAATAACATCAGACCTGTCCACAGAAACCTGGCAAGCCAGAAAGGGCTGGCAAGACATATTTAGGGCATTAAATGAGAAGAACATACAGCCAAGAATACTTTATCCAGCAAGGCTGACATTCAAAAGGGATGGTGAGATAAAGAACTTCCAAGACTGGCAAGGTTTAAAAGAACATGTGACCATAAAGCCAGCACTGAAAGACATATTAAGGAGGGGTCTATAAAAGAAGAGAGAACCCAAGAGTGACAGAACAAATATTTACAGAGACTTCACAGGCAACATTTTTGTTAAAAAGGTCTAAATATCTAATGGGTTAAAAAATAATGATACTCTTAAAAAAATCCTTACAACTAAATAAAATTGAAAATACTACACTGAAAAGAAATTTTAAAAAAATTAAAAACAAAACAAAAATACTACCTACATAACTTTTTAAGGTCCAGTGAAAATAGTACCAAGAAGGAAAGTTGGAGCCTTGTCTAATTATATTTGACAATAAGATGAATTACTCTTTAGTAACTATAGTAACTGAAAAGTATTGAGCTAACAATCCAAATTAAGACATTAAAAAAGAAAACAAAGTAAGTTCCAGGAAGTAGACGAAAGGAAATAATAAAGATAAGAATAGAAATTAACAAGCTGGAAAGCTAATGAAATGAACACATGAAATAGACCACCAAAGCAAAATTTGTCATTTTTTAATGTTTTTAGAAAAACATCTTTTGCCAAGATTGATTGAGAAAGAGATGGCACAAATAAAAATATGGGATATGACCAAGGAACATAACTATAGATGTAACAGAAGTATAAAAAACAAGAAAATAGCATAAAGTTTTTGTGACAATGGATTTGGAAACCTAGATGGAATAACAAATCCCCCCCCCCAAAGAAAGACATCAAAATTGACTCAATAAAAAATAGAAAGCCTGAGGGGTTCTATAAAAATTAATGAAATTCAATCTGTAGTTAACAATAACCCTGTGAAGGAAACAATAAGCCCAACTTATTTTACAGGCTAGTGTTTTGCAAGACACAATTTAAAATCATTAACAATGAATATAGTGTGTGTCCTAAATAATCATATTCAATGCTGGTCATGAACAATCGTCACAGGCATGCTGCTACACAGTTAACTGAATATCAGCACAGAACTTTCAAGAAAATGATCATTCCAGTGTTAAAATAACACTTTAGAGATTAGAGAAAGGGAAACTTCCTTAAATCATTCTGTGAAGTCAATGTAATTTTGATTCAAAATCAGGCAAAACCAGAAAGAAAAAAGCAAAGTGCAGGTCAATCTCACTCACAAACATAAATGTGAAATTGTTAAATAAAACATTGGCAAAATACATTGAATAGCATATAAAACTATGATCCACTGTCATAAAATTCAGTACACTCCACAAAACAATAGCAGCTTCACACTAGAAATCTATAGATGTAATTGACCATATGAACTGAACACAGAAAAAAATAAATATAGTCATCTCAACAGATGCCAAAAAAGCACTTGATGAAATCCAAAACATATTTTATAGAATTAAATATACATCGATACATGCACATTTTATAAATACTTATGTGTGTGTATGTATATGCATATATATATAATTATAGGTAATATAAATATCCTTATATAATTTTATAAGTCTATTCTTAAAAGAATATATATTGTATATATGATCTATACTTACATAAATGTACAGTTGAATATAAATAGTATATATGTATATAAGAATATAAATGCAAATATTTATATACATATATGCTTACATATGAATAAATGTATAGATCCATATCATTATATCAGTATTACATCAGTATATGAGTATGCATATAGATATATGGTAGGATTAAGTACAATCATATGCTTTTATTTTGGGAGTGACTTGGCTATTCATAGGTCTTTTTTCTTTTATCTAATTTTTAGAATAAATTAGCCAAGTTTCTAAAGTATCATTTAGGACTATTTTAATGGGAATAATACTGAACCTATAAATCATTGAAGATGGAAATAATTATATATTTATGACATTTTGTTTCTTCTTTTATGTAGATCTTTTTTTTCAGTTGAGAAATTGCAAATATAAAGGAATTTCCTTGTGATAGGAGGAGACCTCTTAAATATGGCACAGAAAGTCTAACTGCAAAGAAATGTTTAATAGATCTATAATAATAATTAAAATTTTTCTTTATTAGAAGATATTATAAAGAAAGGGAAAAACAAGCTATGTATTATGAGAATATGTTTTATTGGCCCAAGAATTAACAATGCCCCTGCATATATGAAGAACTTCTCCAGACCAGCAAGAATAAAATATAAGCAATAGAAAAACAGGCAAATCATTTGAACTAGCATTTAACAGAAGAAAATGTAAATGGCAAATAAAAATAGAAAATGTTTGGTCTTATTAATGTGCAAGATCAAAATGAAATACCCTGTAAAGCTCTTCAATTGGCAATATCAATACCAAGTGTTGGTGAGGAAATAGGTTAAAGAGAACTCGTAAGTTGAGTCTCTATTAATATAACTATTGTGCAAAACAATTTGTCATTCCTTGTAAAATTGAATCTCTGCATTCCTTCAGACCCAGTGATTTTACATTTAGGTGTATATTCCAGAAAAATCATTACATATGTGTACTAGGAGACATGTAAGAATGTTTATGGCAGCATCATTAATGAGAGTAAAAACAAGAAAGAACTTAAGTATACACTGATAAAAAATTAATATGTATTTGTGGCATTTTGCACAATAGAAGAATTTGAGTGGGAATGATTGATCTACATCTACAAGAAGAAGCAGTGGTCAATTTAAAAAACAGAAGTTGTGTGGAAAAAGCCAGGTGTGGAAAATTCGGTGGTATGTCTTGCCATTTGTATACAGTTTTGAATTTAGCAAAAGGACTAAATTGGGGGGTGGGGGGCATCTAAATACAAAAAAAGCAAGGACATGACCATGACTAAATTTAAGAGAATGATTACGATAGGTGGTACAGAATAGGAAGTACACAGGGAGATAGAATGGAGTGAGTAGTGGTCTAGCTCTGAAATTAGATTGGAGATATGTGAGTTATTATTATTGTGGCTCAACACTACAAATATTCTTTTCAATGCATCAGACAGACATATGTAGATAGATCTATATATATGTAGTATAAGCTATGTTCCTGACTGTTGGAATTACAAGAAGTCCTAACTCCTACTAATTGGAAATATTGCTCTTCTTTGTTTAAATTAAACAGATAAGATTTTGATAGAATACAATCAGATAGAAGAATTTTCCAAATATTTAGAATGAGAGCAGGCTCCAGTAATTTGAAATAAACTATTGAAATGAGAGCTCCTAGAAGTTTCAAAGTAGATGGTAGGTGGAGGATGCATACTAAGATGGACCCCAGTGATCTATGGATAATCCCCTCAATGGTGGTCATGACTGATAACCTGTTTCTAACCAAGAATCTAGTAAAGGTGATGAGTTATCAGTCCCATCATTAGGTTACATTATAAGGTAAAGGTGCTGGAATGTTGCTCCTTCTATTTTATTTTGTTATATAAGACTTTGTCTTAGGAAATGATAGAGAGAGGGGTACCTGGGTGGCACAGTTTGTAAGCTTCTGACTTTTGGTTTCAGCTGAAGTCATAACTTCCCCGTTTTGGGATACAGCTCTGTGTCAGGCTCTGTCTCCACTCATTGTGGAGTCTGCTTGAGATTCTTCTGCCCCTTCCTGCTCACTCACTCTCTCTCTCTAAAATGAATAAATAAAATCTTAAAAAAAAAAAAAAGATAATGACAGAGAAAACTTCTCCTTCTGTCCTTTAGGAAGCAAGCAACCGTGTTGTAAAACTGCCTATAAAGTTCTATCCTAGGAAACTTAAGGCAGTCTCTAGGATTCCAGGGTCAAGAGCCAGTATGGAGCTTGGGTTCTCACCCATACGAAGGAAATGAATCCTAACAACAATCTGCTTGAGCCTGAAGCGGATTCTTCTCTAGTCCTGTCTTTGAATGAGAAAACAATTGGGTCAACACTGTACATGCAGCCTGGTGACAGCCTGAGCAGAGGACCCAAATATGTTGTGCTCGGACTCAGAATCCCAAAAACTGTGAAGTAGTAGATGTATGTTGTTTCAAACTGCTAGATCAGTGGGAATTTGTTATGCAGCAATAGAAAATGAATACATGGATGTAACCTCTTGTCTTTGTATTCCTACAAAACAACATAGTGCTCAGAGAAAGCAGAGTGTCAGTGTTTTTTTTTTTTTTTTTTTTTCTTTGTGTGTGTGGACTGGTAGATGAACGGAAGAAGTAAAACAAGCACCCCCAACTTTTCAAACCCATCCACCAGGACGCTGAGCAAGTCCTTCTGGCAGCAGAGGAAGGCTTCCATCTTAGGCGGTGGTTGGCAATGAAGCCAGAACCCTGAACTGTTAGGCAGGGAGAAGGGAGTGTCTGGCCCCAGATTGTTTTCTCAAGCTCCTGACACCTGGAGAAACATTCTCAATAGCAGGGACAACTTTAGCAAGAAGCTGAAGAACATAAGCCTCAGGGCCTCTCCCTAATACCAGCTGGGAAAGTACCTAGCAATTTTGTTTTTGTAATTCTGTAATCATTTCATTTAAGAGGGTCTTGTAGACTACATATACTGAAGGTTCCACAAAACCTGCCTTCACCCCCAATAAAACAGTAGGTAACAGGTAGCCTAAGGGTTCACCATTGAATGTACAGAATATAGAATATGATGTTTGCAAGTAGAGGTGTTAAATAAATAGTTCAACAAAATTGCTAATTCCCAGAAGAAAAATTTCTTTCATTCATTTGTACATTCATTCATTTATTCTTAAAACTGGAGTTATTGGTTGCTTATAGTTGTTTATAAATTGTTACAGTATATAATTGTTACTCTTCAATTTGTATACTTTATTCTGTGTGGTTAAGCCCTCTACATCAAATGAGCTATGTGAAATACTCCTGATTTCCCCTTTGACTTCTGCCTCTAGGTTTGCTTGAACTTGGTCATTTCCTTAATGATCTGGTCAGGAGGCAGGAGCTTAGACCAAATCATCCAGTGAAGTCCTGTCCAGTTTCAGGATCTGATTACCTAATCTATCCAATATTTCTCAGTGAATAGATTGTTTTAGAGAAGAACAGTATCTATTTTAGGTCACACCGGTATCACTTGAGGATCTCATGCACGTTCAAGTGAAAGCCAGAGTAGAAATCTGAGTCATGAAAACCAGATAGAAGTATTATTCATGTTGTACTTCATCCTTGTTTGTATCAGTGGATTTCTTCCTTCCCTTCCTTTGATTTACTAGTCATTGGATGTCTACTATTTTGCCGGGGATTCGGGTCCCACTGTGTGGATGAAGAAGTTTCTTTTGGAAGTCTTTATAACTCTCTCCTCTCAGAAGTGATAGACAATTAAAGCTACGAATCCCCAATAATTTAGTGAAAGCATTCGAGTAATGTTGTTCCATAAAAAATATCCAGCAGTCATCCCTCCCACCTTCTTCCATCTGTCATGAATGGGGAAAAGACAGACTTAGAATCTCTGGAATATTCTATCCTCCTTTGCTCACCACATCCTTCCTGCACTCTTATGTGTAGCAGTATCACTAAAACTTTGCGTCTGAGAAGTGAGTCCATGTAAATGCCCCATTTTCTTCAGTATCTCCCAGAGCCTCTGACTCCCTCCATGCCTATCTCCACCCCTGCCACTCCTTTGAGCTTCCTGATCGCTGATTGCTGCACAAACTACTTAATGCAGGCTTAGCTGTTACCTGCCAGATGCAAGGCAAACCCAATCTCCAAGTTTGTGGAAACTGCTCAGGGCCTTGGATTTTTCTGCATAAGTCTCTAGGCACCTTGTATTAGTTCCCAGGGCCTCAGGACTTAAGATTCTCTCCTATGGACTCTTTTGCTACCAGTCAGGCTCAACAATGCAAATCAATTATATCATTAACATATGGGGGAGTGATGTCAGTATAACATGGTCAATGGGAGTGCAGAAGAAAAGCCCCTAGAACTGCTGCATAGCCCCAAGGAACTTTTCAGGTGTGTTTGAAAAAAACTAGATTTTTTTTTTCATTGCATGCAGGGCTTCCTCCCAGGGACCTCACCCCAGAGGCCTGTGGCAAGTTGCGGAGCACTTTGGCCACCTGTGAGAGTGACATCAACAGCTGGGAGCTCTGTAGCAGTCAGTCCTGCCCAGAACACATTGAATGTGCTTTAAATAAAGTAGGCTGCCCATATATCCACTTGATTTGTGGACATTTTTAATGTCCAGTGACACTGCGGTACTAGGCAGGTTTGTGGTAGTGTGCCCTTCCCACTTTTCCATAGGCTCCATTGTTTGTAGAGTACAAGGGCTTTGAAATGACAATCTTAAAGCAGGGCAGAAATGCACTTCATCAGAGCAGCTCTGCCCCTTTTGCAGTATGCATTGATGCTCCTAGGATCTTGGAGACCTCACTGGGGTGCCCCCATCAGCCTTTAGTTTGTTGTATCACAATCGTGGTTTTTAACACTTTCCATATCATAGCTTCACACTGGCCACACTTATTCCCATCATCCTAGCCCAATGAGCAGAGAGCTTCTTTCTTTTAATTTCATCAGCTTCTCACCTATTGCAGACTTTCTCCCAGCCTCTTGGCCAATGGGGTCATCGCTGTCTTTCTAGAAGTCACGTTGTGCCTGAGTGTCTGGGGATCGATGCTGTGTTTGCTTTACAGGGGAAGGATGAAAAGCCCAGTGCAACTATTTAGTTTGACACTGCCAATTTCCCCCCAAATCTGTTAATGCACCCTGGAGCTGAAAGTCATAGGCCACAACTGCTCCACATTGAATGGATAAACAAACCATAAATAACTCCAGGGGCACATTGTAAAACGTGGGGCCAATCTGCCTTTTCCAGACCATCTGTCTCTAAAGGCTGAAGGGGTATTGCAAGTGAGGGGGCCTCCTTCCCAGAGGCTTTAAGCAATGTGAAGGGATCAAAATTTAAACCAGAAGTTCCTCTGGTGGGAGGGGAGCAGCTGGCCTATACCTTTGCTAAAGCTAGACTGAGAAGAAGGAGGTTGCTGTAATTGAAGAAGGGAGAAAGTATAGAGCAGAGAAAGAAGCAAAAGAATGGAGACTTGGTTCTAAGAGGGATGAAGGGTTTTTCTTTAGAAAATACTTAAAAATAAATCTTTTTGTCAATACCTACACATGAACACATTTACTTCTGTGTGACTAGAAGATACTTTTATCTTCACCTATTAAAAGAAAAAGAGAAAATTGTAACCAGGGCAACAATTAGGCCAAAAACAGGTTGAAACTGGTCTGCATGTGTGTTCTCTTTAGTTCACAAAGGTTTATAAACATTTGTGTATGAAATGCCTTTAGAACGTGTATGCATTCTACAACTTGAAATAGTCTCCACCACTCCCTAATGTCACACCAGACACTCTTCACTGAGTCTGTTACCTCTATGACCCTAGAACAGGGTTTCTCAACTTTGATACTAACACTTCTTTGCAGTGGTGGCTGTTCTGTCCATTATGGTGTTCTCAGCGACATCCCTGACCTCTGGGGATGCCCACTAGAAGCCACTAGCTCCCCACCACCCCACACCAACCTGTTGTAACACCTAAAACTTTCCACTTGTCTCTTGGAGGACAGAAGTGTGCCCAGTTGAGAATACTGCTCTAGAAATATGTGACATTACCATCCACAGGCTGGAGTGATGTACTGGCAGTCCTGTACCTACTTATTACCAGTCCCAGGGTTGATTCTGTGAATTCATACTCCTATCACAGTGCTCCCTCATAGTATAGAGAGTGAATCTCCAAATTCCTTATTTTCCTATTATAGTCTGATATATCGCATTTATCAGAGGTAGTGTACTTGCTAGTTTCAAAATACAGTTTGGGGTTAAATGACCAGTTGTATAACTTTGTGGTGATTCTCCCACCTCCAAGCTAAGTTTTCTTACCTATTTGAGGCAGCCATGGAGGTCCCTGATTTCAAGCCTGATTTCTCTACTAGTATGGCCAGAGTAGTGGTTGAGATGGGCATTTTCTGATTGGCTATTAGTTATGATGCATTTGTTGTTAAATATTTCAAATATCTTCATATCTTATCAAGTTGCTGTGAGTGTGAGAATTAAGTTAGATGATATAGTGATGGTCACATTCTAAACTCATGACAATGTTACCTATTATTTTTACTGCCAAAAGTCACAATCAGGTAAAAGAAGGAAGCCATCTACCACTTTGACCTTATGTTCTACCTTGCTCCCCTCTTTAGCCTGCCCCAGCCACAGTGGAGCAGTCTTGTGTTTTCTCTACTTTGGGCTCATTCATGCTCGGGGCTTTTGCACTTCCTGTACTTGCCTTTTATTGGTCAAGATAGTTCAACAGCTAACAGGCCTCAGGGATGTAATCTGCTTTACTCCTTTCATTTGAGTGCCAATTCACTTTATTTCTGAGGATTACCTACTTTTTCAGAACCATCTGTAAACTAGCACACAGCTTGCCTTCTTTTATGCTTCTCAAAAAATATATACAAAAACAAAAACAAAATACACAAAAAAACCACTCACTCTGTTTATTTTAAGAATTTAAGTCTAAACATTATGTGTAAGTAGACAGGAATAACATAAGTAATAAACACAGGGAATCTTCTGGATGTCTGTGGATCCTTGGCTTATTCTTTTAGGTTGCACATTCAAGGTTTCTTATCTTTAAAATCAGTTTAGTTGGTTTTCTCTCCTGGGGATAAACAGAGGAGATAAAACTTTAGGTTTGCAGGTGGTTGTTTTTGTAGGATTCTCAGCCTTTCCCAGAGCTCACATTCCAATCAACTCTCCATATACATGACCCTGGAGCTGTGCTCTGACTTTTCTTATGAGGAAGGGGCTAACCCCTTCTCCCGCTGAAATCCTTCCCCTGCAGTGTGGGCTGTAGACACTTTGGTCACCTTCAGTAATTACCCTGAAAATGCACTTTGTCTTTCCAAATGATCTCCATTGGCCCCACTGCCTGCTCAGGTGACTCAAATTATGACCAAGGTCCAGAAGAATACATGTGGAAAGACAGTGCTCTATAGAGCATGTAGGCTTTGTACATGAAAAAAATGGTTACATCAGAGCAAATCTCTTTACAGGGACCCAGTTTGCCACCTACAAGAATGGCCACTCTTCCTTTAACACTACATTTAAGAGTCAATTCTTGTTACCTCACTCTTGTAGTCCAAGCTATTTAGGGTTTAACAAGTACATCATAAGATTCATGGCTTTCAGAGTACTGGGAACAGAAAGGCTAATGGGGCCCATGAGTTCTCAGTGGTCAGTTCAGTATCATTGTATTACTCTAACACTAGTGAACCTTGATATTGTCTAGCCTGGTATTTTTTAAAGAGAGAATTGGTTGGGGCCCAAAGGCAATATTGAAAGTCCTCATTTTTTTCTGAGACTTAAAAGAGGCACACATGATCAGTAATAACATAGACCTGCTTTTGCTCCCGCTTGCTCAGACACAGCTTCTAGCTCCTCAGGTGTTTCTTGGGAGGGCTCCCTAGAATTCACGTATGTGTTCACCAATCAATCTTTCTATTAACTACAAGTCACTACATAGTTAGCTTCTGTATATTTTCTCTCCCCTGCTCTGGTCCCCTAATCATTGTCTTCAATTTCCAAGGTTACTTAGAGGACTCTTAATAATGCCAATGTTTATATCAAGTGAATCATCACCCTAAGTTGTCTGTCAAGCATAGTCCTTATGGCTTAGGCCAAGGTAAGACATGACACACTCCTCAGTTCTCTGTCAAATATATTTCAAATGAAATATAGTTCTTCTCACTAAAAGTGGGGCATTAAGGAGGGCATATGATATGATGAGCACTGGGTGTTACACTGAACTGATGAATCACTGACCATTATATAAAAAACCAATGATGTACTATACCTTGGCTAGTTGAATTTAATAAAAAACAAAACAAAACAAAACAAAAATCAGAAAAAAAAGTCTTAATAAACACTTTTTCCCCTTTTTATCACCAAAAAACTATGTTAAGTGAATGATCTCCATTCCTTTCCATAATTATGGTCAGGACCCTAAAAGGATCCTGATTTACCCTTTTCCTATGTCCCCTATTATGGTTAGAATGAAGATTTTCAGAAGTGTGAAGATTACAAGGGTCTTTGTGATAAAGACACTGGAAGGACAGTAGAGGAATTTGTGAAATACGGTATCATAACAATGGTAATTTGATTATATAAAGTGTTCTCAGTGAAGTATAGCATGTGATATGTCTGGTTCAAACTAGGGCTGAAAATATTAAAATAAGAGCACATTTAAACATTTATTTTTATTCATTTGTGTATTAATTTACTTAATTTATTTTGTTCCAAAACTGATTTATAATGAGAAATCTAATTTGGATTTGGTTCCTGAGATAAAGACCTATTTTATTTAACCCACAAATTCAATGTGATCCCAAAATAATAACCTCTTGATGACTACGGTGGCTAGAGCCTGTATAGAAGGAAGGATTCATCCCTATATACAGCACCTTAGGAGGGCAGACAGAGATGGAACAGAGAGTAGGTTGTACAGGATGGTATAGGATTTAGAATCTTTATTATATGAAGAGTTCTCGAAGGGCTCAGGGATATGAGGTCAGTCTTGAGAAGAAAAGAATGAGTCTATGTCTGAGAAATGCCTCCAACTATCAAGAACTTTTAAATGGAGCAGGTGACGCTGCGTTCTAAGGCTGAACCAGGATGGATACCCTAAAGCTACAGTAATGCAGATTCTCATGCAATAAAAGGGACAATTTCTAAGCAAAGATTTCAAACAGAGCACACACTGTCTTGTGAGGTCCCATGCTTCCCATGCTTCACCAGTGAGGCTCAGACAGAGGTTCAGTGGCCACCTATGATGCTACCATATGGAGAGTTTGTCCTCTATGATCCTCTCGGACATGGGTCAGGGAGAAGATGTGGCCTGGATGTTGAGCCAGCCCAAGTGGCAACTATTATTGGGACGGTATCCCTAAAAGGTCCTGTGCCAATGAAAGGGAGGTAGGTGGTAAGCCTAGGAGTAATTTAGAAGGACAGAGAGCCAGGTGTGTCATGACTGGGTCAACAAATATGAAGGGTAGAACAATCAGGAAGCAGGATACAGTAGGGGTGTGTGGAGTCAAATGGGATCTGATTTCATGAATTCAGTCTATTGGTAGTGACATTTTACTAACACGGAAACCGACTTGTTTCACTGACCTGGGTGAGTATTTTTTAAATTAGACATCCACACCTCACAGATTCCTGCTTTAGTGGGAGGTTAGATTTCTATAAGCCAATAAGCCAATTTCCTCTTTTTCTTGGCTCTCTTGTTTCTAGCAACAGAATCACTATGAATAACCCTATGACTTTACCCATACCCTTCAAGTTTCTGCATCTTCTCAAAAGCAGTACTAGGTTAGGAAGCTGAATGCCTGACCTTAAATGCCCTGATCTTCAGATTCTTTATCTTTAAAAAGAAGGACTTGCAAGAAATTCTGTTTTGTCACTTGCATATATTTTTCCTTACCCCAGGTATCATATTCCATGACACATATTAGCTAATATATTTTTCCCCCTTGGCCTCCAAGTGCATTCCTCTGGTTCCCAAATGATATTACAATCTGGTGAACCATTTAAAACATGACTGAATTACTTCTCTGAAAGTACTGGCTCTAGATGTCATGGGACTCTGGAATGTGGGGATCAGACAGAGCCCAAACAAGATGATAGGAAAGAGGAAGAATGTCAAAAGTGTCTGCATAGGGGAATATATCTTCAAGGCCTAGTTTTAAACAGTTTTGTAGGATGAGAATAATGCCTAACTCCAAATAACAAATTCTTATTGTGGGTTCTCCCAAAAGCAGAGTCTGAGACAAGGCAGGGTCTGAGACAAGGAATGTGATCCTAGAGTGCATGTGTGAGTGACAGGGAAAGTGACTTGGCTTGGTAACTACTAGCAGTGACTAGTTACTTGATGCATGGGAGCGTCTGAAAAGCCTTATAAAATGCATTTTAGAACTATTCTGGGGGCGGCAGATGCGAGGACTTCTATCCATTAGTTCCCATTTTCCATTTTCAAGGATTTGCCCCAGGTGTTCACCTTCCAGCTCTATAGAGCTATAAATGGAAGTGCTGAGGGATTGCCATAGGCATCCTAAGCTGTAACATTAGTGAAGCTTCAGGACGTGAAGCAAGGTGATGAGGAGCTAACTGGTGATTCATGGCTGAGGCTTGACAAGGTCTTCTTGTAACTGGTCACCACAGCCATAGGGGAATCAGAGTAAAATAGACAGGACATGTATTAATACACAAGAGTGGTCATATATTTATGTATAACCCATGTTTCTCTAGATTTCATCCTTCAGGGTATGCAAATAGAGTGACCCCAAATACACTGCCTCTCATTACTACCCCAAAACTATAGCTCTTAGATAATAATTTCACATGTGCTCTTGTGCAAGTCTGATCAGCTCTCCAGAGGACCCCTGGAATACTCCTGCTTCTTTGGAGGACCGCTGGTCACTTTGGGTGCTGCCACTTCTAGTGGGCATCACTTTTACTTCTGCTATATCACCAGGTCTGCACCTAGATGCCATGATGCCCTTAAAGTCCTTATTCCCCTGCAACTAACCTCAGGGCTCAGTTATTTGGCCAGACTTATTACCAACTATTCATTTTGATGTATCCTTTCCCAAGAGATTTTTCAGTCCTTCAAGGAAAAAGATTCTGAAAAGTGGGTCTAAACTGAAAGTGGGTGTCCGCTTACCTAATTACTAGTCTGAACACTTATTGTAGACATAAAAGAAATGTCATTTATGTGATCTATTAAGAAGAGTTCAAAACAGCTGAAGACAGGAGTGGAGGATAAAGAGAGACAATGGGGGCTGGGTAGGAGGACACAAAGAGTTGGTGCTTAGAAAGCAATAGAAGTGAGGGGCACCTGGATGGTTCAGTTGGTTAAGTGTCTGCCTTCAGCTCAGATCATGATCTTGGGATCCTGGGATGGAGCTCCACATTGAAATCTGCTCAACAGGATTCTGCTTCTCCCTCTCTCTCCTTCTGTTCCTCCCCCCTAGTAGTGCTCTTTCTCTCTATTCTCACAAATAAATAAATAAAATATTTTTAAAAAAGGAGAGAAAGCAAAAGAACTTAGTATTTCAAGCCTCTTATATTTTCCCTGTGGTACTATAATAACTTCATGTCACTAGATGCATGAAAAGAGATTAATGGTCTTGGAACAGATGCTATTCCTGTATAGATTCTGAAAGTCATGTCCTTCAGGTTCTCGAGTTTCTAAGATTTTCCAGAAAAGATATTTAAGTAACTTGCATTAGCTCTCTAATACTATTAAAAGTGGTCACCGAGATATCCATGCACAGATGAATGGATAAAGAAGATGTAATATATATATATGTATACATATGTGTGTGTATATATATATACACACACACACATATATAAAATGGAATATTATTCAGCCATCAGAAAGGATGCATACATACCATTTACATTACATGGATGGAACTCAGGTGTATTATGGTAAGTGAAATAAGTCAATCAGAGAAGGATAATTATGATTTCACTCATATTTAGCATATAAGAAACAGCACAGAGGATCATAGGCAAAGGGAAGGAAAACTGAATAGGAAGTCAGAGAGGAGACAAACCATGAGAGACTCTCAACTCTAGGAAACAAACTGAGGTTTGATAGAGGGAAGGTGGGTAGGAGGATGAGATAACTGGGTGATGGGTGTTAAGGAGGGCACATGATGTGATGAACACTGGGTTTTAAACATAACTGGTAAATGGTTGAACATTACATCTGAGAGTAATGATGTACTATATGTTGGCTAACTGAATTTAAATTAAAAAAATAATAAAATAAACAGTGCTCACTATCCAGAATTCCTTACAAATGATCACTCTAAAGTTCACATCGTATCTTGTGTCCATTTCCAAATCAAAATCCAATGGAGATGGAGGACAGCTGCTATATTCTATGTCCCCTTTGGAGTTTATGGATATGCTTTGACTGATTAAACTAGGTATTTACTCTTCCCTGCATCTCAATTTCTCATATTTTTTGAGAGCCAGGGATGAGTTGTTACTAAGTCATTCCAGTGCAGCTAATTTTGGTTCCAACAGAAAACACAAGGAAAAGCCATCAACTAGTCGTTTAACCTGCAAAGCCTTCTCCCCTAGGTGCCCACTATTCTCACTCAAAGTGTCCTCAGGGTGGTGGGGCTTGGTCTATTTTCAAAGTCACCTAAATCTTGGTTGGAACTGAGCTAACTTATCTTCTTATGCTCTTTCCTTGTTGGAGGGTGTGAGTGAGATAAAGAATAGTGCAGAGGCAGAGAGCTGTGAAGAAGCATCTTTAGGATCAAAAAGAAACTGTTAGGAAGGGGATGATAGGATACAAAATATTGGAGGGTGAGACAGTTTTTTGTTTTGTTTTGTTTTTATTTTTTTGAGAGAGAGAGGGGTGGGGGAGGGAGACAGAGAGAGAGAATCTTAGGCAGGCTCCATACTCAGCATAGAGCCTGACACGAGGCTTGATCTCACAACCCTGAGATCACGACCTGAGCTGAAATCAAGAGTCAGATGCTTAATTGACTGAGCCATCCAGATGCCTCTTGGGGTTAAGACAAGTTTTCAATAAAAACTCTTCCTGTTTCTTTGTAAAGGCACTGAGCTCAGCTCAGCCATTTTTGTCTGTCGATCATGGTTGCTGAGCTAGTAGACACTCAGATAGAAGTGGACCTATTATCCTCATTTTATATATGAGAAAATAAAACCAAGAATTAGGATGTTAACATTTTTTCCCCCGGGATCACACAGCTATTTAGTGGGAGGGTCAGACTTGCAAACTAGGATTTAAACTATTTATTTTATTTATTTTGAGAGAGAGAGAGAGAGAGAGTACATGAGCAGGGGAAGGGGCAGAGGGAGATGGAGAGAGAGGATCTCAAACAGACTCAATTCCGAGCACAGAGCTCATGGGTTCTATCCCATGACCCTGAGATCATGCCCTGAGTCTAAATCAAATGTCAAATGTTCAACTGACTGAGCCACCGAGGTGCCCTGTTTTAAAACCATTTTAAATCTGGCTTTATATAGGTCTGTCTGACCCAGATGGCCCAACTCTTAGCTACCAACTAAACTGACCTGGCATATATACTTTAATTGTTTGCTTTGAATTGTAGCAGATACCACTCTGGACTTTGAAGGCTCAGAGGTAAATGGTAAGACAGATTCCTTTGGTTTTCTGAGAAGAAAAGATAAGAAAATCAATCATTGTAAGATAAAGGAAGAGGACTACAGATTCAGATAAACTGCTATTGAAATAGAGCAAATGAACAACCATATAATGCACTGTAAGCATTGTGGGAAAAAAGGATTTAATTAGGAATTAGTCCACTGCTTGAGATTTATGGAAAGGACTCTGGGCTCCTCATCAACTCTCATTTGCCAGATGATCCTTGATTTATTCCCTATGGGGTTGTGAATCCTTCCTTGCCAGTTCTGTCCCTCCTGGAGACTACAGTCTAATATTTTATAACTAGCTTTTGGTGGAAGTGTCACCAGAGATGGGCTATGGCCACCTGGCTAGACCACCAGACGTTTCCTCTTCTGGGTGTCCTATGGCCCTTCTTACATGTTCCATTTATATTTGCTTCCCATTCAGCTGGTTCAGTGTGTAACCCCTGCTGGTTTGGGCATAAAAATGGGAAAATGCAGAAACCCACCTCCCCTGCAACATACAAAGGAAGCCTGGAATCATTGCCTGTTTTCACTGAGGCACTTGGGGTCTTTATAAGAATGAATAGAGTTGTTACTTCAAATAATGCTTAAATCATTTACTATTGCGGGATTTGAGGGGAAGAGGAGTAAAATTAAAGTGCATGATTAAAATTAACAATTAAAGTGAAAACTAGATGGTTTTCAGAAAAATGTACAAGTGAGCAGATGGATGAATGAATGTGGTCAGATGTTGAAGAAACCCTCTGACATGGTGGCCACAGGAGAACTTAAGCTCCATGACTAGATGGGACTCTGTCCATTGCTGTCCTCACAGCCTGCATGCCATTCCATAGAGATGCTCAGTAGCAAGTCTGGTTCGTTGGAGAACTCAAGTGAGCGAGGCTGGGATAGTATGAACTAAGGAAAATTAAAAGTCAGTAGAGAGAGTAGACTTGGCACTAGGAAGGTCAGAGTCTGAGTGCTCTTGGCAAAATAGTTCAGCCACGTTGGGGTAATGTAGAACAATATTGGCATATGAAGGACTAGAGCCTCATATCCTGATTCCCAGGCCTAGGCCAATTCAGTATGGCCACAGGAATTTCACCTCTACTCTTCTCTGAGCCTCAGTTTCCCTCATCAGTCAAGTGAGATTGGATTAGGTGGTCCCTGAGAACACTTAGAGTCATGTGATTGGACAGAGTTCCAGAAAACTCAGAAAAAGCCAGGATCCATGTGAGAAGGGGATGGGAAGTATTCTGAGGTGGGAAGGAGGGTGTGGCACCTTTGAAAGGCCCCCATCTTTTGTCTCCATCTCCCTCCACCTCCCTCCTCTCCACTCTCAAGTGCTCTTTTCTTGGCCTCTAGTCTGCCTGGTGCCTATGTTTCCTGGCATCACGGTTGGCAGGCACCCATTGGAGCAGCACAGAAGAGGCATCTCTGAGCAGAGCAGATGAGGACAGAGGGCACAGACCTTGATGTGGAGCCGGGCTGCACCAGGCCAGAGTCAGAGGGCAATCTGTGTCCCGGCCAGAGCCAGGAAGTAGCAGAGGCAAGCCAAATGAACACCCTAGGTCCCTCTGGACTCCAACCAGCCTGGAAATTTTCACGAATGCTAAATCCACTTGCTACTTTACAGGAAAACTGACCCTTAAGCCATCTTTCCTTTAGCAGTCCCAGTTTGTTTTTCCAGTGACCTTCTGCCTTACCCATCACTGCAATCTTCCCTCGGGCATATGGAGCTGAACTGATGATCTTGTTGAGTACCCAGACACACTCACATAGAGACAGGAGTGAAATCACATGACCACAAACACCCATGCTCTCCCATAGGCCAAAACACATTTGTGTGCTTCCTGACCTCACCCCCAAAAGAAATTTCTGGTCATTGAAATTTAAAAAGAACCAAGCAAATTCCAAAGCAGAGTTTCTTGCCATATGTATACCTAAATTCAAGACCCATCCTCACTCTGATTCATCATCATCATCATTATTTTGTAGAGTAAACTCATTATGGTGATGATAAACTTATCTTGGCATTTCAGATTTTATTTTTCATGAATTTCCATGGATTCCATCCATTTCCATGATGCAATGAAATCATCTGGCAGAGACTGGAAAGATGTATATTAAATATATACCACTTTCTGGATCATTGTTACTTTTATTTATGGTCACTGACAATGACAGACATGAGGTTTGTGTTCGAACACAAGAACTCATAGAAAGAACACCAGGCTCGGATACAGAAACCTTGGTTCAAGTCCCCATTTCCAGCTATGTGGTTTTAAACAGATAGTATAATCCCTTGGAACTTCAGTTACCTCCTAGGGAAAACTAGAATAACAAAATCTACCTCAAAGGTTTGAAATTAGTTTTAAGAGAAACATTATAGGTGAGAGTACTTGGCACAGATATTCAGTCACATGTGCATCAACTACGATTCAACCACTGTCATGCAGAGTTAATACATCTGAAGGTTTTGAAAGCCTGACTAACCATTTTTCTCCCTCGGTCCTGTTGATAACTATTGTTCAAGATGACATTTGTGAAGAATTGCAGGATTTTGGTGTGTTCCACGAGTACCAAAATCAAGTTAAAACCATATGGTTTTTATATTGCAGGAATTACTATTTTCAAGAAATTAGCGGTAATAGAATAATTTGTGTATGAGGCAATGCTCAGATTTCAGATAAGGAATGCAGCCAATTAACCAGAAAATTCAGTCTTACTGACACAATCATTTCCATGTAAAGAGCCACACCTGCCAAACTCAGAAAAACAGATTCTTTGTGATTTTTTCCTGGAGTTCTAGGATTGAAGAGCTGCCATGGGGAAAGGAAATGCTCTTTTCAGTTCTCTTTAATTCTTTTGACCCATATTCATCAAGATACTGAGAATTTTCAGAATGGCTGGACTTCCTCCCTCATTCTCTACCCTAGTCACTCTGCTACCTAGAGGCTGTTGAATGGGACTCAACAAAGTTGACTTTTCACTGAGAGGCCAACTGGGTTTTCCTTTGAATTTGATGCACAACAATGTTTGTAGCCTTAATTCTGCAGTCTCCCATTTAAAGTCATAATTTAAAAAATGTTTTGAGATTTCACCTGCCTGCAGAAGCTTCTGACAAGACAGCCAGAGAAGTACTTATGTGACCCATATGCTCCCTGAAGCCAGGGTCCTAATGGGACTGGGCCATGGCTGGACAGGAACCAAGTTGACTGGAGGAATATGTTCATGGCTTCTTCATCATCATCAGGGCAGCTCACACCTAGAATTTAGGAGTTGCTATACCCTTCTGGATCAGCAAGAGGTGTTAAGCCCCCTCTCAACTTCTTTTCTGCCTCTTGAAAGACAATCCAGTTATTATCCCTTGACAGAGCTGGGTCTGATCAGGAAATAATTTTTAACAGTGACAGATGAAGTGCTGTGAGAAATACAGACATCTCCTTCAAGGAAACTCTTCAGTCTTCCTAGATACTATGGGAGACAGGAAATTCTTTCCTTTCTTCTTCTTTTTTTTTTTCTTTTTTTTTTTTGAGTTGGCATGGACATGTATTTCATAAACATGCATATAGTTTAATTTTCTGGATAATAGCATAGTTCATCTGAAATTGTTGATTTTTGAATCAATTATGTGTACAAAACATAAATACAAACAACTAGATATGGTTAGGTATTCCAGAAATTCTTAACATTTATTAAACCTTATTGTTCAGATTTGTATCATTTTGGGGGACTTGAATAGATATATTTCACCTCCCAGATTTGTAATCTTAGATCAACTACTTCAAACGTGATAGAACCTAGACTCTCTAATGTTGGGATCCAAGAACATTTTTGTTTGTGGTTCTTGTAGTTAAAACAAAACAAGCAAATAAAAAACCAACTTGAGAATCCACACTGGCTTATCTAGCCTGACAATCAGTGCCCTTTACTTGGAAAATATAGCTTATATTTAATGTATTTACTATATAATTGAGTTTATATCTGCCTTTATTATTTGTTTGCTATTTGGCTCATCTGTTTTCTGTTCTTTTATATTTTACCCTTACTTGCCTTATCCTGGATTGAAAATATATTATTATTATTCCATTCCTCTGTGAATCTTTTTTTTTACTATTTTTAGTAATTATCCTAGAGATTACAACATGAAGCCTTGATTTATTCTGGTCAAAACAGATTATTACTTTAACTACTTCCTCAACACTGCCAGACCCTTCTGATTTTATCACTTCCCTTTCCTAAGCATTATTTTTGTTACAGATTTTAGTTTGAGGTATATTTTAAATGTATAAAATATTGAAATCATTGTTTTGAAGAATAATGTTAATTTAGCTTTGCCCACATATTTACCTTTTTTGGTGTTCTTTATTTTTCCTGTAGTTGCAGTTTTTATCTGGGATGATCTTTCTTTTGTTTGAATAACTTTTGTTGTTGTTATTTCCTATAGTGCAAACCTGGTAATGCAAACTCTGGTATGTTAGTTTCTGAAAAAATATCTTTCTTGCAGTTTACAATGTATTTTCACTGGTTATAGAGTTCTGTTAGATATTTACTTTCTTTCAGTACTTAGCTCTGTTTCCTATCCCCTCATTGTCTCCTGGCTTTCATCATTTCTTTTGAGAAGTCAGCTGTCAGTCTTACTGATGCTCTTTTGAAGGTACATGCCTTGGTATTAAGTATTAAGATTTTCTCCTTTTGGTTTTCAACAGTTTGGCCATTTTGTGCTGGACATGTTTTTTTTGTTTGTTTTTGTTTTTGCTTTTGTTTTTGTTTTGCCTTGCTTGGGTTTCACTGAGCTTTTTGAATCTTTGTGTCCTTTATTAGTTTTTTTGAAAATTCTTGGCCATTATTTCTTCCAATATTGCTTCTGAGCCACTATCTCTTTTTACTCCTTCTGGGATGCCAATCATATGTATGTTAGCATTTTGACATGTTCCATGTGCCCCCTACAGTCTTTGCATTCTTTCTTTTGCTCTCTCAACCTCAGTTTGGTTCATCTGTTTTCTGTTCATCAGCAAAACATTTGGATCAAAAACATCTTAACTGTTATTGAGCCTATTTATTGAATTCTTAATTTCAGACATTTTCACTTTTAAATGTCTACTTTATGCCTTTAAGAAAATAAAAATTCAAATTGCCTGTGAAATTTCTGCATACTTCCCTCTCTTCTGTCCATCTTTTCCTCTATTTTCTTGAAAATATTAATTGTATTTATAGGCATACCTCATCTTACTGCACTTTGTTTTATTGTGATTTGTAGATGCAGTGTTTTTTGCAAATTGAAGACTGATGGTAACCTTACATCAAATGAATCCACTGGAACCATTTTTCCAACAACATTTGCTCATTTCATGTTTCTGTGTCACATTATGGTAATTCTCAAATATTTAAAATTTTTGATGATTATATCTGTTACGGTAATCTTTTATCAGTGATCAACTCATTGAAAGCTCAGATGATAGGTAGCATTTTTTAACAATAAAGTGTTTTTTAATTAAGATAGGTACTTTTTTTAGACATAATGCTATTGCACACTTAATAGACTACAGTGTAAAATAAATTTAAGTTTTATATGCACTGGGAAATCAAAAGATTCATTTTGCTTGCTTTATTATGATATTTGCTTTATTTCCATAGTCTGTAACTAAGCCCACAATATCTTTGAGGTATGCTTGTATTTCAAAGCCCTTAACTGCTAACTCCAATATCTGAATTATCTCTGGATCTGTTTCTATATTAGAATGTAGATTGTGTATAAAACAACCACAGATACTCTAGATGAAATTAATTTATACCCAAGAAGACCCACCTTTCCTCTGTTAGGTAGAACAGACAAGTCACTGATCTCAGGACAATCAGGCACTGAGCTTGGTCAAGGTTCAGTTGCAGTTGTAAAACTCAATTCTCTTAGGATTTTCTTTTGTTTGTCAGTTGTGGATCCAGGCTTTTGATTGAGAGCCTTAGTCCTAGAAAACTATGGAGATTTGGTTCTGCCTTCATGATTTTCAACATAGCTCTTTAGCCTGTCCCTATATAGCTTCACAATTTGGCAAATGTCTTGAGGCAGGCCTCCTTCCTTATGGTCTTTGTTTCCTCTGCGACATGTGTGAAATTTCACTTGTCCTATTTGAAGCTTTCTGCCCAGTTCTCTAGGCTTCCTTGTAGACTCACAACTTAGTAAATATTCCATGTAGCCATGCCTTTGAAGCCTTCTAAACCTTCTAACAAGTAAATTCTGGTCCACATGACTGTCAAAATCTTTTTTTTATTATTCTTTTCTCTTTCCTTCTGCAGATGCTTTCTATATTGGAAAAAGTAATTCTCATTCCACCACTAAATTTGTCAAATGCCCCTTCTGGAAAAAAAAAAAAAAATGACTGATGCTCATTGGATCACCATGAAATGATTTCTTCTCTCTGGAACTTTAGTTGATTGAGTATACATTGTTTCCACAGATATTTCATTCTTTAAATTTGTGACTTTTTGGGGTAATTTTGAGGCTTTCTCTGTTCATGGCATTGGGAACAATAACCTGCTGTGACCTATTACCTTCTTCCCAGAAAACAAAATCATAATTTTCTGAACCATGTTATGATTGGTTGACTCTAATCATTTTCAGTTTCTTCTATTATAATGAAACATGGGTACAATAGTGTATGAATAAACTAAAGACAGAATCTGCACATTTTTTTAATCCTCCAATCTCTCAAAATTATAGTTCTATTATTTTGATAGGCACCCAGTCAAAATTTAATGCCAGTTTTCTTTCTAACAAACTAAACATCTATTCAATAGCTAATATCAATTCCAAGATAAATTTGGGGTTTTAATACTTAACGACTGAATATTTTGCTTCTAACAGCTTGCAAGAAGATCTATCTAGAATAATATGACTATCAGCAACTTTTTTGGACTTTTTATCTATATTTGACCTTTAATAGACATGATTAATAGGGAAAACTACATAATATGGGCACTTCTATGCCGTTTTTAATATTAAACCTATATCCTTGCATCTTAACACAACTATAAAAATAAGTGTTAACTATCTGATAGATTATAGAATACTTTTGAGGGCTCTAAACTAGATCATGTTCTGGTTTCTCTTGTTTTTGGCTTACTGTTTGACTAAATGAAATCATCTTCAGATGAACAAGATGCATGTGCTGATGCAATAAAGAATAGAAAGTAAATTGTGATTTTATACACTGATAATATGGTTTCATTGTCACAAATCTGAGATGATCTCAAAAGTTGGATCTAGACCTTAGTAAAGAAAGTCAAGTTCAACATCAAGATTATCTCATTGGCACACTTTTTCAAATTTCAATTGGTCTCTATCAGCATACTCCAAATTGAAGAATAAATTATTTAATTTAGGGAGATATATTTAGCAGTTATTTAAACCTGGGTTCTTTAGGAGTCAGGACATCCCAAATCAGTCATTCTAAAGGAGCATTACTAAGACTTACTTACTTACTTTATATATATATATATATAAAGTAATATATATATTTATATATATATATATAAATTTTAAACAGACAAGTCGAGCAACTGGTTGGAATTTTTTTTTCAGTGGTAACTAATTTTGGCAAAAGCTTCAAAATGAAGCACTTTGAGAAATCAATGAGCTCTTTCATGTGCTGGAATATTATTCAAAATGCCTTTGAGGAGCTGGCATATGGCAGGCAAAAGGCCTGGGAGGCTACTCAACCTTCCCATCAAGATCTGGAGTATATGCATCTACTCTCAGACACTTCCATCAACACTAACTCTTCAGTCCTCATTGAGTGCAACCTTGGATTGTCTGCTATCTGACATCAAATAAAATCTTGGTTGACAAGAAAGATTTTAAAATCTGTTTGGTTCAAGTTTGCTTATCTGAAAGAATGTGTCACTTATTCTTTGTGATGCCCAAAAAAGCCCAAAAAACAAAAAACAACCTCCCCCCAAAAAACCCCTCAGGAGCAAATATGAACTCTTTTGCTATATTTATGCCAGCATTTATGGTCTATGTATCTGTCTTCTTCCTTGTCTTAGTCTGATTTTCTACTCCATTTTTCTTTGTTCTTATTTAGTCTTTACTTCATTGAGTACATTTGTGCTGTAAGCTACCTCAAGTGTTTTTGAGCATGAGATGGCACATAAATACATATATAGACTGAACATAAATTTCCTTGAATCTGTGGTATCTTCACAACTCTGTGATTCTCATCAGTTTTGCTTGATGTTCAAATGGTACAAATATCTGTTCACTCTAATTTTAACTCTAGTGGGAACTATCTGAATAAATACTCCCTTTGAATGATCAAGAAGAGGTTATATATTTTTCTGAGCTTCTAGTTCTCCCAATGTTTCTTTACTTCTGTCAGGGTTTGTTGTTATGGGCACTATGGTTTTGGGGTTGTCTACCTCTATTTAATACAGTAACCAAAACTATCTCTCTCTCTCTCTCTCTTATCTATCCTATCAAATCTGGAGGCAATCTAGACCTAGTGAACCAGGAAGAAGAGACTTGGGGCTAATCATGTCCTCAGGACTTTATCTAAATAAAGCCCTTTCAAAATGACACTGAAAGGGGAATGTAAAATAATGGTAAGATTCTAAAATGATTAGATGCTACTCCCCTGAGCATCTATGAGATGGTGTTGACCCAGATAGAGAAAGAAGGTGCCAGTAGGAACTGAAGGTGCTGTTTTGGTTGAGCCATCTTCCATGATGAAATATGGGCTGTGAAATTGATCCTTGAAAACCAGATGTCAAAATTCACCCCAGAATTAGATGTGAGGCCAAACTTGTTCAAACCCTACCACACAGTGAAGAAGGGAGCACCACAGCGGCCTAGCAGGGGACCAGGGGCGCAGCATTTTCATTACGGCACCAGAGTAGCAGAAGTGGGGAAACACTTCCCTTGAAAGACCTGTGGATATTACTTTGCCATGAGGAGACTAGAAGAGAAAATAATTTAAGCACAGGTCAAATAACTAGTGAAAACAGCAGAAAATAACTGCTTTCTGAGTGCAGATGAGATTCTCCTGATGTCTCATAAGAACTGCCAGCAGAAGCTTCAAGAAGAGGCATCCACAGCAGGTGTGAGAAATCATAGTGATTTTATTAGTATCATTGGTGAGAGTTAAAGCGAGAGGTATCTGGTGTCCTCTCTGTCCAGGGTTTTGACCAGTCAAATATTAACACTGAGACTTGAGTCAAATGGGGTCAAAACAACAGCTTTGTTGTCCAGATGATAAAGCTTCCTGGAAAATGTTCTGGGGATGCAAATGAAGTGGGAGGCCAAAACTGGGATTCCTATCCTCACCCTTTGAATTGAACTAATTGGCTTCCACTATGACACCACCCCTCCTTCTCACCCAGGCACTGGCAGAGAAGCAAGAGAGAGCAAAGATCTCATCACTTATCTAATGTGCAGATGAGTGCAAGGCAGGTCCACCACAGAAGAAGAAAGTGTGCAAGAGAGTTTCTTGGTTTTGAAGCAAAGTCACCTTACCTAGTAGCTTAGGCAGTGTGGTACACTGGCAATCAGCCCCTCACCAATTAGATAATGACTCCTCCTCTTTTTTTTTTTTTTAAGATTTTATTTATTTGACAGACAGAGATCACAAGTAGGCAAAGAGGCAGGCAGAGAGAGAGAGGGGGAAACAGGCTCCCTGCTGAGCAGAAGGCCTGATATGGGGCTTGATCCCAGGACCCTGGGATCATGACCTGAGTCAAAGGCAGAGGCTTTAACCCACTGAGCCACCCAGGCACCCCATGACTCCTCTTCTTTAAGAGGAGAGCTAACAAGGCATGCAAAGAAAGCCTTAAGAGGTGACAAGAGTTCCTTTCTCTATGGATCAAGGCAATTATTTGCTTAGAAAGAGAGGCGGCTTCCTTCTTGTATGAATGCTACCTCACTGAGCCCATTGGCTGGTGGGACCTGGCAACCTCCGGGTTATCTGCAGACGAAGGTATCTATCTATAGGCATGTCTATGGGGACAGTGGTTACAAGGTATGTACACAATCAAGAAGGCAATGGCTGGCCTGTGAACAACTCTCCAGTAGTGCTGGAGCTCTGTCTGCTATAACCAAGGCCACAGTGGCCAGCATTGGAAGGTGTGACCTATGCTGTTTACTTGATGCTCCCCCTCATTGAGCTGTAGCTTTTTGGACTCTGAGTCAGTCTTTGTGGTGAAATTCTATGTTGTCAACATAATCACAGAGGCATTTCTTCAAAGTCATCCTTTGGGGGTGATAATGGAGAAAAGATTTCTGAGGACACCCTGTACAGGCAGGCAAAGGCTCAGAAGCATACATAGTGAGTGTGGGGATGGCAGAGCTATCTGTACCATAGGTTCTGGGTGTTTGTGAATCTCATGCCTTGAAAAATCCCCTAGTCTAAGTCAACACTATTGCTTATAAGTGTAATAAAGCCCTACTGAGAAGCATACACTTCAGATTCAGTTTCAATCACATAAACTGGCCCTGTGATGTGGGGGCAAAGGACAGAGCTTGATAGTGACTCAGATTCCTGCCCCAGAAACATTATGGGTTGCCCTGTATCTTTTAGAGTCATGGACACAACTAGGGACTGTAGGTCTGTAAGTGACAAGAATTCTTGGAGATGAGGAATGAGTCCTGGAGGATGGAACAGTGTGGGGGGTCAGCATAAACGTGGGCATGGAGCGCAGACAACAATCCACTCTCTTTCCAGAGGAAGATCTTATTCTGAGAAAATGTGGAGTCAGGAGAGACCTCCAAAGCAGAGCCCTGGCAGGATCTGGTAGATCACCCCACCAGCTGTGGGAGGTGTGTTCTGAGCCTGGCGAGGGGAGGATGTGTACAATCAAGGCAAAAACGATGCCAAATTATATATTCCATAATATTTCTTTCCTTTAAATTATTACTATTATCGTGTAGACTATTTGCACAACAATATTCACTAGCTAAAATTAGATCATTTGGATACAGTGCTAAGTGTTGTTTCGACTACTTGAAACCCCCAAAGTAAATCTGGAGAATATTCCCTCAAAATTGTCCAGGTCTTTATTTGGTTGTTCACCTCCATCCATTCTTTTCTTTTGTTTTGTTTTGTTTTCTGTTTACGTTTGTTTCTTGCTTGGTTTGGTTTTGCTTAGTTTGATTTGGTATGATGTTGACATTCAAGTTTTCAAAGCCATTTCTCTGCCATCCACTCTCCACATGGAATCCATCCAGCTGAAACCCTTGCCCTAGGAGCCAGTGTGGTGGGAGTCCTGTCTTTTTGATCTCACAGTATCTGTCTTCTTTTCAGGAGAGTTAAGTGTTAACATTGTCAGGAGCGCATTTGCCTTTCAGGAAGATTAATGGAGTTCACTGAGCAGCAGATAAGCTCATCTGGGAGGGGCAGGCCAGAACTAAGCTGTGTCAACACAGCCTAAGGGCAAAGGAGAGCCAAATTGATTATGCAGGTTATCTCCACCCTCCCCTTCCCTCTCCCTGACATTTTCAATTCTAATACAATGTGATGTCTATATGAAAGGGGAGTGGGGTTCCTGGATGGCTCAGCCGGTTAAGCATCTGCCTTTGGCTCAGGACATGTTCTCAGGGTTCTCAAGCCCTCCATTGGGCTCTGTCATGCTCAGTAGGAAGTCTGCCTCTGCCTCTCCTCTGCCCACCTCCCTGCTTCTCTCTCTCTCTCCCATAAATAAATAAAATCTTAAAAGAAAAAAAGTGGAGGAAGAGCAAGCTTATGAAGGACTACTTTAAGTGCTAGCCCTTACGAGATGCTAAAATGTACCAAGAGAGCCAGCAAAATGGACACATTTGGGTTTCCCAGGGAGAAAACCCCAAGGAGTTGTCAAGGATGTGGGAAGGGGATGCAGGTACAAACAGACAGTGTAAGACCCCCCCACCCCCAAACCTAAGGCCGGCTTGAGTGTCCTTTCCCTGGATTGCTTTCCAAAGAAGGTGAATCTGTAGAGGAGGTGATACATTTTCCTAACAGAAGGTTATGCAAATTGTTTTGTAAAAAGAGAGGCAGAGGGCCTCTATAGGGTTAACCCTCCTCTATCCTTTCCTCAGTCAGCAACAACTATTACCTCAAATAAATTACAAAATAAATATTCAAAGGAAGGTACCCCAAGTATTATGCTGCCTGGGACGCCTGTACTGAATTGCATGTCCAGCATCTTTCCTGCTTGGGGACCTTCTTCTGTCTTCTGAAGTGTATGGGGATAGCTTTCAAACAGATCTGCTTTTACCTTCCATATGATAACGGCCTCTGCAAGGTGATGGTGGCTTTAAAACTCCTACTTCCCTAAGATGCCCCATTTGCTAATATTTGGAAAGTTTTTCTCAACATTTCCCTGGGACTTTCTCCTCTGTCTTAAGGGTCTCTCTGTTTAAATGACATTGTGGTAAGGCAGCCAACTTCAGGGAGGTTTCTGGCTCTCCATGATTTAATAAAAGTGGGAAGAGCTATTTGCTAACTGTGGGACTTGAAATGAGCCACTTGTTAGGCCTCCATCTTCTCTTTGCAAATGCATTACTATTTCAGGTTATCAAATTTAATTCCCTCAATCGCCCAGTCTTGCAGGATTGGCATATAAGATGCAAAATGCTGACCTATTAAATAAACCTAATTAAATGAACATAAGCTGCTGTTAACACTACTGTCGTTGCTAATAACAATAATAATGAGATTAATAGCGGTTATTTTGCTATCATTATGGAAGTAATAAAGTACTTTCGGACAATGACTTAGTAGTCCAAGATACAAGATAGATGACAGATAGATAGATAGACAGATAGATAATAGGTAGATAGATGATAGATAGATAGATAGGTAGATATATCCATCACAAAATGGTGCTATCTGTCCCCCTTTTACACCTCCTTTCAATATAACACTTTATGAATGGTTGCTATGGATTAAATGTTTGCATCCATCCCAAATTTCACATGTTGAAACCCTAATCCCCAGTGTGAAGGTGTTTGGAGATGGGACATTCAGGAGGAAATCGGGGCATGGGGTGAAGCTCTCATGATGGGATGAGTGGCCTTATAAGAGATGCAAATTGAACTTGCTTCCCTCTCTGCTCTCCAGCATATGAGGACAAAAGGAGAAGATGGCCATCTGCAAACCAGACAAAGTGCTTGCACCAGACACCAGATCTCCACTGACACTTTGATCTTGAACTTCCTAGCTTCCAGAACTATGAGAAGTAAATGTCTGTTGTCTAAGCTTCCCAGTTTATGGTATTAAGCCAAATTGACTAAAATGATGGTTATATGCTATAAAATGTCATGCCGTAAGACTTTCTGGCTGATCTTAGGGCATACAGCACAGATGCCATGGGCAGTCCCTCTCCCCAACTCCTCCCTTCTTACCCTCTGCTATAGATGAATTTTCTTTTGTGGTTCAGTGCTCTTGGCGGGTGGATATCAGTGACCCTTTCCCTTGTGTCCATGTAGCCATGGATATACAAAGGGTGGAGTTCCTGATTGTTGTCCCACCCATATCTGCTAACTGGGGAGTCCCCAACTGAGGACAAATCACAGGACAGGAGAATGAGACTCCTAAGAAAGAATTTCCTCTAAGGGACAAGGCTTAAAAAACTAGACTCAGCACCAACGTCTAAATCATGAGAAGGAAGAGAAGAAAATAGTCACAGTATGCAGCCTGAGCTAGAACTTCCAGATCCAGATGAGCACGTGTGTCCTATGAACACAAGTCAGGTGTATGATGCAGTTATTTCAATATAAACAATATAAACACTGTCACTCTTTGATGCTTAAGCAGCAAAATGAAACACAGAAGGGCATTATCCTTCTCATTGCACAAAGTCAATAAAGAGGACCTCTGGTTTTGCTGTCTCAGGTTCATCATCATTTGATATGGCAGATCTCCTGAGTAACTATCACCCAGGCCTCTAGTTTCAGAGTCTTATCTCAAAGGGAGGCTGTACTCCTTGCTTTTAGAAGATTGGCTAGGATTGATTTTCAGTCATGGGATATTCTCTGGGATAGTAGGCCAGAGGAATCCTGAAATGAGCCAGAAATTCTAACTAGGAAAGAAGATATGGTTTCCAAGAATGTTAGTTTGGGCATAAAAACATGTGAGATTGAACTAGTACTTGCTACTTGAAGAATTCTATCTTACAAGGTGACCAGTTCCCAGTTTGCCCAGGACCAAGGGCCTGAGGGTTTCCCAGGATGTAAAATGGAAAGTTTTATATTAAAATATCTCCATGTGCATAGCTATAGATATAACAACAAAAATAACCAGACTATATGTGATACTGTACAACACTCCATGTGGAAACGTTCACCCTCTTCTTCACTTTCACTTGTCATGTCTTGGACTTTATTTATATTAAGGAAATACCCACTCAGATGCTCAGGTGGGTTAGTCCACAGAACTAACCTGCAGAACGAGGGGGACTATTTGAGAGCTGAGCTGGAGAAAAGATGGATTCCCAACAGGAAAGAATAGGACTCATTGTGCAAAATCTCTAGCACCTAGAATTGTACCCCCCCACACACCCCGCAACTGCACAGCACAACCTTCCTTCCTCTTGCTAGGATATGGCAAAATGGATTCTTTATTAAGAGGAGAAAAAAGAGCCCCCAACAGAATCAGATCTCCATTCAGGGAAAGGAATGTTTTCTAAAATTTTCTATATCACCCCATTCAGAAACCCTCCAAGAGGCAGGCTGATTTTCTCCCTTGCAGAAACCATTACTATGAGGGTTTAATGCAGGACCCTAAAAAACTCCCATTTCCAAATTGAACAGTTTATCTTGTAGGTGGGATTTTGTTTTCTTTTCATGCTGGACCTAAATTTGGCATCCTATGGAAGTTTTATTGCTCAGCATTACTTGAAACTTCAGCCAAATCTGCCAATTCAAGAATGGCAGCTGGAAAAAATTGAATGAATGGGCTATTTTTTTCTTCTTTCTTTCCTTCTCTTAACTCCATATGTTTCTCAATTTCTGGCTCATAAATTTAATTAAATCAATATTTTTAAATACAGAAGATGGAGTATGTGAGAGCTTGGTAAATATGAAACAAGCTTCTAAATCTATGGGTGTCCTTTTGGGGGCCAATGCTATGTGTTTAGGGAGAAAGGTATTGCAAAACCTCCACAGACAAGATGAATTAAGATCTTGCTGAAAGAGAAGAAAGATTTTGGTACTGAAACATAGATAGAGAAGCCATGGGAATATGGAGAACCTTAGGTGGTAACCTTCTTATTATAAACTTGCAAATATGTTTGTGTAAAAAGAGATATATGTATAGTTGGATTAGCTTCAGGGGAAGGAGAGTAAATGAACATGCATTGCATATTTACTTGATGTTTCCTAGAGACCTGTGTTGACCTCAGCAGCAGTACCAGAGCCCCAGGAAAATACTTAAGCTTAATTTTGGAGATAACTGAAACAAAGCTTTAGAGTACTGTCTCAAAGGGATACCCAGGAGGGGCAGTAAGCCTGATGCTCTAACTTGATGCTAAAGAAAGAACTAATTCAAGTATTCTTTGACTGTATGTGCTCAGGCCAAACAATGAAAGAAGTCTAAACCATTGTTGTACTTATAAAGTGAGATTTCCTTTTCACAGAGGCATGGATTAGCAAATCTGAATCTAGTCTGTGGGAATTTTAGTAATGATAAAATAAGTAAATATGGTAAAAAAAAAAAAATGAGATTCAGTGTCCTTGTTTCCAGGACAGGAAGTAACATGGTAAGGAGAATAGATAAAAAATCTGGTGGTGGTAGATTGGAACTGGAGCTCTCAGTCAGAATTTATGGCGTTTATTACAGAGCAAGACAAAGAGAGATGGATGTGGATATAATATAGATATATGTGGGTGTAGATGTGTGTATGTGTGTGTGTATATACATGCATCTATTTTCTAGCTCTGTCTTCTTAAGGGGCATAAAGCCAATAAATCCCAGCAGTAATCAGCACACCTGGATTCAGATCTTGGTTTCTAAATATCATTCTCTATTAAAAGGAACTAAGTCTCTTTGAAGAAATGGCTGATTCCATGGCTAGAAAGAAAGTAAAAGATGAGTCTGGAATATCTTTGTGTTTCATAAAATAAGAATGTGCCCGGTGAATGAAGAAGAAAAGTCAAAAAGAATACAGAGGCCAGTTTATTAAGAGCTTCCATGTGAAAACTCTGGGACAGTTTGGACATCAAAATAAATTATAATAGTGAAGGATTATAGCCTGTTGAATAAAGACAAGTCCACTGACTGAACTAAATGAGCAGAAGGGAAACCTCTTCCTTGTATTAGCAAGTCAGGTAATAAATATAGAAGGGATGATGAAAATAGAAATCACCATTTGGCAACTATGTCAGGCGGAATGGAGAGCATGTCTGTAGACAGTAAGCCCTTTCAAACTTGTTTGTAGGATCTCACAGAGATTGCTGACTGACCTTTGAGAGGCAAAGTATCTGAATTTTGCAGCACTGATTATATAAACCTAGACAGAGACACGTCTCACTATTTAATAAGACTGTGTTAAAAGCCTACCATTTTGAATGATGTGTTGGGTGTGGAATTGGGTCCCTCACCTGCCAGGGACACTGGTGATTTCACTCCATGTTCAGACTAATCTCAAGATGAAGACAAGTGCAAAAGGCCCTCCATGGCCAAGCCAAGCCTATTGAGTTAGAAGGACAGTGCTCCACTCAGACTGAGCAAAACACATCTTTGTATCTCCTACAGGATGCTTTGAGCAGTGTGGTGCACATGGAGAGACTTAATAAATGTTTGTTGAGTGAATGAATGAACAAATATATAAAATAATGAGTAAAGTCAGGGTTAAGTCTTAAATTAGTCACTGATGAACCTTAAAAAGAAAAAAGTTTTAATTTAATTTTACTCCAATAGTAAAATTTACTATTTGGGAGCCTGGAGATATTAATAATCTTTGTATCCCTGTTCTTTAATTCTAACTTCCCTTGCATTTACAAATGACAACATGTTGTGTGAAATACAGCCTTTGTTAATTCTTCCTGAATTTGAACATCATGTTGCTTTTTGATTCCTTCCACTTAGGATTCCAAATGAGCCCAAGTGGATTTGCTGGAGTCCTTGGATAGATGGAGAAGCAAGGTGATAAGGCACACACACACCGTACACAAGCACACGTAGGCCAACAATATAAATAGACACCTAACTAGAAACAGCTGTTCAGAGCTATTCAGTAAAACATTGAGTAGCTGGAACGAATAGGGCTGGGTGGGAATGAGTTCAAACTCCCCCCATGAGGCCTTCCTAAGGCTTTGTAGGAGGGCAAGAATAAGGTCTGGGAAGTGGGGAAATGGAATGGCTCATCCTGTTCTCAGTGTCTCAGTCCCTGCTGACTTCCCAGTTCTGCTCACCCTTGCAATATTACACACTTTTATTTATGTAACATTCAGGCAGAAAGCAGCCTGAATCACTCTGGGGGTATTAACCAAGGAGAAATACAAATCAGATTTGACCAAAAGGAAAAGAAGCCTTAGCCATCTGAATGGGAAATAGGAAGGATATCATATACGACTTTACCTGGCCTCTTTCTGGCTCAGGAAAGTCAGTGGATAAATGGTAAAATTTACAGTGCATGGAGGGTTGAGAGGCAAGACTTTCAGCATTTAAGTCTGAATTTCATACATAATAATGTTTACACTCTCTCCAAATCCCTGTTTCCATAGGAATCTTGTCCATCACTAAATAGCATCTTCTCAGTCTCCTCCATGTTCTGAAGTGGGGTATTAGCAAAGTCATGTCTTTATTTTGAAAGTAAGAAATTCACATTATTTTTTAGCTAAAATGATGTCTCCTGAGGAACAATATACAGTAGAATCACAGATTTCAAAAATTAGAAAAATATAATCCAGGCTTCTTTTCACAGAAGAGATAACTGAAACATGGAACGATGAGGGAATTTCCCCAAAGTTTCAGAAAGACTAAACAGACTTGGCATTGTGAACAAAAGCTAAAATCCCAATTCCAACTCTAAAAACATTAGGCAGCATACCTCACCTCCCATCTCTGAACTGAATCTTCTTTCTCTCTCGTCTTCTTCAGCTGTCATCCAAAATATCCAGCTTGATTGCTCACGTTAGTCATCCGTTGCTTCAGAGCCAAATAAAATTCCCATTTAGCAGCAACAGGAAGCAATTCCTATTCTGTCCAATTGCCTCAGGTTCATGAAGACTCTGGATTTGACACGAGGGATTCCAGTAAAGTTTTAAACAACGGTGGCATTGTTGGAAGAGACATGTTATTCCCAAAATGCATGAGTTGTAATTGTGTCTTATAGTGGTTTAGGTTTAGAGTTTGAATATTGGCTCTGCAACATTATAGCAGGGTGATTTTGGACAAGTTCTGTACTGCCTACCTCAGAGGATTAAATGAAATAACATGGATAAAGAACTTAGTACATTTCTTAATATGTCAAGATAAACATAATTTATTTAAAATGTAGTTATACTCTTTTATCACTTCTGTTTCTAGAATAAATGTAAGTCAGTATTTTGGTAAATTTTAGATAGTGATATGTGTGGGAGCTTGTCTTCTGGCATTGAAGCCATGTGAAGAAACCCAGGCTGGCCTGCTAGAGGATAAAAGAAATGTAGTGCCATGGCCCTCATTGCCCTGACCAGCAGCTCAGTGGCTGTCAGATCATGTGAGCAAGGCCATCCTCAATCTTCAGCTCCCAGCTGACCCTCCAACCAATTGCAGACACATAAGCAAGCTCAGGCAAAGTTAACTGACTAGGCCTAGACCAGAAGAACTGCTCAGCTGACCCTGAGAATTGTGAGTTAAATAAATGGTTGTTGATTTAAACCAGTAGTTTTTGAGACAGTCTGTTATGCAGCCCAAGCTAGCTGATACAGTGCCTCAATGTGGTCAGGCCCCCAAATATATGAGAGATGATCTATGTAAAAAAGATGCCAAGAAATCTCCATCAGGAGAATTCTTTTTTCAGAAGACAGGGTGGTTTTGCATGGAGTTATCCTCACGCACTCTCTCTCAGCCCTTCCTTTTCTGGGGAGGAGTGTATTCTATGATCCTAGAATGGAGACTGCTGTCTGGGTGTGGTGGGGGACCAGGGTACGACCTGGCCTCATTAACACGGTACTCTAACCAGCTGAGCCAATCTGCCCATTCCTGTCCTCCTGGAAACTTTCACCACCCACTGTCTCCAAGACCAGAGCACTCCACCCTTTAGTCTTCCTTGAGAAACAAAGATGTGTGCAAGCACATAGTGGAAAGGCCAGGCAATGAAACTTGGCAGAGGTTTGTTTCCCAGTACTCAGTGTTGGGGTTCCATGAGGGCAGATTTGCCACATTGGATTCACAGGTGCCAGGAAGAATTTGCTCCTGGCTATAACAGTCTCCTATGGGGGTGTCTCTAGAAGGAGAAATCTACATAGTCAATAAACTCATTCTTACCTTCCCAGTTTTTTATGGGAAAAAGGTTCTTATTCATGCTGTTATTTTAATCTATTTTCTTTATCTCAATCCCAAGGCATATCATGTTCCAATTTTATTAGTATTTAACATTTCAAAGAATAATATCTATTCTATTGAACATGAAAGTCATACCCTTCTTACCAGCATGCAAGGGTAAAAGGAGAACTAAAAATTATGTCCTCACATAGGTCAGTTTTACATGTTTTAATTCATTGTTGCATGGTTCACCTATTTCTACTCTTGTTTCCCATGGGATCCTCAGTTCCTTGGCTCTTAAAGGGAATGACATATGCTAGAATGTGATTTTGGTAACTGCCTCACGACCTACCTTCTCTGCCCTAACACACTCATGTCTTCAACTCTTAGATCCTAGACACTATGACTGACATTTGATGAGTTTGCCAACTGTCCCAGCTTTCCCACCTGGTTTTGGTTTCTGTTCATTCACATCTCTGATTTTAGCATTCCCTACTGTGCAAGTGAGAAGCCTCTGCTCTTGATATCTGTCTCTGGGAGCATCACCCCATCTTGGCCAGGACCCACCCACTACTCCCCAATTTGTGACAATCTGGGGACAGTCCTTATGGTCTTCTCCCCAAATCCATTCATATTTCCAAAATCAGTGTCTCTAAACTATTACTAATGTTTGAATACCCACCATTAGAGAATCTTTGCTTTAAGCCAAAAGCCAGAAAACTTTTTCTTTTTTATTCAGGGCATAATAAATATTTTAAGCTTCACATGCCTCATTTGGTCTAGGTCACATATTTTTCTTTCTTTCCTTTCTTTCTTTTTTCTTTTTTTTTTTTAAGATTTTATTTATTTATTTGACAGAGAGAGATGACAAGTAGGCAGAGAGGCAGGCAGAGAGAGAGAGGAGGAAGCAGGCTCCCCGCTGAGCAGAGAGCCCCATGAGGGACTCGATCCCAGGACCTTGAGATCATGACCTGAGCCGAAGGCAGCGGCTTAACCCACTGAGCCACCCAGGCACCCTCCTTTCTTTCTTTTTTCAACCATTTAATAATGTAAGCACCATTCTTTGTTTGAGGACCGTACAAAAACAGGTGTGAGCTGGGTTTGACCCATGGTTTGCCTTAACCTTTAAATTAAGGCAAAGTCTACTCTTAAAACACAAATATAACTGTAAATGGTAAGTGAACAACTAACAACTCAGTGAGGATTTGTTCATTTTCCTTGTTTCTAGCTCCGACTGGATAAAAAAAGTTTTGAAGTAGGGAGGAGGGAGGCACAAATGCTTCAACCAGTCCTGTTGCACAGGCAACAGGAAGAATGGAAATCCTGGAGGCTTGGGCAAGGAGAAGGTCAGAAAAGGGCACTGAGTCTGAGTGTTCTGTCATGTGTTCATAGGCCTAGGGATGGTATTCAAAGTATGTCACAACTGGTAAGGTGTGAGTGAAGACCAAAAGAATAAAACATCAGGCAGCCTTTGTGCTGCACCATGGTCTGGAAGTTCCTGCCTCATCAGGCCTTGATGCTTTGGCTACTACATCATGCATGGAGAGGTTCAGACTCATCTTGGGAGTAGGCCTGGGAGGTGAGAAAGTGTATGTATTGAAAGGCCTAAAATTCCTGTGCTACTTTGACATCTTTGAACTTCAAAGTGCTCCAAAGACTTAACCATGAGTTCCTTTGTTCTCATTAGATGCTCCACTCTTGGCAGGAAATGCTCTTCTCCTAGCTAGTTCCTCTACCAGCTAGACCAACTGCACTCTGTCAGTTCTTCAGCCTAATAGGTTTTAGTTCTTTGCCAGTCCGCAAAAGTATTCAAGCAAACAAATTGCATTCTCCTGTGCAAACCAGGGGGCACCTGCCATCTTATTACTAAAAACCCTGCTGTACATAGCTCTTGCTTGTTCATCCTATCCCCAAGTGCCTCTCTCAAGTAGTCCTGTAAGGCATGTATGTCCTCTGGGATGTAAGTGTATGTGACTAATTTACTGCTGTGAATCCTATCTCCACAGTGTTGGGTGTTATGTTCAGTCATCTCAGACTATTTTATGTATATTTTATATAGGGTGGGGTTTTGAGGGTGGATCTCTCCCTCACGAGTGGGTGAGTAACAGGTGATCAGAACTGGTTATCACCCTGGATCCTTGGGATGCTGAGTATTTACCAACCAGTAAAGAAATATTTCAATTTTAACAACCAGTTCAGCTGTATTTGAACAACTGGTAGGTTTGTAATGTGTTTGGATCTCTGACACTCCCCTCCTTTATATCCTCTTATTGGACAATGTCACTCTCTAATGAAGGAGTCTGTGAACTGATCCCATTACTTTAGAGGTGACTGGCCAAAATGGATTAGAGATGTTACCACATTGTTTTTAAAGTGTACTTTTCTAGACATCTCTGCAAGGAAGACACTCTTCCTCCTGTTACCAGACATTGGAAAAAATAAGGTAGAAATGGTAACAGGGTCATCATGGAATCTCAGAACCAGAAGAGACCTCATAGTCATTGAGTGCAGTCTCTTCTTTATACCAATCAGGACACTGAAGCTCAGGGAAGGGAAGTGATCTGCACAAAGTTATCCTAGGAAAAGAGGCTGGGAGAGGAACAGCAAGGAGGAAACAGGAAGGGAGAAGGCAGGTATGAAAAAGCAAGATGGGAAGGATGTTAGATGCAATTTATAGTTGCCCATGAATGGGGAAGTGAAATAGAGCCCCTCAAAGAAAACTTGTCAACTGTTTGCCTTGTAGCACCACCCAGGAACAATTGTTTTAGTAAAAACAAGTAGAAATTGCAATTGAAAACATTGATATCATTGCCATTATTAGTCAAATTTCAGAATACTTATGTTAACTTGACATTGTTACCTACACTGTTGAGATAGGCAACATACAACTCTGACTTTTATCAACATCATACTCTGTACTCCAAAAGCAGACATTCTGTGACTTTATCCTAAGTCACACAGTAGGGAGATTCTGACTCCAGGTCTCCCATGAATGCAGTTCTCTATTGTAGGGGGGGAAACTTAATCCTTACTGGATGGGTGTCACTCTTTTAGATCAATAGGTTGCTCTGTTGTAGTGAAATCCAGAGGCTTTTACTCAAAGTGGGTGCTAGATTCTAAGTGAAAGCAGGCATCATGAAGAGCTCTTCCAACTAAGAACTAGAAAAGGCTGATTCTGGTCAACAGTTTGGCATTTACCAGCTGTAGGAACTTAGACACATCATGCCTATTACCAACAACAAGGAATCTGGACCAGGTGATGTCTGAGATGACTTCCAGCCCCACCATCCTGAGGTTGTGATGGTAAGATGGATTTCACTTCTCAGTCAGCTGGTGAATACCTGAACCCACAGGGAGGCACTCAATAGGAAGGTTCCAGGTGGAGCTTTCTTCCTAAGGCATATCAGAACCCAGAAAGGTCTTACTTCCTCTTAGAGGTTGCAGTGAGTGACTATGGTGAGCCCTAGGGTATTTTTCTCTGGGGTCTTCCAAACAATAGACCTTTAAGACCTGTGAAAAATCATAACATTTAATTATATATGATACGGGCAAAGCTGGAGGGAAAACAGGTATTTCCCATTTGTTACTTATGGAAATGGCCACAGGTGCCACCACACTGAAGGACACTTCATAGCATTCTTCACAGTATCTAAGGCAATATCATCAAAAGGACAAACATACATCCTTCTGATCCAGCAATTCATCACCTAGGAATTTATCTGACAATATACTAACACACATACCATATTACCCATCCCTGTATTGATTCTAATACAAAGGACTGAACTAAATATCCATTAATAAGAGACTGATTATTTAAATGACTGTTCAGTACCATTCTCCATAACTGTAAGTTAAATGAGAAAGATTTTAATAGAGGGTGATTTCTAAAATGGATTATTAGGTGAAGAAAAGTACAAAGTAAGGAAGTGCTCAAAAGACCCCATGATGATAAGATTGTATCAAAGGAACACAGGTGTTAACTGAAAGAGTTCTCAGTGGTCCAAATTGGAATAATTTGAGGCACAAAATAAATAAAGTAGTATTAGGGTATGCTGTAGCCTGAATTGCATCACCCCTCAATTCATAAGTTGGAGCCTAACCTTCAGCGTAACTATATTTGGAGATGGGGTGTTTCAGAAGCAATTAAGGTTAAATGAGGTCATACAGGTGGGGCCCTGATCTGATAGGATTTGTGTCCTTAGAAGAACCCTGAGGAAGCTTCTCTGTCTCTACTATGAGGACACAATGAGAAAGTGGATGTCTGCTAGCCAGGAAGTGAGCTCTCACCAGAAACTTGACCTTGGGTTTTCCAGGCTTCAGAACTGTGAGAAAATAAATTTCTGTTGTTTCAGCCACCTAATCTGTGGTATTTCGTTATGGCAGCCTAAACTGACTAATACAGATTATAACACAAACTACAAAATAAATGTCCATGGGTCCTTACTGCTATAAATAAGTGACTGCTTAAATAAATAAACGTGGGAGAAGAGACTAATCTTCTGCACAGAATTCCAAATAATTTATTCAGAAACTTTGTCCTCGAGAAGGAGGAATAGAGTGGCCTTTTCTGAATAGCAGAATAAGGAAATGGAGGAATGTGAGTAAATTTATGGTGGAGAAATCTTCCAGGTGATCATCACTAGCCAGGTGACTAAGGTTAAAATCAAGAGAGCTAAGTCAGATTGATGGTGTGTACTTTTCATATGAAAATGGCACTTGATTTCCATGGGATGATTTCTGTGGCCTTCCTCCTCAAATCCTGAACCCCAGCCTAAACATAAGAAAATCATCAGACAAATCCCAGCTGAGGGACATTCTACAAAATACCTGACCAGCACCCCTCTAAACTGTCAAGGTCATCAAAAACAAGGAAAGACTGAGAAATTGGTACAGTCAAGAGGAACCTGACAACTAAATGTAATGTGTCATCCTGGATGGGATCTTACAATAGAAAAAGGGACCTTAGGTGAAAACTAAGGAAATGTGAATAAGTTATGGACCTTTATTAATAATAATGTATCGATATTGATTCATTAATGGTGACAAATATACCTTACTAAGGTTAAGATGTTAATAGTAGAAGACACTGTACTGTAGAAGACACTGTAGTACAGAATTCTCTGTACTACTTTTGCAACTTTCCTATAAATTTAAAACTATTCTAAAATTAAAATTATTTTTTAAAAATGCAGAACAATGTTTTTCGGGGTGTGTGTGTGTGTGTGTGTGTGTGTCTAAAGAGCAACTAGAGATAGAAGATTAGAAAGAAGAAAAAAAGGGAAAAGCAAATGTCTCTGGAAGAAAATATACAAGGCTAGAGAGAATCTCATTAGATGAGACTTTTTACTGTATTCTATTTTGCACATTTTGATTGCTATTTTTATGAGGATATTTTTACTTATTTTTTAAAGTATTAAATATTTAATGTAATTAAAAATCAAATATTTAATATTAAACATCATTAAAATAGTAGAAACCTCAACAGGAGTTACACTCCATTGTGGCACAAGAAGAGAGGGGTCAATCTTGGGAGCTCCCTACCAACTTGGGATTGGAAAGCCAACTACAAGGAGAATGTGTCCATGTGGCATGTGCTTCATGAGAAAGAAAAACAACATGTGGAACAAGATGCCATAAAGGTGATCAAACTACAGAGACTTAATGAACTCAAGACATACAGTCCTCAGCATCTGGGGAAGGGAGTTGAGGTACTACTACTGGGGCAGAAGCTAGGTCAGAGCAGCTGCCCATATGGTCCGCACTTATTTTCAGGCTTCTGCACCTTCCTTGTCCTCAGGAAGTGATGTGACAGGAGTGCTAATTGGAAATAAGGACTTGGATGCAGGAAAAGAAAATACCTGAAACGTTTTCCCAGCTTCTTACCCAGGGCTCTGAGAGGCAATAAGGAAGTTCCATAAAATTCTTCCTTTTATTGCTTTAGATATACATGAATATTTTTGTTCTTTCTGCATTATTATTCCTGTGGTTGAACTAGTGTCCCAACATTTTCTAGGCTCCAGACTGGAAACCTTAGTTTGGAGAATTCTGTGGACAAAGTTGTATTTCTTTCATCATCCACACCATATATTTGGGCCTTGGTTAACTAAGCACTCAAGGCCATCTGTGCACATCCCTGTATTAGTCTCCAGAGAAAACAAAGTGTAAGTCTTGTGTCTTATGCATAATCATCAAACTCCTTGGAGGAATCATGTCTTGTATGTCTTGAATACCCTGCAGCCAACTCAGGGTCGGACCAACTATTTCATGCTTCTAGACCATTCTCTTACTCTTCTATTCCTCAACTTCTGTGTTAGTGTTGTCTTTCTTAGCTGGGGGGACTATGTCATTTATTGTTCCAAACCAGGACACATTTGAGAGTGAAAGTATGGTGGTATTAATAATCTTGAGGGACATCAGTCATCAACTGGAACAGTCCCAGATCAAACTGCAAACTGGGACGTAAAGTTAGACTCACTCATAGGATTTACCCTATGGGGGAAGAATACAAATAGAGGCCCACATATCACATCTAAATATTTTAAAACAGTGCCTGAAACTAAGAAAACACGAAATGAACTAGCTTGCTGTCTCAAAAAATAGGCCTTTGTAATGACAATATTCATGTTCACACCCTCACCTCCTTTCCAATTAATTGAGAAATCCACAGGAAAATAGCTATATTCTATGTGCGAGAGTGTGTGTGTGTGTATAGAGGAGCAGGTGACTCTTTTATCCTCTACTAGAGGTTTCACTGACCTATTCCCTATTGTCATTCCCTTCCCTATTGCCCCTTTCCAATTCTCACCATCCAGCTGCCTCCAAAAGGGCCTGAGGACAGTAGTCTCAAGCTTTTTAGTCACCTTACCCAAGTCCATACTCTGCAAACTATGTCTACAAGGTATCTTAACCCACCAGCCCCACCAGCACAGATTTTTCCAGTTCTCCAAAGAACACTGAGGCTGAAAGGCCAGGTGCAGGTAGAACCCTCAGACTCCTCAGAATACCTTGCCACAATATGGTCGCTTGCGGCAAGCTGCCCTCAGCCCCAGACCCTGGCCCCAGGCTCCTGGATTACCCACTTTCTATTTCTTTCCCAGACTCCTTCCTATACCTTGCAGACACAGGTATGGACACCCCAGCTCAATGTTTCAGGTCGTGCTTCTCTTCCCCACAGATAGCTGACCCTTGGCCACTGCCTGAGTGAGAGGCATGGCCCTCCCTTGGGAAGGAAATTCTGGGGTCTCATGTCCCCAGAACATGGCCTGGAAGGTGGACCATCAGCTCTGGGTGGGCATGATCCTATGATCTTGTAGATTTCTCATGCTCTGAGGAGGGGCTCTACCAGACAAGGCTATAGTATTGCCCTCTAAAGTGTGGGACTCCAGGGCAAGACTACTCTTGTCTGAACTATGTTATGAAATGCATTGTGTCCCCCTCCCAAATTCATTAAAAAAAGATTGAAGTTCTCATTCTCAGTGTGACTGTATTTTGAAAATGGATCCTTTAAGGAGGTAATTAAGGTTAAATGAGGTCATGAGGGTGGGTCCCTAATCCAACAGGACTGTGTTCTTGAAAGAAGAGGGAGAGACACCAGATATATCTCTCTCAGTCCCTGTCTCTCTTTCTCTCTGTGCTCACACAGAAAAGGATGTATGAGGACACAGTGAATGGTGGCTCTTTACAAGCCTAGGAGAGAAATGTCACCAGAACCTAAGACCTTTATTTTGGACTTTCTCCAGAACTATGAGAAATTTAATTTTGTTGTTTAAGCCTTGCAGCCCATGGTACTTTGTTATGGTGACCCAAGTGGACCAATATACCTGGGAATAAGTGCGATCCTGTGCAGAGTCTCCCCCACCCCCCGTTACCCAGTCTTAGACATGCTCTTTGCATTCCAAGTGTGATGAAGAGATAGGCTTAGATGAAGAAAAGGGGAGTGGGAAGTGGAAGAAAGAAAGCTGATAGATGCAGAGCATGAGCATTAAGGACAATTGCATCCCAAGGGGCATAGTTCCTCTGTTCCCATATTCAGTTGCCAAGTACCAAATTTTCACTTTTGCTAAGTATGGGCTAAGCAGTGGAAATGCAGTTTGAACAAAATAGAGAACATCCTACTTCTTGATGTGCCTACTTTCTAGTAAGATCATTGGGTGATAGTATTAGGATGGTCTCTTAAATCCTAAAGAGATGGATGAACAGTATATATATATATTTTTGGTCTAATAACAGTATTTTTTTGGAAACCCTCAACCTCATTCTCCATATGTTCTTCATCTGAAAGGGTGACCCAAGAAGCAGAGGTGGTGGGGTCCCTCTGTTACCTCGGTGATCTTCTTTCCCCTGACACCTCTGGCAATTGAAGGAGGATGGGTGTGATAAACCCTTCCAGCATCGGAGCGCAGCTGGAATCCATATGTGGCTCTGGGGAGCTGGGTTAGATGGGGAGGTCACTGAGAGGTGAACTCAAACAGGTGGTCCAATTCCTGGCTCTCTATGAAGAGGTTTGGTCAGTGCAGTGACTTCAGAGTTTCAATCCCTTACCTGTCAAACAGTCATTGGACTAGAAATTTCCTGGACTCCTGGCTGTTTAATCCACCTGGGATTAGCCTCAGTTTATACCAGCCCAAGAGGGGTGTCTCAACACTGTTTGAAATAAACTTGATCTAATTAGCATTGATCACTTAAATAATAATAATAATAATAATAATAATAATAATAATAATAGGGACACCTGGGTGGCTCCATTGTTAAGCGGATGCCTTTGGCTCAGGTCATGATCCCAGGGTCATGGGATCCAGCCCCACATTGGGCTCTCTGCTCAGAGGGAAGCCAAAATATTATTATTAAAATAATAATAATAATAATAATAATAATAATAGGACTTGTTTATTTTTCCAGGGAAGAATTTTCTTTATTTCCCCATCTCATCTCTTTACTGTCAGCTCTTTTCAAAGCTATAAAACCACTAGTTGGCTCCATACCAGGTCAAGCCTATGGGCTTTCACTGTTGTAGTAATGGGGTTGGGGGTGGGGAGGGTGGGGAAGAACCTAAAATTTGTCAGTTGCAACTTCCCAATAAGGGAATGAAAGAATACTAGGTTCCACTCACACCTTGACCATGAGGCTAGCCTTCAGAAGTTTCTGAATACTCCTTTGAACTTATCCAGTCATCTTTCCAGACCCTTTAAGCAAGCAAATCTTTATATTAAAATGATTTTGGGGGGGTGACCCTCCAAAATGCCAAAAGAAGTATGAAATATGATTTTTACAGCCAGCTTTACCTAGAGGAGATCCTTTCAATACTAGAAGGATCTGTGTAAAAGCATATATGCAAATAGGGAAGTTCTGCTTCTGAAATGGAGGAAGAGATTGGAGGGAGTTAATATATGAATTTGTTGGGAAGATCTCTTCTGCTTTTCCTAGATGCTCACACACCTGTGCCTATCACCACTGCCCCTAGTTATGCCTGTGAAATGGAACTATAAAGTCTCCCACTGGTATGTTCCTGAAGCATCTTAGGCCCCAGCATTTAGCCTTGAATCTTCAGTGTCACCCATCCCAGGTCCCCACCCTCACATATCATCCCCACCCACTCTCTCAATCTAAAATTAGCCCATTTCCCAATGTGCTTCGCCTCATCTCCTTGATTCTTCACACTTTCATTGGGTTGGGTTCCTGACTAGCAATAAAAGAATGGGGTGGAAGAAGGCCTCACTCCAAGCAGGCTTCTTCTTCTCCAGGTCCCAAGGAAGCCATGGTGTAGCACAAGTATTCAGTGACCAGGAGCTGCTATTAGCAACTTGTCCCTCTACCCTGACTTGGCTTGGGGATCCTGGCCCCATGCCTCCTTTCCAGCCCTTCAACAACTCCTGAGATTTTCCTCCCTGAAAGCGCCCTCCCAGGAGAACCAAGGGGAAAATGAGAGGGTGAGGCCCTTGCTAGCTAAATGTGATCCCTCTCAAAATACATGGCACGGGTCATTGTGGGTTATCTACTCAATTGGCAAGACTGAACATGTGCTGTAGGCATCAGCTAAACATGAAATAACTAGAAAATAAGAAAGTTCCTTTCTGATGAACTTTTGAAGAATTTTATAATCAAAATTATCTAAGAGAAAAACTATTTTAATCTCAGTAAAACTTAAAGTATTGTCTTTTTAAATTTGGTATTATTTTCAGAGTTGCATTAATTATTTTGATGCCTAGGGTCTCGTGTCTAGTGTCTTCTCTAGGTCCAGTGTCTTCTCTGACCCCACATATCATAGAAACAACACAGGTCAGGAGTAATTGTAGAGGAAGGACTAGCACCTAGGTGTTCTAGCTGGTTGTATGAACTTGCTCAAATTGTGCATCTTCTCTGGACTGTCATTTCTTAATGTGTCAAACAAAAGTTGATCTCAGTGTTTAAAATCACTTTCAGTTCTAAAAGTCCATGATGCCACAGCTCTACAGTAATTTAAATTCCTATACATGAACCAGCCAAAGTTTAAAAATTATAATTAACTTGTTACCATCATCTTGGCTGGAAGCCTTGGAAGCCATAGTTGCCCATAGGGCACAAATGAAGCTTTAGCATGTGTTTTGGAATGGTTCCTCCCTTGGGACATGGCACATGCCACTGTGGCTTAAAGTGGGATGGAAAATACACCTTCCCTGAAACAAGGGACTCTTTAGGGTCTGGATGTCCAATACAAACTGTAAACTTGAAGAGACCACCATGTTCCAATGAAAGAGGCTGATGAAAAACAGATCCTGGGCCCACAGTTGCAGGGTTCTTGGTGATTGCTCAGCTCCTACTCAGCACACCACTCTGCTCTATCTGTAATTGAGAAAATGGAAAGGACATTTCCTGGCCTCATATCCAGACTCAATCCATCCACCCCCAGGAGGAATCTTAATCAGAGTCTCCCTGGGCAGTGACCTCTTGGGGAAAGTAGTAAATCCTATCCAGTAGGTAATCTTTAAGGAGCCTTCAGGCTTTGAGTTACAAGGCACTCAAAACCTAGGGTCTTAGGGTTAGGAGTTTGATTTCTGGGAAGACAGACAAAGCTAATTCTGCAATCCCAATGTCTCTTGGTCATCGACTCTGCCTTAGATGGGGAAAGTGGACCACCCAAAGTCAAAGTGAGAACAGTAAAAGAACAGAAACTTCAGAGCATTGACATCTTGTGTGCGGTGGGAAGAAGGTATGGTTAGCTTCTGCGCAGAGAATCCAAGAAGGCTTCCTAGGGGAGGCAGGAGCCTGGGAGAGTTTTTTTTTTTTTTTTTTTTTTAAAGATTTTATTTATTTATTTGACAGAGAGAGATTACAAGTAGGCAGAGAGGCAGGCAGAGAGAGACAGGAAGAAGCAGGCTACCCGCTGAGCAGAGAGCCCGATGTGGGACTCCATCCCGGGACCCTGAGATCATGACCTGGGAGGAGAAGGCAGATTGATAGATTTGAGATTTAAAACAAGGCTTTCCACAGGCAAACCCATGCTGACTAGGTGCCTGAATGCTAGAGGCTGTGAACCCTGGAATACCCACTCAGTGGGTGGTCTGTGCTATTGTGTGAATTACCTATGGACCCCAGAAAGTTGTGGGCTGTACTTCCCAGGTTGAGCTGCTTTACTTCCTCCTTCAGCCTGGGGCAGGAGGCACCATAAGCCTCAGCCTGACAAGGACACAAAGCAGAGGTGAAGAGTAAGAAGTGATTGACAGGGAGGATAGTGGCAGGCCAATTGTTCTGAAGCCTTCACTGCCCACCCAGCTGTCCTTCTTCTCACCCTCCCCTTCCAAGGCCCTCCAGAACAAGCACTTTTCCCGCCAGATGTTTTGAATCTCCTTTCCCATCCTAATTAAAGACAGCTTTCTTTCTGCTTGGGAAGGAAGGGGAGGAATATGCCCTGCAGCTCTTTCCCTTTGCTCCTCTCTCCTTCCTCTGGGGTGAGACTCTCTCTATTTCCAAGCAAAAGGTGGGGTCAGATGGTTCACCCAGCCCCTTCCCAGCAGGAAGCCAGTCTCAGGATTCCAGCTCCCTTTCCCGGTAGGAGGAATGTTGTCCTCACCGCCTCTCCCCCATCCTCTTCCCTACAGCACTCACCTCAGTAAGATAGCTGCAACACCCATTTCCCCAAAGAAGCTGTGCTTTCCAGCTGTCAGTGGGGGGAACAATGCCTCTGCCTTAGAACAGACATCTTTCCCAGGAGAGATCTGTGGCCAGTTAGAGAAATTATTCACTTTTCTGGCCAAGTACCACTGGAACCACTCAATTAAGGGTAACTGCAGTTCAGCACCAGTTCCCAAGGGCAGCCATGTAGCATAAGAAATCCTGTCAGACGCACCCATGGGCCTACATAGCCTTCCGCTAGCCCCAGTGCTTCTGTCAGTCCAGTTTGATATTCTACAATTCTGGGGATCATAAGGCAAAGGCAAAAGGACCCCTATGGAACACTGTGGAGGAGCACTCTTTCATTTGATCAGTAACCCACATTTTTCAGACCACTGAAGCCTAAGGATGAAAATAGGATCCCAAAAAGCAAACACAGAACTTCTCCAGGAAACTATACTTGTGTTCTGTAGAACTTCCAGATCCCTTTCAAATTTCTTTCAAGCAGCCCTGAGTTTCTGTCTCCCTTGGTATCTCATCAGTAGTCTCAGAGCAGAGAGTGTCCATTATGTGCTCTGCAAGGTGGTCCTTAGGCTACCGTGTGACATCTGGTGTTTTTATATTTTCCCACTCTGGCTCATTTGGGGTAATGACTCCCATTGCTGCTGAAACTCTATCACTGATGTCTGCTGGAGACATTTAATTCTTGCCAGTATCCAAAGTCAAAGTCGTTGCTGTTTACAGTGGGGTATTTACAGCTGAAGATGAGGGTACCAATGCTGAAGATGCCCTGCATGCTAATATCCTACCATTTTGGTTTTTACTTTGCTCTTTTACTGGTCCCACAAAATCGCAATGGCTGGCCTGAAGGAAAGGGAATCTTCTGGGGTGAGACACCCTTTCCTCTAAAACAGGGGGGCCTGTGACCTGAAAGCAAACACATGTGTCCTGATGCTAACTCCACTCCATAGTTCCTTGTATAAATACCTGACAGACTTACCCCATCAGCCATCCACATACAGCATGTTTTCTAAATCCCTACACTCAGATAGCTCTACTTCACACTGAGACTGATTCAGAATTACTCTGACTGTGGTAGTTAAGAGCTTGGGTTTGAATCCTGGTGCCACCACTTACTAGCTCTGAACTTTAGCTTCCTCCTTTGTAAAATATGGAAGATAATAATTCTTACATTGCAAAGTTGTGTTAAAGGCAATGCATGCAACTTACTTAACCTATTGTTTAAAATGTGGTCATTAAATATTAACTATTATAATTTTTATTAAGTTTTCCTTAGTGAAGAAGGAGTTGAGGCTGGGATGGGTGAAGTGTAGTAGTACAGAGCCAGTGAGTGGCAAAGGCAAGTAAATGTGTCTCCAAGTATCTGGCTTAAGTTCAGTCTTCTTGAATAATATCATCTTTGCACAGCTACACAGGTGAACTTCTACCAGAACTATATTTGCTTAACAGTTTTCTCCCATTTAATGTCACTGGTGAGCCCATGTTGAAAAAACTTAATATGCAAACAGAGTTAAAGGAAGGCAGGAAGGAGATGAAGAGAAAGCAGACTACAAATTCTTGTAAAGTAGAAGGAATCGTCTATGAGTCATCTGATGGTGGCAAGCCTCTTCAGCTCCTTGTTTTATGGAGGAATTCAGAAAAAAACTCACCTTCAAGGAAAATCATAAGGCTTGGAGACTAGTCAAACTGTGCTCCACTCCTGGCACACTGACTATTACTTGGGGTCTTTTTTTTTTTTTTTTTAAAGACTTTATTTGACAGAGAAAGAGATCACAATTAAGCAGAGAGACAGGCAGAAAGTGAGGGCGGGGAGGGGGAGAGGGTGGGAAGCAGGCTTCCTGCTGAGCAGAGAGCCCATGCAGGGCTCAGTCCCGGGACCCTGATATCATGAACTGAGCAGAAGGCAGAGGCTTAACCCACTGAGCCACCCAGACACCCCTAGTTGGGGTCTTTTGATAATGCATTGACTAGCCTATATAAGGGAATGAAAAGGGACTTTGATAATTTTTTCCTTATGAAAAAGCTCAAACTTGAGAATTAAAAAGGGAAAAGAACTTTGCCAAGGTGACACACTCAAGATCTGAGTAGAGCTGGAACTAAGACGTAGGTCTCATTAATGTTTTACTGTGATCTGAACCTAAGATGTTTTCTCAGAGGCTTCAGATGAGGCCCTGAAAGGGACACATGTCAGTAACATGCAGGGTAGCTCTGGTAAAACAACCAGGCTTATGAGGCTGCAGACCAGACATAAGCAGCCAGTGGGAAGCCAAGAAGCCCTTATTCTTATATTCTTCTTGCTGTTGAAACTCAAGTGCTCAAACTTTGGTAGAAAGAATGTTCTCCAACAGACTAGTTTTACCCTTTAATAAAATAAGTCGCTGTTTTCATGATGGTAATTTATGGGAGGCATGTTAGTGCTCTGTACTATCTATCTATAGTATAACAAATTAAATTTAGTGGTATAAATGATAAAATTTTATCAGAATTACTGTGTGTCAGGAATTTGAGAGGGACTTGACTGGGTGGTTCTGGCTTGAGATCCCTTATGAAGTTGCAGTCAAGATGTCAGCTGGAGCTGTAGTCTTCTGAAAGCTTGACTGGAGCTGGATACTCTGCTCCCAAGATGGTGCATTCACACAGCTATGGACTGGAGGCCTCAGACCCTCATCACTTGAAGGTAAAGCTGACCTGGAAGCTGACGTACCCCAGAGGGAGTTATCAAGAGAGAGACCAAAGAGGATGCTGCCTTATTTATGATTGAGTCTCAGAAGCCATAAACTGTCATCTCTGCCATAGTCTAGTCTTTAGGATTAAATTACTAAATCCAGTTTACACTAATAGAAGGGAGATTATCAAGAATTTGTGGAGCATTTTTTTCATGTATCTGTTGGCAATTTGTATGTCTTCTTTGGAGAAAATTCTACTCATGTCTTCTGCCCATTTCTTGACTGGATTATTTGTTTTGGGGGTGTTGAGTTTGATAAATTCTTTATAGATCTTGGATACTAGCCCATTATCTGATATGTCATTTACAAATAACTTCTCCCATTCTGTAGGTTGTCTTTTTGTTTTGTTGACTGTTTCCCTTGCTGTGCAGAAGCTCCACGTCACTTGGCATCAGGGAAATACAAATCGAAACTGCAATGAGATACTAGTCAGAATGGCGAAAATTAACAAGTAAGGAAAGAACAAATATTGGCAAGCATGTGGAGAAAGAGGAACCCTCTTACATTCTTGGTGGGAATGCAAGCTGGTACAGCCACTCTGGAAAACAGTATGGAGGTTCCTCAATAATTTAAAAATAGAGCTACCCTATGACATAGCAATTGTATTACTAGGTATTTACCCAAAGATACAAATGTATTGATCTGAAGGGGACCTGCACCCCAATGTTCATAGCAGCAATGTCCACAAAAGCCAAACTGTGGAAAGAGCCCAGAAGTTCATCGACAGATGAATGAATAAAGAAGATGTGATATATATGTGTATAACACACACACAAAAAAAACACACAACGGAATATTACTCAGCCATCAGAAAGGATGAATACCAACCATTTACAGCAATATGGGTGGAACTGGAGGGCATTATGCTGATTGAAATTAAGTCAGAGACCAACAATTATCATATGGATTCACTTGTATGTGGAAAATAAGAAAAAGGGCAGAAGATCATAGTAGGGAGGGAAAACTGAATGGGAAATCATTGAGAGAGAAAAACCATAAGATGTATTATATGTTGGCAAATTAGATTTAAATTAAAAAAATAATTTGTGGACATATTTTATTTTTTTTAAAAACCCGGAATAATAATTTATTAACCTTCACTTGTCACCTTATTTTTTTTTAATTTTTTTTCAGCGTAGCTGTATTCATTGTTTTTGCACCACACCCAGTGCTCCATGCAATACGTGCCCTCTCCAATACCCACCACCTGGTTCCCCCAAACTCCCACCCCCGACCCCTTCAAAACCCTCAGATTGTTTTTCAGGGTCCATAGTCTCTCATGGTTCACCTCCCCTTCCAACTTCCCTCAACTCTCTTTTCCTCTTCATCTCCCCATGTACTCCATGTTATTTGCTCCACAAATAAGTGAAACCATATGATAATTGACTCTCTCTGCTTGACTTATTTCACTCAGCATCTCTTCCAGTCCTGTCCATGTTGCTACAAAAGTTGGGTATTCATCCTTTCTGATGGAGGCATAATACTCCATAGTGTATATGGACCACATCTTCCTTATCCATTCATCTGTTGAAAGACATGTTGGTTCTTTCCACAGTTTGGCAACCGCGGCCATTGCTGCTATAAACATTGGGGTACCGATGGCCCTTCTTTTCACTACATCTGTATCTTTGGGGTAAATACCCAGTAGTGCAATTGCAGGGTCATAGGGAAACTCTATTTTTAATTTCTTTTTTTAATATATTTTTAAATTTTTTTTAAATTTATTTTTTATTTTCAGCATAACAGTATTCATTATTTTTGCACCACACCCAGTGCTCCATGCAATACGTGCCCTCTCCAATACCCACCACCTGTTTCCCCCAACCTCCCACTCCCTACCCCTTCAAAACTCTCAGATTGTTTTTCAGAGTCCATAGTCTCTCATGGTTCACCTCCCCTTCCGATTTCCCTCAACTCCCTTCTCTCTATCTCCGCTTGTCCTCCATGCTATTTGTTATGCACCACAAATAAGTGGAAACCATATGATAATTGAGTCTCTTTGCTTGACTTATTTCACTCAGCATAATCTCTTCCAGTCCCGTCCATGTTGTTACAAAAGTTGGGTATTCATCCTTTCTGATGGAGGCATAATACTCCATAGTGTGTATGGACCACATCTTTCTTATCCATTCGTCTGTTGAAGGGCATCTTGGTTCTTTCCACAGTTTGGCGACCGTGGCTATTGCTGCTATAAACACTGGGGTACAGATGGCCCTCCTTTTCACTACATCTGTATCTTTGGGGTAAATACCCAGTAGTGCAATTGCAGGGTCATAGGGAAGCTCTATTTTTAATTCCTTGAGGAATCTCCACACTGTTCTCCAGAGTGGCTGCACCAGCTTGCATTTCCACCAACAATGTAAGAGGCTTCCCCTTTATCCACATCCTCTCCAACACACGTTGTTTCCTGTCTTGCTAATTTTGGCCATTCTAAGTGGTGTAAGGTGTTACCTCAATGGGGTTTTAATTTGAATCTCCCTGATGGCTAGTGATGATGAACATTTCTTCATGTATCTTATAGCCATTTGTATGTCTTCATTGGAGAAGTGTCTGTTCATATCTTCTGCCCATTTTTTGATATGATTACCTGTTTGTGTATGTTGAGTTTGAGGAGTTCTTTATAGATCCTGGATATCAACCTTTTGTCTGTACTGTCATTTGCAAGTACCTTCTCCCATTCCGTGGGTTGCCTCTTTGTTTTCTTGACTGTTTCCTTTGCTGTGCAGAAGCTTTTGATCTTGAAGTCCCAAAAGTTCATTTTCGCTTTTGTTTCCTTTGCCTTTGGAGACATATCTTGAAAGAAGTTGCTGTGGCTGATATGGAAGAGGTTACTGCCTATGTTCTCCTCTAGGATTTTGATGGATTCCTGCCTCACATTGAGGTCTTTTTGAAAAACCAAAATAAAACTGGCAGCATCATGTTACCTGATTTCAAGCTTTACTACAAAGCTGTGATCACCAAGACAGCATGGTACTGGCATAAAAACAGACACATAGGCCAGTGGAACAGAGTAAAGAGCCCAGATATGGACCCTCAACTCTATGGTCAAATAATCTTTGACAAAGCAGGAAAAAATATACAGTGGAAAAAAGACAATCTCTTCAATAAGTGGTGCTGGGAAAACTGGACAGCTATATGTAGAAGAATGAAACTCGACCATTCTCTTACACCATACACAAAGGCAAACCCCAAATGGATAAAAGACATATTTTATTTTTTAATTTTTATTTTTATTATGTTCAATTAGCCACTGTATAGTACATTATTAGTTTTTGATGTAATGTTCATGATGCATTAATTATGTATAACACACAGTGCACATCACAACACATGCCCTCCTTAATACCCATCACCCTGTTACCCCCTCCCCCCACCTTCTCCCCTTCTGAGACTCTCAGTTAATTTCCCAGGGTCCATAGTCTCTTATGGTCCATCTCCATCTCTGATTTCTCCCCATTCAGATTTCCCTCCCTTCCCCTAGAAGTCCTCCATGCCATTGTTTATGTTCCACATATGAGTGAAACCATATGATAATTGTATTTCTCTGCTTCACTTACTTTACTTAGCATTATCCCCTCCGGTTCCATCCATGTCAATGCAAATGGCAGGTATTCATCATTTCTGATGTCTGCATAATATACCATTGTATATATGTACCACATCTTCTTTATCCATTCATTTGTTGAAGGGCATCTCAGCTCCTTCCACAGTTTGGCTATTGTGGACATTGCTGCTATGAACATTGGGGTGCATGTCCCCATTTTTTTCACTACATTTGTATCTTTAGGGTAAATACTTAGTAGTACAATTGCTGGGTCATAGAGTAGCCCTATTTTTAACATCTTGAGAAACCTCCATACTGTTTTCCAGAGTGGCTGCACCAGCTTGCATTATGGACATATTTTTAAATCCTCGCATATTCTATAAGCCTGAGCAATATCCATTTGTTTGAAAATTCAACTTGGTAAATTCAAGAGAAATTTTTGTTAAAAAGGCAAAATTCATTTTCAAGTCAAACAATTTAAATTTATGTCAGTTGTGAGTTTATAGGATGGCACTGACCAGGAGTTGGAGGTTTAGTTTCTATTTTACACTCTGCCTCTGGCATACCATAGGACTTGAACATGTCACTTCATCTGGGCCTCAGTTTCTTCCTTTGTAAAATAAGGTGCATGGCCTAGATTTTTACAGAGACCCCTTTGACTTTGATATTCTCTCTCCCATTACTATCTACTATGTTTTAAAGTCAATTTACAATAATATCTCCTGTGTATGCTATCTATCCAGACATATATGTATATATCTATGAATACATATGTATATATTTAACATGTTTTTATATGTGTCTCTATGTCAAAAGTCTATTTGAATAAAATTTTTATGGCCCTTTAGTTTTAGAAGTAAGGTGAGGCTGTTTATGTTACAGGAACATTTTTTATTTGCCCACAGCAGCCAAAGCACAGCATGCTATTTCTATAAATGGGGCATGATGATGTTTTGTTATGAAATGCTTTTTGATGTAGGACAGCCACAGTCCAATGAGTTCCAAATATATTTCAGCCTACTGTAAAGAATAAAATGATAGATCTTCTCTTGGCCACAGGGTCTCTGCACAAATTTCCAAGAACTTGAGATCATTTACTAAATCCAAATAGAGAAACATTGTTTTAATGGTTATAGATGTGTCCGCTCAGCTTTGAACAAACCCTCATTCCTACTCCTAGCCCCTCATGTCTGAAGTCCAGCATCAATCAGTCAGCCTGGATCACAAAAGAAGCAACATAGCTGAGTGTCTTTTCAAGACAAAACACCAGCCCTCCAAGTTGTCCTACAGACCTCATGTGACTCTTCCTTGATCGACCATTCTGCATGCAAAATATCCATTAGTCAGGGGATCTCTTTATTTTCCCCAAGGACTATCCACTTAAAGAACACAATGTTAAGGGGAAAAATCTTTTGAAAAAATAAACAATTTAGGAATTGAAGAAATTGAAAGTATTGTTCTATGGGCTTCTCTAGTCTCTGGGTATTCCCTAGCAGTTCTACTGTGCATATACATCCCAGGAAACTATTCATATAGATCCAGAAGAGGGTCTTGCTCAAGATGTTCACAGTGGTGATGTTTATAGTCATGGGTGTTAGATTCAGTTAGGTGTCCATCTTCAGGAAATGGAAAAGTACATGTAGTAGAAGCCTAGTATGGATACCATGCAATGATTAGAAATGTATTAGTTATCTATAGCTGTGTAAAAAATTACCCAAAACTTAGGATCTTAAAACAACAAACATTTATTTATCTTGCAGACTCTATGGGTCAGGAGCTACCATAGCCAAGTTGGGTCCTGTGGCTCAGGACCTGTCATAAGAGGGCGATCAAGTATTATCCAGAGCTTTAGTCATCCTAAGGCTCAACTGGACTGAGGGAATGTTTACTTCCAAAGTCGCTCACAGGGTGTTGGTAGGATTCTGGTTTTTTGTTCTATTGAACTGTTGGCCTCAATTCCTTGCTGATTGTTGGCTGGAGGCCTCTCTACAGCCCCTTCCATTGGACCTCTGTAGAAGGTAGCTCTCAACATTTCAGCTGGCTTGCATCAGGGTGAACAAAATAAGAAAGCAAAAAAGGAAGATGTTTTTTTTTTTTTCTAACTGAATCTCATAAGTGACATCTATCAGTTTTGCCACATTCTGTTCATTGGGAGCAGGTCACTAGGTCTGGCTCACATGTGAGAGGAGGTGATTGCACAGGGCATGAATACCAACAGGCTGGAGCCACCTTAAGAGCTGTCCACCACAGGAAGTAACAAATTAAAGGACCACACAGCATTAAATACAGTACTTCACAGAAAAGGTAAGAGCTGGGTTGAAGTCTGCAGTTTAATTTACAACTGTATAAATTAAAATACAAAGGAAGCAATGCTACATGTTTTACAGGACACCACAGACTCAAGAGCATATAACAGTTCCATGGCAAAGTTTTCCTGCTGGGCATGGAGAGTGGAGGAAAAGTGAGAATAAATAACTACACAAATCCAGAGTGGGGTCTTGGAGACACCGGAGAAAATGGTGGACTGGGAATTCAGTACCAAGTTCAACTTTCTGCCTCTGAGGTTCAAAAGAAAGGGAAAGTAATGAAACAAAAGCTGCATGTATCCTAATACTCACACCCTAATAGAAGGTTCTCACCAAGACCCTACACCCAGTATGGCACTGGATTAAAGCCACCTGAAAGGCTCAGAGCTCAGAAACATCTACTGAGTAAAAGTGGCATTTGCGTCATTGTGGCTTACTTTGGTGTTGGTAAGAAGGTCTTAAAATTCAGTGTGCAAAAGATGGGCCCACAGGGTGACCAACTGTCCCAGGAACAAAGGAGTTCCTAAACTAAAATCAGGACAGTCCTGGCAAAATTAGGATGAGATGGTCACCTTAACAATGTGGGAAGGTTGTGAAAAATGCAAATTGAAGCACCTTCACAGGAGACTGGGATTCAGTGTGCCTTATCTAGACCAGAAGTCTGCATCTTAAGCAGCACCAGAAGCCCTTCTAATACAGTTGGTCCATGGGTAACCCTCTGAGAAAAGCTACTATGGAAGGATACTTTTGAAAGGTATTGCTGCACGAATTGCATAGAACATGGGGTGTTGTACATAAGCAATGAATGTTGGAACACTGCACCAAAAATTAATGATGTATTTTATGATGACTAACATAACAGAATAAAAGAAACTAAAATAAAAAAGGTATTGCCGGTAGCATGAAGGCTCTAGCAATTCTCAAGTTCATGATCACAAATCTTATATAGCCTTTTGAGAGTAATTCTTCATTACCTGTTGATAATCCAAGGGCCCTAGTTCACAGGTCACTGATTTCTAGTATTTATCTTCCACATAACACAGACCCCAAGATCTAGGAGGCAAAGTTCAGGATGGGGCCAAGACAGAAGTTTAGGGAAAAAGATTTCTCTAACTGGCTGTTACAAGAAACCACACCCCATGGCTGGATTAACCAGCTACAGAAAAGGCTCCTTAAATTTACGCACCCCACAGTGAGATCTGAAGAATGTGCTAATAGGATTAGAGTGAGGAACCTAACAAAAACGTAATCCCTGTAAAATATTTTCCATATTTGGAAAATAAAAAGGTTACACAAGTATATTAAGAGGAGAAAATGTGATGAGGTAATGATGAAGGCCCAATGGAATCTAACTGAAGGAGGGTGGGGAGTCCTGACGTCACGGAGAGGCATACCATGAGTGGCTCCTGGTGAACTTAGGTAGATCCATCCTTATGAGGAAGAGTGTGTCAGACCACAAAAGCCTGTTAAATACTTCTAGTGACCAATCAATTGTTCTTGCTTTATTTTTATATTCACTAAATAGCCTTTTAATCTCCCTTTATTCTTTGTTCTCCAAATGTAGACTGAATCATTTCTATGTGAAGTGTGCATAGGGGTTTAAAGTTGGTTGCATCCTACTTAATTTTTCAATTGGACTTTAGGTCTAATGAAGGTAAATCTAATGACCAGAAGATCAATGCAAACAAAGTTTATTGGTGGGTTCAGAGGTCATTTCTAATGGTAAGTGCTTGTCATGGTTTTGGATTCCCCTTAAAGCGGAACCTGAAATAACAATTCAAGTACCCTTGGTTTATTTGGGAGGGAAATCCCAGGAAACACATGTGAAAGAGTAGAGAGTAAGACAAGGAAGGAAACTGTTAAAAGATACGTATCAAGCCAGTTATCACTAAGGCCAAGTAGCATTACAGGCTGGTTGGGAACTTTAAGACAATATAGATACCATATTGTCCATATATAGAATATGCTTCAGAGTTATCCTAAACAAGGGGTATTCATCCTCTAATTCTCCATCTGTCATCGGTTGAGAGTTGCTTCTCAGGGGATTAAGCCTCAGATACTTCTGTTCTGTCCTATGTAGGGGCTGAGCATTGTCTCATGACTACACAGAGTCACAGATGTTTTCCATAAACAGCCTTGAGACTGTAGAGATGAATACCAGGGGGATATGGGTGGGCTATCAGCAGCATCTGCTATAATAGCTCAAATTTGCTGCATGCTTATGGGATTCCATATGCCAGATTAAATATGTATCATCTCATTTAATATCTGATTAATATTCCCCATTTCCCAGATCAGGAAACAGATGTAGAGTGCAAAGTGACTTCCTTGTGGTCACACAGTCAGCTAATAGTATAGCTGGGATTTCAAACACACAGTTCATCTTTAGAATTCAAGCTTTTGGCCACTTCATTCTACTGGATCCTAGAAAAGTTTATATCTAGCTGAGGGAATAGAAAAAGATTTCAAGATGTGGGTGTAAAAAATCACCTGCTTCATGTAGTGTAGATTGGATTTCAGTTTGGGATTCAGCACTGGTCTCAAGTATGGACATATGTGAATGAAGTTCCAGAATCATTATGGGTCCTTTTTGGCTGGAATATAAATCACAAGTAGTTGAGAGCAGGCAATATTGGGGAGGATTTTGAATGCCCAAGTAAGGAATTTACATACAGAGATTGAGCCATAAGGAACTCTTGAGGCTTTTTGAGCAAGGCATGACAGGAAGTACACTTGAGTAACATTAAAGAGTGTTGATAATAGAAAACAATGTTAATCAAGTGACATTGAACAGAAAACAATGAATTGACTGGGTTGACCAAAGGAGAGGGGAAGATGGAAAACCAGAAAGGAAGCATGGCAATAATTCAGGACTGAGGATACTTCTTTCAGAGGCCCAGAGTCGATGTGAATGGGCATGGTAGAACAGGTGCGAAGAACAGTTCTGATAAAGACTTCTAGGAGCTGGAGAGGAGAAGGGAGCTGAGGGAAATTGGAAGGGGAGGTGAACCATGAAAGACTATGGACCCTGAAAAACAACCTGAGGGTTTTGAAGGGGTGGGGGGTGACAGGTTGGGGGAACCAGGTCGTGGGTATTGGGGAGGGCACGTATTGCATGGAGCACTGGGTGTGGTGCAAAAACAATGAATTCTGTCACGCTGAAAAGAAAAAAAAAAAAAAGACTTCTAGACCCAGATCATGGATCCTGAATGTTAAAGGACTCTAATCCCAGACATCAGGGTCATTGGTGGAACAAACTGGAGAGAAGGACTAGACTAACTAGCTTTGATTTGGACATGCCTGGACTTTCTAGTTCCAGTTCAGCATCTGGTCCTAAGATTTCCTATTTAGATTTAATCTTTTCACTGTGGGTTGACCAGATTCCATGTGAACTGATGTGATTCATTTCATTGAAGGGAAAATATCAATGAATGATGGTTTGATAAAACAGTTCACCATGATACTCTTAATAGCTCCTGAAATACTCAGGTTGATAGACTAGTTGATGCATTGTCTTTTAAGAAAGGGGCTCTTCTTTCTCTCTTTTTGATAGCTATAGAATGACAGGTGACCAGAACCCTGAATGCATACCTAGTCTGAGATTCTATAGTCACCTTTTGTCTGGATATTTTATTTTTTTATTATGTTATTTTTTATTTTTTTTCTATTTTCCACAATTTTATTTTTTTTAAAAGAATTTATTTTTTCAAATTTATTTTTTATTATTATGTTCAATTGTCTGGACATTATAATTCACACTCTCAGCTATGCATTTTTGCTGATGACTTTTAAATTCATATCTCCAAAACTCATATTTTTCCTTGAATGTAATTTCCAGCTGCTGGTTAGGTGTCTCCACCAGGACGTTCTGCTAGCTCCTCAAACTCAACATTATCAAAAATCAAGCTTGTCACACTCTTCTACAAACAAGTTTGTCTTTCTGACTTCCTAATTTATAGTAATGATCCTATCATACCCCAATTGGCCAAGACTCAACCCTAGGAATTGCCTTTTACTCCTTTGCAAATTTCCATACCATCTAATGGATGTCAAAACCTGTTGATTCTACTACAACAATACCTCTTAAAATTGGTGGACTCTTATCTCTTCACAGTAGTATAATATAGTATAGCATAAATTAATAGTAATAGTATAGTAATTAATAAAATAGAGTAACAGTATAGTATAGTAATTAGTATAGTAATAATAGTAGTATAATAATGTAGTATAATAATAGTATAGAGTAGTAATAGTATAATAATTAATATAGTAATAGTAATAGCATACTTCAGGTTTTCATTGTCTATTACTTAGCTTATCCTCATTTCTTATATTGTTGTCTGTCAAAATAAATGGGGGCTCATCTTCATAGTATTTTTTGTGTATTGTCAATTACATTGATTACCAGCCACATTTCAGATAAGGAAACTGTGGTACAGAGAGGTTAAGTGACTTTCTCAAGATAAACTAGTCAGTGACAGGATCTGAATTTGAATTCCAATATTTGTCTTTTCTATGAACAAAGGTTTATATTGAACATCTTGGCTTCTTTTCCTAGATTTTGAGCTCCTCAAAGTGGGGGTTGTTTTGTATAACCATGTGATTCTTGCACAATGCTTTACTAATAGTGGCTACTGCTTAATTTTTTTTTTCTTGCTGATGATAGCATTCAGGGGAAGATGAAGATTCTGCTTGATGATAGCATTCAGGGGTAGATGAAGCTGGAAGTCATTTGGTCCTGCTGTTCTATAGAAGGGAGATTGTACCTAATCCAGCCTGATGACAGACTTTAACCGTACCAGATCATTTAAGTAGTATCTGGCTAGGGTAGAAGGGACCCAAGAGAAATCAGGCTGTAGACTACATGAAATCAGACACTGGGCTCATAAAGCATGTGCTAAGCTGGACTTTCTTTGTTGCATACCTGGAAACACATACTCTTCTTAACCTAACAAAAGAAGAGTCAGAATTGGAGACTTGAAAAAACAGAGTACATGTAAGAGAGTGTTTGCAAATGTAGGTGGGGCAGCAGCTCTCTGGGAGACTCAGTAAAATTACTTTCTGGCTGAATGAGTTTGCAAACCCATTTTTGAGGCTGAGCAGTGCTATTTCATGCCTCTACCGCAGGCATTTCTCTCTGAAAAATCAACGACCCAAGAAAGCCACTGGTGGTGGTGGTGGGGGGGGGTCCCTGAGCTAATCCTTGAGGTTGAGGAGACAGAAACACACTGCTCTGGATTCAGCCTGGAGAGATCAAGGGAAACCATGACTGCTCTGTTTGGAGGGGCCGTCTTCAGCTGGCACCATTCTGAGCACTCAAGTTATCTGTCAATAAGCACTTTACAGGGGAGATAAATGGATTTGAAGCTGAGGATGAGAGGAGGGTATCTGAGAAAGAATAAACACATTATCTGAGCCCTTCCACAAAGCCCCTTCACTGACATGCTCAACGCCTCAAACCATGTGGTTAGCAGAGGCTGGGTGGGAGAGAGGGATACTCTATCCCTGTGGGTAAGGCAATTTACAGAGGTCTGGTCCAGTAATAATAGACAGTATTTGAGACCAGGCTCTGTACTTTGCTTCACCCACATATGTGTTAGGTACTGTGCTATGGGACTGAAAATCAAATGCCAATTTAGCCACCATCTTGACAGCAAGACTAGAAATAATTGACTTCTTGCAAAAAGAGAGCATGAATATTTATTCTAGATGGGCAGGTGGGTGGCAATATTTTGCAAACACAGAATGTGAAATCAAACATTTGGGCAAATTCAAGAAAATTTGACTTTTTTTTTTTTTCTATAATGACATCCTTTCCCTACCTGTTTTTAAATGCAAGAACAGTCCTTCCCAAGGAAGTATAGGTTTAGGGAAGGGTAGATTCAAGCACACTAAATCAATCAGTACTGACTTTATTTTATTAAACATGACCTCCCCCACCAGAGTCCAGGCTGAGGAATCAGGCACTGGTATGCAGTACTGAAGAATATAATTTTGAAAAATGATATATTTAGTTAGATTCCCTTACAGTGCCACTTGGGTGTTCCTAAATTCCCTAGAAGATCCTTGTCCTTTTGGTTAACATCACTAGTACATCTTTATCAGATAGAAGTGCTTTCCTAGTTCTAGTACATTCCTCGTCCTGTCATATTTGCTGATATGGTGCAAGCACACCCTATTTTATTGCCCTTCATCCTATGTCACCCTACTTCTACATCTTTCTATATACTTTGTAAGCTGGTGGTTACCTATAGATATGGCTTTAATATATATTACTTCTTCTAGCACTCCAAGTTCAAGAATTTCTTCCCTTCCTTTCTCATTATTTTTTGTCTTTCTCTTCTTTCTTTCCTAGTTCCTTTTCCCTTCATCTCTGACCTGGACTATGGCTATAACATGCTTCCATCTATTTTTTACATTACTTCTAAAGTAGATACTATAAAACAGAAACTTTCCCTGTCATTTCACTAAGAGTCCACTTACCACCAACTACCCAACACCCCTCCATTTCCTCTGTCTGACCCAAGATCCATATAAGTAAAATACAGGGGAGGAGTTGAGGGAGGTATCATCATTTCAGTGACTTGTAGCCTGGGTGTGGACTGTAATATATCCCTCTTTCCTAAGCCAAGTGAGAGAGCTACCAAGAGTATCACTCTTTGAGACTTTGGATGCTCCAAGAAATAAAGACTAGGATTCTCTCATTAGAGGTTTCTTGGGTAGCAGAGTTGATAACCTTGACAAATTTTCTTGCTTGCATCTCTCCCCAACCCCCACTTTCACCCCCAGCAGGGAAAAAGGAGACTAGATGGAGAAGAAGAGAATCTGCCCTTCCTCCTTTTATGTTGCTATAGAAATGTGAGATTTCTTTGGGTCAAAAAACAGAATGGAGCAATGTTTATGCTTTTTGGCTATCTTTTCTGCTTTCTTCCAACCAGGGAGGGTGACTAATGTGCCTTGGCTCCCCGCAGCAATAGGTGGTGACACCAAACAGGTAGAAAGTGTTGATGGAAACAATAAGCTGGAGACCAGTCTCTTTAAATCAGGCAACTGATACGAATCTCCTTCCTTCAAAGAGGTCAAGAGGAAGTATTTGTGTCTGCTGACAGAAGGCATCTACTGTTAGCCACATTAGTGAGAAAGGCAGAAATGGCCATGGGAAAGACAACTACAACAGAGGCTGCTACTTAAGCAAGATGTTCTTTTTTTTTTTTTTTTTTTTTTTTTTTTTTTTGTCTCCCAACATCTGGCATGGGCTAGAGCCTTGAATAGGTGAGGGATAGGTTGGCCGGGGGACGACCATTCCTCCACCTCAATTCCTAGGCTGAAGGAGAGCAAATAAGAAAGGAGTCACCCATCTTCTGGCCCTTTTAATCATGAACAGTGAAGAGGAAACCCTTAAATGGAATATGAGATTGTGGGCTTAAATTGGAGCATTTCCAATAACTGAAAATGACCATAAACTGGCCACCAGGAAGTTATGTTTAAGGTGTCACTACAAGGCCAGAAAGGCGTGGCCTGAAGGCTTAGGGGAAACTTATCTGAACTACTTCCTGTTTGAAGCTACTGAGCAGACAACATACAATAAATTAGTTCTCATCATGACACACAAGTCTCATCATGTCACCCTACCAATGAGGAGTTCCCAAAGACTCCTTATTCTTTCCCCCACAGGATAAAAATGTGCTCTTTCCATGACTCACAAGTCCATTGGTGATCAAGCACCTTTTGCCTCCATGGTGTTACTTACCTCTTAATTTCAGGTTTGACATTTAAACAGTTATTCAAGTGTATCAGGTTCTCCCAAGCCCTCTGTGTCTTTTCACATATTGTCCTCTACCAGGACAGCCTCTTTCCCAGGGGAAATTCTATCAAGTCTTGGTTTAAGCATGATCTTTTCTGTTAAGCCTTTCCTAATGTTTGTTTGTTTTATTTTCTCAGTGTTCCAAGATTCATTGTTTATGCACCATACCCACTGTTCCATGTAATACGTGCCCTCCTTAATACCCAACACCAGGCTCACCTACCCCCCCACCCTCTCCCCTCCAAAACCCTCAGTTTATTTCACAGAGTCCACAGTCTCTTATGGTTTGTCTCCCCCTCTGATTTCTCCCAATTCACATTTCCTTTCCTTTTCCTAATGTCCTCCATGTTATTCTTTTTGCTCCACAAGTAAGTGAAACCATATGATACTTGACTCTCTCTGCTTGACTTATTTCACTCAACATAATCTCCTCCAGTCCCGTCCATGTTGATACAAAAGTTGGGTATTCATCTTTTCTGACAGAGGCATAATATTCCATTGTATATATGGACCATATCTTCTTTATCCATTCATCTGTTGAAGGGCATCTTGGCTCTTTCCACAGTTTTGTGATTGTGGCCATTGTGGCTATGAACATTGGTGTACAGATGGCCCTTCTTTTCAGCACATCTTTATCTTACCTAATGTTTAAAGGCAACATTCCTTATTTATTCTGCCATTTTCCCTTTGTACATAGAGCTCAATTATTTTATTGAGCTACTCCTCATGCAGTATTTGTGTGTCTGTTTTCTCACTAGACTTTAAGTTCTTTGAAGACATCAGCTGTGTGTTCTCCCTCATAACCCAATGTGTGGGTGGGGAGGGGGTAGTTTGAAGAATAAATCCAGAGCCTGTGCCAAGAACTTGAAATTTGCTTCAAAGAGACTGCCTTAAGTCTGTGATGATATAGCCTTTGGGCTGAAGAGGAAAAAAAAGCTGATTTTATCTATCAAGTTTCTTTCTATTTGATATATGTTCCTCTTAAAGTCTCTCAATTTAATGATATATCATGTTATTTCTAGTTTCTCCCTGGGTGGAAATCTAATTTCATTTAGATTATGAAATTCTAGAAGGCAGGCCTTATCTTGCCGTGTGTTTCACATGGCAGAGACACGTTTAATTCTATAAAAGATTTCCTAAACTTTTACCTGTGCCAGACACCATGCTGGAGTAAAAGTTATCTAATGAAGCAGTCATGGTCTCTCTTCTTCAGGCCTACAGAGGCTGGTTCTTCTCTCTCTTGAAATGTTTTCTGCTTTGAACTTGAGGGAGGTTTCTCAGAGGATCTATGGAGCATTGGGGACAGAAAGGAGTGCCAAAGCAGCTGGGCGAAGCCATCCAGGGATCTTCCCTACAAATGACAGAAGCCTCATCCAAATTTCCCTCACAGACGTACTTGGTTCTAGCTCTAAAGACCTCTTCATCTGTCATAATCAATATTGACTGCATAGTAACTGTTATGAGAATGTGAAAGAGTGGAAAGAGATGGGTCTTAGAATCAGGCATGATTGAATTCAAATTTAATTTAGGTTACCTAGACTGAGCTGGTCTGATTTGTCACTTCTTTGTCCCATTAAATCTTAGCTAGGTTGATCCACCTTTTGTAGCCTAATATAAATATAGAAGGGTTGTTGGGATTGAGACATAATGTTCCAGATCATTTCCTTGTCCTCCATTCCTTCATTGCCTGCTGCCCCATTTGGGCCCTTTCTCTTACTTCTCAACTAACCCCTCTCATTTTCCCTGAAATTGTTCCTCTACTATCACCATCTCTCAAAAATCTTGCTAAGTTACAGCAATCATTTTATTCTGTTCCCGTAAATGAAGTATTTCTTGCCTTCAAGGCTTTTCACCTCAATATTAACATGTTTCTGAAATTCTAAATATACTTAAGTCTTCCTTTACATTTCTTTGGCCTTAGAAATAGACACAGATCCATCTAGTATATATACAGAGAGACTGTGTGTGTGTGTTGTGTGTGTGTGTGTGTGTGTGGTTGTAGTAAGCAGACATGTGATAGATGTAATGAATGTAAAGCAGAAGTATAATCCCTATTTCAAGCCCTTTACTCCCTCCCTAGTCTTATGTTTAGGACAAAAGCTTTGCCTGCACCAAGCCCCCAGCCCCGCACCCCCTTCATTCTTTATTTAAATCTAGTTTTATCTGGGTCCTCTTAAGGAATCTCACTGTAATATAAAGAGCACAGAGGCCCAGACTCCAGGCTAAACTCCAGTCTGTCTTTTAGTAACTAAGGACATAAATCTTCCCCTTAGTTCTCTCTCAGGCATTATTTAAATTGGTCTGATCGAGAATCCATCCATTTCTTTCCAGCCCAACCCATGAATAGCTGTTAACACAACACAAGAGTTTAAGGCATTAAGCATGTACCTGCCTGCACTTCGCAGTTCTTCCTTTCCTTCCCTCTGGGAGTGCTTTCCAGTAGACAGGGGGAGAGGGGAGAGAGCTGAGCCTAAACAAGCTGATTTCTCTGGAAAAGCATTCCTCTCCATCTTTGCCACTTTAATAAAGCTTAGCTTGGGGAGAGATTTGAAGTCCTTCAAGAGCAGGCCCGTTAAAACAATCAAGGAGTGTGTAAAACACAGCTCAGGCCCTGCCTGCCGGTCTTCAAACTGACGTCACCTCATAAATCCACAGGCTCTGTTCCCGGCCCCAATCTGCAAGGCACAGCCTGGACCCATCAGTGACCTGCTTTTTCTGGAGATTAATTATATGTTCAGACAGAGGTCAGGTGGAGAGTCTTTAAAAGATTGCTTCAGTGTTGTGCCCCACACCCTCTTGTTTGGGTAAAAAAAAAAAAAGGCATTTCTTGTGCAGCCAAGCTGCAGAAAGGAATACCATGTACCTAGAGACCAATCCACCAAATGATAAGGGATGCAGGCATCATTTGACCCACATGGCCTCAGCAACAGAGGAGGGCCTACGAGCCAAGGTAATGAAGGGGCTGTCCGTTTGATTCTTCTTACCTTGCTACTCAAAGGTCCTGGGTTTCTGATATGTCCCCAGAGCAGTCTGTGGTTAGATGGGGAATGCAACAAATTGAGAAAAGCACAGGATTAGGACTAGCCAGCTGACAAAAGGACATTGTTGGGGGAGTGTCTGCATCCAAGGGGCCATGGATAATGTTGGAGGTCTCAGAGCTTTCTTGCCAGCTGGGTTTTGCACATCACCCACCCACATGTGTTTCTGGGGAATCTCTCTCTCTCTCTCTCTCAATCACACACACACACACACTCTCTCTCTCTCTCAAAAAAAAAAAAAAGTACAGCAGTCATTTAACAGAAAACAGAAAAGAGGAGGCAAGGTGATGTACAGCAGTTAAATATAGTAGTGTTTCCATCCACAGTGTATGCTTTGAGGGCAGGATATTAAGGAATGGATTTTTTCTGAGAAAGTGAAGGGATTGATTAAGGTCCGGTGGATCAAAAACATTCTTCAAATGTGTTCACCAAGTTTAGGAGAGCAGCAAGCAGTGATTTGTTGATAAATGTTTAACAATTGTCTCTCCAGGGGACAGAAGTCCTGGTTTCTCTGGTATAAACACTCTCATCTGTGCCGCTAACTTCAAGAACCAGTGCAAGGCCGCTGAATATGGGGCTTACTCAGTCAGCTCTTCCGAGCTGGTGGGAGCCAGCTCTGGTCCAGGCTGGTGGTAATGGCCACACGAAGAAGTTGTTAAGCTGTGTTCTCCGTTCTTGTGTCTGAGAAGGCTTCCTGGTTCAGCCGGAAGAGTCAGAGCCTAGAGCGAAGGTCCATTCTGGGCTGTGCAGCCCCCTCCTAGCTATGTGCTTCTTCTTTGTCCACCTCCTCTCTGTGTTATACTTCAGTGAAAAGTTGAAACATTGAACAGCATAAAATGGAGGTGTCTTCCCATCCCTTGCAACTGTAAACATGGAAGATTGGGTACCAGTTCTCATTGCCCTGATACTTCCTGTCTTTGATAAGGCACGAGATTGGGTGGCATTGTCAGTGGGTGAAAAGAATTTCAGTCTGCAGCTAGTGTGTGGTCCCCTTTTTAAGGAATTGGAAAGAGAAAGCCTCGCTTCCTTCCAGGTAAAGGGCCTGCTTGACAAAGCCTGATGGGAGTCATTGAGAGTTCTGGAATGTAGCTCCATTCATAGCCCTTGGCTCTGGTGCATGCCCCAAATAAACACAGACTGTTGATAGTGGTTTCAGATGAATCCCCCTGCAAGTGCTGGCATAACTGTGCAGCCACGAGGTCTTGCCCTCCAGGGAGGGAGTCCTGAGCACCACCGCTAAACAGGGGATGGTGTTGGAGGGGGTCAGGGGGCGAAGGGGGTTCTCTGAATGTCAATCACAGCCTCCTGTGGCTTGGCAGCTGGCCTGGGAGCCCTAGGGCCTTCTGGGGAAAAGCCAGGAAAAGAGGACAGGGTGAAGCAGAAAGGGAGAGGGAGGGGGGAACCTTGCTTTCACAAGGCAGGGGGGCTGTGTGTGCCTCTCAGGGTCAGAACTGCTGGTTCTTTCCTAGAGTGATTTTCTAGAAGGCAGGAAAGGAAACCGTCTCTTTTTGACCTCTCAAAAACCCTGCAAGGTAGTTTTCTTCACCATTTTGATGGGGAAACTGAGACACAGAGTAAAAGGTCTGACACTGTGCCTCACAAATCTTAAATGCTAAAGGTGAGATTTGATCCCACCTCCACCCGTTCCCAGGGCCCTGCTCTCCTTAGTCTTACGCATCTTTTTGGCATCTCTGGATCAAACCTTTGGTTCCACCAGCCAATCTAGTCCAGCACCCATTTGTCTGATTTTCTTTTGTTTCCCTTTCTCTCTTGCTAACAACCATGGCTATTAGAATTATTGACCAGGCTGATTGCCGTGGCTTCTGGTGAGGACAGAGAACGGGTGCTTAGCCCTCAACTTCTCTGTCAGGACAGGTTCAATGTGCTCCTGGCATCTGCACATGAGAATCTTAGCCATTTTGACATAGCAAGGCCCCTGGTGCAGCCTCCCTTCATAAGACTATTAATGACACTAATGATTTCTTCAACTTCTGGCTTCAGAGTCCAGTAACCTGTGTTGAACTGACTCTGTGTCTTTCACCAAAGTTTTGATGTTTGTCAGCAGCTCACTCATGCTCCAGGCACAGCTTTCTCTCTGTCTCTCGGCCCTTTTGGCCATGGTCTGCCCTCCAAACTCTCCCTGCACAAACATGAGACTCACATTGGACTCCTCGCAAGGACACTCACCTTTTGGCACTTATTCAGAATAACGAGGCAAGTCTCTGGTCCCTACAACCCTGCCCCAAGATGAAACAAAGCTGGCATAGCCACCAGATGCCTCCCTTTCTGTACCCACCCCATCTTCTGTGTCCCTTCTGTGCCCCACTGTCCCATTGCCATTCTGTACTTACCTTTCCAAAAAAAGGCAAACACTAAAATCCATAATTGCTTCCTTTGAAGAACTTTTGTTGAGTTTTTATGGTTTAAATGTTTGTTTTTCCCTGTTGATAAAGATGGTAGCTTTGCTGACTGTGAGTAACAGCAAGAGATTTTACCGTGGTCTGAGCAGGTCTCATTTATTGCTTTGCAAATGGGAATACATATAACAGAGCTTCGCAGATGCTAATGTTAACATCGCCCAGCAATAGTGGGCACAGCAGCTAATGTTTTTTGAGCACGTACTATGTGTTGGGCAATCTGTTAATGCTTATGAAGATTCTGTCTTTAATCCTCACATTAGCTTCATGAAGTGGAACCCATTGTTATTTATATTTTTATGCAAAGAAAATGAGGCTCAGATGAGGTAAGTTAAAATTCACTTAAGTTTTCAAAACTAGTAAAAAATCAGTCTGGCACTAAAATCTATGTCCTTAACAAATGTTCTATGTTGGGATGAACCCCAGAATATGTATGTGTGTGCATCAAGAATATTAAGCTTAACTATATATAATGGCCATTTTGTAGGTCAGAAACTAACATAGGCAACCTTATGAGGTTCAATCTAAGAATCCCCTGCATGTGGTCATCACTCGATTTTCTTTGTATTTTGGAGCTTTCCACAGAACAACCCTCAATCTGTAAATGTTTTCCGATCCTGAGAGTGATGGATGGAATGCATGGGTGAGTTGGAAAGAGATATACAAATCACCAAAAGCAAAGGCAGGCTTCAGTTATAGGGAGAAGGAGCCTGGGAACAGGGCAAGGTGTGTGTGTGCGTGTATGTACACACACACTTGCCCCTAAGCCACTGATGGGTGAGGGTGGGGGGTCCACATCCCCTAAGAAAGCTCCATCTTGTCTCTACCTTCTCTGTGAAACTGCCTGACCACCCACGTTTCCATCCCATATTTCTCACTGCCCCCACAGAGGTCTTGGTGTGTGTGTGTGTGTGTGTGTGTGTGTGTGTGTGTGTGTTGCACTGGATGCATCCTGACCTCCTTCCTCCTCCTACCCAGAATGCTAACATTTATTTTTTTAATTAATTTATTTATTTTCAGAAAAAACAGTATTCATTATTTTTTCACCATACCCAGTGCTCCATGCAATCCGTGCCCTCTATAATACCAACCACCTGGTACCCTAACCTCCCACCCCCCACCAATTCAGACCCCTCAGTTTGTTTTTCAGAGTCCATAGTCTCTCATGATTCACCTCCCTTTCCAATTTACCCCAACTCCCTTCTCCTCTCTAACACCCCTTGTCCTCCATGCTATTTGTTATGCTCCACAAATAAGTGAAACCATATGATAGTTGACTCTCTCTGCTTGACTTATTTCACTCAGCATAATCTCTTCCAGTCCTGTCCATGTTGCTACAAAAGTTGGGTATTCATCCTTTCTGATGGAGGCATAATACTCCATAGTGTATATGGACCACATCTTCCTTATCCATTCGTCCTTTGAAGGAAATCTTGGTTCTTTCCATAGTTTGGCGACCGTGGCCATTGCTGCTATAAACATTGGGGTACAGATGGCCCTTCTTTTCACTACATCTGTATCTTTGGGGTAAATACCCAGGAGTGCAATTGCAGGGTCATAGGGAAGTTCTATTTTTAATTTCTTGAGGAATCTCCACACTGTTCTCCAAAGAGGTTGCACCAACAGAGGTCTTTTTTATCCAAGTGTCAATCTAGTACCTTCAAAAGAAATAACTGAACAGATATTCTTTTGAAAAAGGACTCCCAAAACTCCTTTCTAGCACCAATAGTCTGAGTGGAAAAAGTATTGGTTTCAGTTAGGTGGGAACTGACTGCATACAGCCTCATCCTGTGGTCCAAGCTCCTGGATCAATCCATCTTCTCATTCACTTTCATGTTCTCTCTCTTCTCATCACCTATGGAGTCAAAGTGAGGGAATGCCCATTCTTTGTAACCTTCAAGCCCCAGGAGGACCTCATAGGGAGGGCTTATGAGGAGGTTCTTGAGGATGGGCTGAAGAACTTTCCATGAGCCTTTTGGGAACTAAACCATCAGAGAAGAAAGGTGGGAGAGGTCAGAGGCAGCTCAACCTTGCTAGAGGGAAGGGTACTGAGAAAATTGCAATCCTAGCAAACACGTGACTGCAGTCAAGACTGAAAATGATGGAATATGCTAGTCTACCATTGTCCAGAGGGTGAGCTGTAATGTTCCATTTCCTTTATCTAGCCAGCCTTAATGTATGCATATCTAGTTCAGGATATGTAATCCCATTCAAAGAGAATTACATGTAAGTACATAAATGTATGAGCATAATAAAGATGCAACAGTGGGGAGAGTATATTGAACAGTATTATATTATTAAGATTTTCTTTATATATATATATGTACATACAGTTTAAATTGTCAAAATGCAGATTTCTTTTAAACACAATTTTATTTTTTTATTTTTATTGTTACTTTTTTCTTTTTTACAAAGACATGTATTTTCTTAAATTGAGTATACAGTCTTAATTCCTATAAAATAACATATTTTCCATCATCAATATCTGGACTTTCCCACAGAGTCACTGTGTTCCTCTTAATGAAGGAGATTTTTTTTTTCTTTTGGAGGGAAGATCAGAAGAGAGATATTGATTTAGGATTGTCAGAAAAAATATAACACATCCAGTTAAATTTGAATTTCAGATAAACAATGATTAATTTTTTAGCATAACCAGGTTCCACAAATATTTTGTGGAATGATCCAGGGAGAACCTCAATGTTTCCATGAGATACACATATTTATACTAAGACATTATTCACAGTTTACCTGAAATTTAAATTTATCTAGGTGTCCTATATCTATATTTACCAAACCTAGTAACCCTATTTGGGCTGCCATTATCATAAATGAGCCGAGGAGGTCCTAAGGAGTTGCTTTGGTCTGCATCTGGGGGGAAAGTGCTGTTTCCCAGGAGATTATTCCCATCAGTGGTTCCCAGCTGGGATGCAGCAGGGAGGTGCTTCTAATTTATCCTGCCGTGATACAACAATCATGAAACTAGGTTCATCTCCAGTCTCTCATCCTATTGCCCTATTTTTCCTCCAGAAAAGACCATACGTTTCCTAAATTTAAATTCCTCTTCTAGAGGTATTTTTAGAAACTTGACTGGAGAGACAATTCTTTAATGTCCCATATAAGCACATGACTAACCATGGAAGATAAAGGAACTTGTTTTAGTCTTGGCCCACAAAGAATTGAGAGTATTTTCTGAAAAAACTACTCTACTGTTTTTATTATATATCTATATGCAACACAGTGCTGGGACCATGGCAACCCGTCTGTGTGTCTGCATGTGTGCATGCACGTGTATAGTCAGAAATCCTCCCCTTATATACATGGCCCTTCCACTGCTTGTCACTAATTGCTGGTGTTCAAACAGACATTTATTTACATTGGGCTTGCAGAATACTAAAGCACATGAAATTTCACACAGCTGTATTCATCACGTTCAAGTTTTCGATTCACCAACAAACGTTTTATTCTTTCCTGTGAATGATCCAAGGATAATTTCAGCCTCAAACCATTTTTGTAGATCTGCCCCAAAATGCAAATCTTTGGGAAATTAGCCTGGGCACCTGCCTCAGGAAGCTACAGTATTCTTCCCTGGAGAGTTTAATGACGTGGAATCCTTTGATCCAGATCTTTCTAGTGTTTAATCCATTAGCAAAATTGCTTTTCCCATCACATCTCTCTTCACCAGACTCAATTAGTTCTGTCTATAGAGTTCATACCACAGATAGAAAGACAGATGCTTACCCTAGTTTCCAAATACTCTTGTGTGAGTCTTGAATGTGAGCCAGGCTAGTGTGACATTCACATTGGTTCTCCTGAACACATGCCTTCATCCTACACTGTCCCTAGTCTCTCAAGTGCACAATAACTGTGGGCCAGATGACTTGAATGAGTAAAATTTCTAGAGATATGTCACAGGGGGAGGAAATCCTAATTTGAAGCCTGGAATGATACTGCACAGTCATGTTGTTTACCCTCTTGTTCCTGGAAAGCAGTAGCAATCATTATAAGGACAAGTTCCTGGATAAAAAGTAAACATACTAAAAGTGTCTGAGTGTTTTCACAAAAACTGAAATTGTGATAAATAAGGTTAATACATCAAAAAGGGCAAGAAAAACCACCTACGCACTTCTTGGAAGGAAAAGAATGCTGCTAGTTTGAATAATTAGGATTAAATTAGTCTAACTGTAAACAAGAGACCCTCTCGATTTCCATGTCATGAGAAATACTGTCCTCATCTCTACTCGGACTTTGCTTTCCTGGTCCTGCACCCTTTCTTTTTTTCCCTCCACTCAACTTCTTATACTTCTTCTTTTTTCTCTTTTTTAAATTTTCAGCATAACAGTATTCATTATTTTTGTACCATACCCAGTGCTCCATGCAATCCGTGCCCTCTATAATACCCACCACCTGGTACCCCAACCCCCTACCCCCCCCGCCCCTTCAAAACCCTCAGATTGTTTTTCAGAGTCCATAGTCTCTCATGATTCACCTCCCCTTCCAATTTCCCCCAACTCCCTTCTCCTCTCTATCTCCCCATATCCTCCATGCTATTTGTTATGCTCCACAAATAAGTGAAACCATATGATAATTGACTCTCTCTGCTTGACTTATTTCACTCAGCATCATCTTATACTTCTTATACTAACTCTTCCCTTACTTTTCCTTTACTGTCTCATCTCATATGTCTCATCTTGTCTTGTCTTGCTCTGTCTTGTCTTTGGAATGATTTATCTGTTCTAGAGAAAAGAAGCCAGGGAACTGGGCCCCTTGAGAACTCTGCTTGCCCTATGGGCCTGGATTCCAGAACACCACAAAGGCTAAAGTTTTGCTGTGAACTCATCTGCCAGGAAGGTTTCCATTTGTACACAGAACATTCTCAGTAAAGACAAATGTATCTTTCAACATATAGAAATGAAAGTGGAGTTCTTTAAATATTGACCATGTTGATAAGGCATCTGAACCCACGTAACACCCCTTCTCATGAAATTTTCTATATTTAGGAAGGATTTGCTAGAGATCTTTTTTTTTCTCCTTAATTTCTCTAAGAGATCAGACAGCAACTAGGTCATCTTTTACAAATATATGCAAGACAGTAATCTAAACTTAGCTGATGATATACCTCAGTAAGGAGCCATTGAACGATGAAAGAGTGAAGGATGGATTTGCATATACTTTGTGTTCTTCTAGAAGGAGATTAAGTTCAGATTACAGATAAGGTGGTGGCAGAGAAAGACTTAGAACATTCTAAATACATAACAGGATTTGCCTCATACACATTGTATATTCATACTGTGAAAATTTTATGCAAGCTACTTCAGATCTCTGATTCTCAATTCCCATGGCTATCAATAGGGATAATAACATCTATTTTGCCACCTCCACAGTCATTATAATCAATGACACCATAAAGACTTCCACAAAATATAAAAGACTAATATTACTGACTACAGTGGAAAAGGTTACAAGCCCAAATTTGAAGAACAGATATGAATATATAACTCAGAGAAATAGAAATTCAAAGTATTATTAAACGTGGAAGAGTCCAACCTCAGCAGTACTCAGGAAATAAGAGTTAAATTGAAATAACATATCTGGGGATTTGGCTCCAGCCTTGGTATGCTTAACAATATCAGCCCTTCAGTTTCAACTTCTTTCTTCTTCAATATGTATTCTGCCATCTCTCAACCATTGTGTAATTAAAATCATGTGCTCTCATAGGTTCATTTCAGAAGTAGTTGGCGTAACAACACTAGTAATATGAACGACACATCCTATGTGAAAAATCATTTAAGTATTCTATGTGTAACTTTCAATGATGAGTTCCCTGGGTGCTAGGTGTTGAAATTCTTCATTATTTGAAGTAGACATATATATAACTTATTGAAAAAGTACAATGATGAAATAATTATAACAATTATGAAAGCTGTTAATTTCATGAGCATAAAACAATTGATAAGAATTTCCAATTAGCAAAATAAATGGGAAAATGCATTTATAGTTAATACTAATATTTAAAAAAAAGCATTTCTAGTTAATACTAATATTAAAAGACTACTAACATTAAAAGAATATATTAGCTCAATAAATTTAGAAAGAGCATGCTTTTGGAAGTAATATACTTATAAACATTTCAATAATAATGAGTCTAAATAATAGTTATCTTCCTGGATAGGCATATAATAGACAATAATTTTGATCTTTGTGAATTTTTTGGCATACTGGCATTTATAAAATAAAAATGACAAGAAGCAAAATACAAAATAGCCTTTAAGCACTAGATTTAATTTTTAGTTATTACATTAGATTCAAATCATGAATCGCTCAAGAAAATACAAAATTTACTAACTTTCTAAATCTAAAAACAGAGTATTTACCTTGTCATCTCAAAATTTATTAAGGAAAAAAGATCAACATCCTTGATACATTCTATATTGACATAATAAAGAATATCAGGGTGCCTGAGTAGCTCAATTGGTTGAGTGTCAAACTCTTGGTTTTAGTTCAGGTCATGACCTCATGGATCATGGGATCAAGTCCTATGTGGGGCTCTGCACTCATCTAGGAGTCTGCTTGAAGATTCTCTCCCTCTGGCCCTTCCTCCTGCCCTGTTATCTCTCTCTCTAAAGTGAATGGGTAAATATTTTTAAAAAGAGAAGAAGAATATCACATGTGAAGAAAGAAAATCTTAGAGAAAAACTCAGTACTGCCAAATACCTTACTTCGCCACAATCACAAATGAAAGAGTTCCTTTTTAATATCTCACTCAGTGTTTAGCAATGAATGTATGAGCAAGATAACACCTGACTATCCTGAGAAAACACTATCCTTGCATTACAATTAAAAGTTTAAACACTAACAAATATTTTTTTTTTTTTTAATTTTTTATTTTTTATAAACATATATTTTTATCCCCAGGGGTACAGGTCTGTGAATCACCAGGTTTACACACTTCACAGCACTCACCAAATCACATACCCTCCCCAATGTCCATAATCCCACCCCCTTCTCCCAAACCCCCTCCCCCCGGCAACCCTAAACACTAACAAATATTTCATAATAAAAATTATATTATAATTAAAATTTTAAGCAAAATTTCAGAATGTTTTTTGTATCCCTGTGTTTTATTGTACAATAATGATAGTATTTTTCTTCACCTTTTGTTTCAGACAAATATGATTTTGACATTCTCCCATTTCTTATTTAGCCAAAATGTTTATTCAGTCTATGCCCAATAATACTTTTTTAAAAGATTAAAATCGGATCCTTCCACTGGCAGAGTATAGTTAGACGGGTGCTCATATACACTGTTGGGAGAATATGAAACAATTTTTCTTGAAATTTATTTGCCAACATTTATAAAAAAGGAAAAAAAAACCCTCTGAAATATTTACTAGTTGGGAACTTATGTAATGGCTGCCTACATACATTTAATGTTCCCATTATTCTCCCAAAAATACCCAGGGGAAAAAATAAACTATACAAAACACATTCATGGACATAACTCCATCATTGGTAGGAATGTCACATGGCACAAGACTTACGAGAGATATTTGGCAATGTTGAATAAAATCAAGTACATGTGTACCTTTTAGCCTGGCAGAATCATTTCTAGAAACTTCCTTGAGGATTTGAAGAATTATACAATGCAGCAGTATTTACAGTTACAAACTATGGGAAATGGCTTATATACACAGACATAGAAAAGTTGTTTCATAACCTATGTTACAACCACACAATAGGGTACTCTGTTGCAGGAGAAAACAAGGAAGAAAGAATTCTCTGAACTAAGGCTGAATGATTTTCAGGATATATTAAGTGAGAAAAAGCAAACTACAAAAGAGTATAAATAGTAGGCTACCTTTTATTTAAGAGAGAAGGATAAAGAAGCCAATAAACATGTATCTTCTCATAATAATAATAATAATAATACCATAAGGATAAACTAGAAACTAATGAGACGAGTTGCTGTGTTACTGTCTGTTACAGCAGTAGCTGAAAACAAAACCCATCTATTAACTCATTGTTCTGTAGGTCAGAAGCCTGGCTGGGCCTGACTGGGGTTTTGCTGAGAGTCTCATGCAAATCAAGGTGTCAGCCAGTCAAGAGTTCTTATCTGGAGACTCTGGCAAAGAACCCACTTTCAAGTGCATGCAGGATGCAGGCAGAATTCAGTTCCTTGCCATTGTAGGACCCCAGGGTCCATGTGTCCTTGATGGCTTTCAGCCAGAGACTGCTCAGCTTCTTGGCTCTGCCTGTACTCCTTGCCACATGATCCTCCCTATCTTGAAGACAATAATGTTGTGTCAGATCTTTTGAATTGCTCTGAATTCTGATACCAGTCTGGAAAACTCTCCCTTCAGAGAACTCATGTGATTAGACAAATCTGCCTTTTACCTTATAGCATAATCATGAGAGGGATAACTCATCATATGTACATGTTCCATGTACACTTGAAGAGGTAGTCATTTATAATGGCCAAAGTCACTGATGTTCATTTTAGAATTCTGTCCACCACTGTTGCTTATAAAGGGTGAATGAAAAGGAGATTGAAAGAATAGATGGAATTGGGAGAATCCCATCTTTTGACACATATCTATTATTCACTTCAGACTTGGGGAATCACGTTAACATTTCACATAGTTTTAAAAAAGAATGTTAGCATGAGGATGAGAAAAAAAATCCAAAAATGTAATTCAAACAAAAGCAAGTGAACCAAGCCAAAAATCAAATAAATAATACAACCATTCTAAAGCGGGAAAGAAAATCTAACCTGGATAACTTCTGAACATAATATTTAAACTATATACCCTAATGCTCGAGGGGAAAAAAATACAATTTTTAAACAAATATTGAGCTTTAATTAGTAGGCTTCTTTTATTCAAAGAAGCATGGGTTAGCAATTTTGAAAATACTTTTTATGTTTTGAGCAAATAAGTGCATATATTGTGGAAAATGGGTGCCCTATTTCTCACTGTTAGGTAAGGAAGCTCCAGCTATGGATAGAGGGGAGAATGGAATGAATCCTGTGCCACTGAGTTGGAATGAAGTTATCCACAGAAACTCATAGTTTTTTCTAGTTTATAGATATAGATGGAGATATTATATCTGCAGACACATGAACTTGTACATCTGAGTGTAGGTGCATACATACATCTGTTTTGTATATTTGCTGATAAAACCTAGAAACAATCATGTCCATAGCATAGATCTAAATGCCATTTGCCACTAAAAAGGGTCAAGACTCTTCTGAGAAATGGCTGATTCTGGAGCTGGAGCAGAGAAAAATACAAAACATGATGAACACATCCTTTTGTGCCAAAAAGTAAGAAAGTGCACAAACAGTGATGCAGATATGTCAGATGGACACAGGAGCGAGTCTGAAAGAGCTCAGACTGGCAAAATCTCGGAAAATCTGAATGAGAGAATACAATCCACTGAAGGGAATAAAATCCATTAGCCTATACTGACATAAATGGATGAATGACTTAATAACAAATGAAATGACGAGAAGGGAATTTTTTTTTTCATAGTAGAAACACAACCAATAATTACAGAAATAATGATGAAATTAGAGCATTACTCTTCAGTAACTATCATAATAATAATTGATTTAAACAAAATCTCCAGTGGATGCTAAAACTAACATGTGAAAATTTAAGAAGTATCAGGATATTTCTATAATTTCAAGGTACCTCCCCCCCTCCAAGGTACTTGTTGATTACAAACAGAAAAATAGTGACTTTTTAGTGGAGAAACTGGGCAAACACCATCTTAACCAAATGATCAAGATTACCATGTCCAGGGGCACTGGGTGGCTCAGTTGGTTAAGTGTCTGCCCTTCGGCTCCAGTCCTGATCTCAGGGTCCTGGGATCCAGCCCTGTATCGGGCTTAGTGGGGAGTCTGCTTCTCCCTCTTCTTCTGCCCTTCCCCCGGTTCTTGTGCATGCTCTTTCTCTCTTAAATAAATAAATAAATAGATAGATAAATAAATAAATAAATAGAATCTTTTTTAAAAAAAGATTACCACGTCCAGACACGAGACACATAGATGCCCGGCACTTCCTCATTAAATGCACTGAGAAGAATACAATATCATATCTGTGGCATTCTTACCAAAGACATGAAACCTAAGTCTAATTGAGAAGAAACGTTGAGCACACCCAACTTGAGGGACCTTTTACCAAATAACCAGGGCTTGCATTCTTGTCAATTGTCAATTTCATGAACGGCAAAGACCGAGGGACTTGTAAATTAAAGCAGCTTCAGGGAACACAACAATCAAAAGCGAAGAATGACCCAGAATTTTCTTCTGTGATTAAAAACATCATTGGAACATTTGGCAAAATATAAATAAAGCTTGTAGACTAGATCATATCTACACTGCATCAATATTAATTTCCTGGTTTTGAACATTGTTTTGTGTTTAGATAAGAGAGTATCATCATTTTCAGGAAGGACATGCTGTGGCATCATAGTGTTTACGGATAAAGTAGCATGTCTGCAACTGACTTTCAAATGAGTCAGAAAAAAATTATATATATATGTACATGAATATTTATGTTTTTAATTATGTATGTATATATATAAATATATATGTTGAATGTTGAGGAATTATATTTGGGGGTGTTCTTATAGATATTATATGTACATATTATATATGTTATTATACATATTATATGTAATATATATAATAACACCCCCAAATATAATTCCTCAACATTCATCTCTGGAAATGGCTAGGATGGAGGAGGCAAAGCATGTGTCCAGAGTGGGCTTCTGGTTCTTTCCTGCTAAATAAAGATATCTAATCTACACAGCAGGGTCAGCTAGAGGCAGAAAAAAGTAGAGAATAGCATGGTCCTCACTGCAGGGAGGCACTGTCATGGGGAGTTACTACTCGAAGTTCAAGTACGTTATTGAATATAGTAAGCCCACTCCATCTGATCCCTTAGGGAAGGGAATAAAAGAGGCAAGAGCCTGTGCCATGACTGTGATCTTCAAATCTTTAGCACTAACCATCAAGAAATAGAATCCCCACAATTTTAGGCTCCCCAGATACTCAGGTTAGTCTTACCTACTGAAATTGTTGGAGAGAGTCAGAATTTCCCTTTTTGTTGTGTGGGGAGAAGGTTCTATCTCTCTGGACTGAGATGGGCAAAGTGTAAAAGGTTCCCCTCTATACCTTGAGAAGCCTGACACTTCTTTAGTTTTTGCCACTAAGCAGGACAGAGAAGAAAATACTTGCCATTGCCTAACCATCAAAAACGTTATACTCTCAAGACAGGCCCAGGATGACCCAAGCCTCAAAGACAATAATAATGCTTGCAATGGGCAGTTTTGGGAACGGTCATGTCCTGTCTGGATACAATCAGAATTTACAGAGAAGTGAAGCTTCTTCAAGACTCTGGAGGAGACAAAAAACTCCCTCCTCTGACCTCTGAATAGAAATAAGCATTCTCATCAGTATCAGATACATGCTGTCCTGGTTGCCTTTTCCCAGTTGAATCCCTCTTTTTGTTAAACATGGTGGTCCCTGTCATTACTGCTAAAACCAACAGGTACAGTAGCTACTGAAAAACAACTGGGTCCCATAGCTGCTACAGCCAGCCCCCACAACCTACCCTGTCAATTCCAGCTGTACCCTAAATAAATCTTCTTCTCTGTGATCTAATTCTATCCTCAACTGTGATACCATCTGCCTCTCCTTGCCTAGGGGCACCAGCCCCCTCTAGACTAACAACTCAGACCAACTGCTAAATACAGTGATGCAGACTTTCATGTGGTTCTGTGCTTTTTAATATTAGACTTCATGCAATGATGATTTCTCATCCTATTTTAGGTACTTGTATGTTGCCGGTACCATCCTAGATAAGTGTCTGCTTCTCTCGCTCCTAACTAACCTCCAATCTCAGGATGAAGTCTTAGCATTCACTCGTTAAGGAAAGTCCAACTTGAAGCATATTAAAAAGTGACAAGAGAAAAATAGTGTTGTGAACAATGAGAAATACCACGTTTTTTCCTTATGGTCTGAACTAGCTGAGGCCATTTGGCCTGTGGTCAGTCAGGCTGTTGTGTGAGAGAAGAGAAGTAGAGAGAAGTCTGGACTTCCTTCCTTTTAAGGAGACAGTAACCTCACCCACTTGTAAAGGATGTCCTCTCCAAATGTCAGACTGACCAACTGCCTTGGTTTTGGCCCACTGCCACCATCCAGTCTCCCTAGGAATGATTATAGGGGTGCTAGTGTGAGGAGGTTAGTGGAGTGAGGCAGGGATGCAAAAAAGAGTCTGAGCTGCTGAAGCTTAACACAGATGGAGTCTGTTGAGGAACTGTGTAAGTAAAATGTGCCCCAACTTGGTCCTCCAGATGGCAGTGAAGCTTGAGGAAGACATAAGGAATATGGTCTAGGGCACCTATATCTTAATCAGATTAGTAACTCTTCTCCCTCTGGTGAGTGTATGGGGGTGGAATAGGTATCTAGTCACCATCCTACAATGATCAGGAGCAGGGAATAAGCCCTGGTCCTCTTAAATGGTGCCTACAAGAAATGACACCTATAAATCTGAGTATCTTCTGCTTCTTCTCCCCAGTATATACCCTATTATTAGTCCTTTGTCCATTTTCAGATCTCCTGGGACTTCTAATATGTCCAGAAAACCTCCTGGAAATAGTTTGCATTGTACTAAGGGCATACTTGGAAACAGTGGCATATTAGTTATCCATTGCTGTATAGCCAATTATCCCAAAACACAGAGGCTTAGAAACAAAACATTTATTATCTCAAAGCTTCTGTGGTTTGAGAATTCAATAGACTCTTAGCTGGGTGTCTTTGGCTTTGGAGCTCCCATGAAATTGTAGTTCAATTGTTAGCCAAGATTGCAATCACATGAAGGTCTTGACCAGGCCTAAAGGGTCTGCCTTTAAGATGGCCCCAATGTTTATAGCAGAAATGGCCATGGTTGTCAAACTGTGGAAAGAACCAAGATGCCCTTCAGCGGATGAATGGATAAGGAAGATGTGGTCCATATACACTATGGAGTATTATGCCTCCATCAGAAAGGATGAATACCCAACTTTTGTATCAATGTGGACAGGACTGGAAGAGATTATGCTGAGTGAAATAAGTCAAGCAGAGAGAGTCAATTATCATATGGTTTCACTTTTTTATGGAGCATAACAAATAACATGGAGGACATAGGGAGATGGAGAAGGGAAGGGAGTTCAGGGAAATTGGAAGGGGAGGTGAACCATGAGAGACTATGGACTCTGAAAAACAACCTGAGGGTTTTGAAGGGGCGGGGGGGGGGGGGGTTGGGGTACCAGGTGGGCAGTATTATGGAGGTCACATATGGCATGGAGGACTGGGTGTGGTGCACAATGAATTCTGTAACACTGAAAAGAAATTAATAAAAAAAATAAGATGGCATAGTCACAGGGCTATTGGCAAGAAGCTTCAGTTCCTCACTGGCCATTAGCAGGTGGCTTCAGTTGCTGTGTATGTGGGGTTCTCTACAGGGCTAAGTCTTCATGTTATGGCAGCTGAGCTCCCCCAGAGCAAGTAACCTAAGAGAGAAAGGAAGACTGGAGGTGCAGTGTCTTTCATCTACTCTTGGAAGTCATATTCCATCATTTTGCCCCATCATATTTGTTACAGGTAAGTCACTAAGTACAGTCCACACTTAAGAGGAGTAAATAATTTATGGGCATATTTTAAAATTACTGACCACATGGGAAGGATAAAGTCTGAAGGGTCGACAGTTACAATTCCTTGGATTCAGCTGGAGTCTATATATCACAGTAGAACAGAGTGAGATTTGTGCTCAAGTGAATCCAAGTGCAAATCCTGGTCAAAGCTGGCTTTAAGGGCATTTAGCTAGTGCTGTCCCTCAGAGCCTTATCCTGACAAGGGTCCTATGCTTGGTTTACTGCACTGCCATTGCCATGGCAAAAACCTTAGTAATTGTATCTCTGAACTTGCGTTTTGAAGTGAATTTCAATGGGACCACAGAGTATGAGAGAGCCAAAGGAAAAGAGTTCACTGCAATTTCTTGCACTCTATTTGCATATAATGTTCATGAAATCCAGTGAGCACAGGATTCTGGTGGAACCACAATGACCTGGGGTTCTGTGAGACTCAAAGCAAGTATCGGGTGAACAGGTGGGATCTATGACAGAGTGAATGGACCTCCAGCAGTCCAGAGAGAGGCCACATTTTCCATTTGAATGATTTGCACGCACCTTGCTTTGAAGGCAATGTCATCCTCTTTTTTTTTTTTTAAGATATTATTTATGTATTTGACAGTGGGAGAGAGAGATCACAAGTAAGTGGAGCAGCAGGCAGAGAGAGAAGGGAGAAAGCTGGTTTTCCCTGATGAGCAGAAAGCATGATGCAGGGCTCGATCCCAGGACCCTGAGATCATGACCTGAGCTGAAGGCAGAGGCTTAACCCACTGAGCCACCCAGGTGCTCTGGCAATGGCATTCTTTTTTTTTTTTTTAATTTAATTTTTTATTTTTTATAAACATATATTTTTATCCCCAGGGGTACAGGTCTGTGAATCACCAGGTTTACACACTTCACAGCACTCACCAAAGCACATACCCTCCTCAATGTCCATAATCCCACCCCCTTCTCCCAAACCCCCTCCCCCCAGCAACCCTCAGTTTCTTTTGTGGGATTAAGAGTCACTTATGGTTTGTCTCCCTCCCAATCCCATCTTGTTTCATTGATTCTTCTCGTACCCACTTAAGCCCCCATGTTGCATCACAACTTCCTCATATCAGGGAGATCATATGATAGTTGTCTTTCTCTGCTTGACTTATTGGCAATGGCATTCTAAGAAACAACAGTAAGTAAGGAATCTCATCATGTCCTTTATTACTCATGTTACTTCCCTGTTAGTCGACCACTTACACAGACAAGGATGACAGAAAGAAAGGAAAGTTTGGGCAACTCACTATTCCTTTCCTTGTCAGCCTTCTGTACTCACCAGCAACTCAAAACAGAGTGTTTCTGTATTAAGAAGTGAAGTAAAACTATTTGAACTAGTTTCATGCAGTTTTTACATGGTTCTGGTAAGAATGAAATGTGTGCATGTAGCATGGAGCTACATTGTGTAATTTCAGTGATTTCTCATGAGAGTGAAATGTCCCTACATTTGTATTTAAAGATGTTATTGCACAATATGAGGGTGAACAACAAAATATATGCTAATAATACATGATTTTAATTTTTCTTTACTTACAACATTAAATAGCAAATTAAAAAAACACCATGACAACTTAAAAGACTATGAAAAAATGGAAATAGCTTTATATTTTATTACCTTAATGAAAAATTTTCCTGTGTTTTTTTTGTTTTGTATTTTTGAACAAGAGAACCCACATTTCCATTTTGCATGCTTTACACAGAGCTTAAAAATGAGGTAGCCACAGTGGTCCTGACTTGCTCTGCTATTTCCCTGTCCCATAATAATCCTCAAATGACTTGTTCCTCCAAACTTCAGCTTCCTCTTCTGTAAAATGGGTAACTCAGTAGTATATATCTTATGAGATTGCTAGAAGGATAAAATGACAGGAGGCTTGAAAAATACTAAGCATGGTGTATGGCTGGCATATGCGCAACAAGTCAATGATAAATGCTCAAAAAAATAGATGATAGTGTTGGCATCTGATAGCTATTGGGAATATCGACTTACCCTGGTCTAAAGACCTCCAGGTCCTAAGAAAGGTATGTTGATTTCTCAAGAACAGGGATGAGTCCTTTTCTGGTTAGGCCACAAGTTTCTTGGTCTCCTGATGAGCTTAAGAAAGAGTCAAGACTCTTAAAGAAGAGTCAAGCCCACCTGCCCCCAAAGTAATAAAGTTAAGGAGTTCCTAGGATCAATGGCTCCAATATTTCAATTTCACAGATGGAAAACTGAAGCTCAGGGAGAAGAAATAAGGGCCATGGTCACCCATTCAGGAACTGGCAAGATCATCTTAAGTTGAAGATCCTTGACTCCTAGTCCTATCCTCAGCCCTTTAATTTCTCAGCCATATAACTCACCATGGGAGAATTTTCTCTCACAAAAGCCAGCTAGCAGGCACTGGTGTTAGAGGCCTCATTTGGGAGCTAACAGACCAGAACATCTGCCTCAAAGGAGTTGGAGGGGTAGGTCCCATTCATAGAACACTTTGGACACCTGTGCTGCTTAACTCTCCATGAGTTCAATTGAATAGCAAACAGAAGAACAATAATAAGTTATGTTTTTGTAGTCAACTCTGCTGTAGAGCAGTGGAAAAGTGGATGAGATATGCAGAAAAGAAACACAAGTTGCCTCCTTGATCCTCCCTTTTACCCCTGATAAAATTATTCATCAGGGAACAAATACAATAACTCAGCATACTCCTTATGGTAGTGCTGGTGATGGAGGGGGCAGTAGCATATGGTCCATGAATAAATGATAGTATGGTCCATTGGTAACCACTGGAAGTGTAAATCTCCCCTGGTAATGCAAGTGGTAGAAGGCTGGAAGAGGGAGTAATGGAGTTGGGTGGTCAAGGAAGGGGGTGTGGGGAAGAGGGGTGAAAAAGGTGTAAGGGAAATGTGCTGAGGGAGGTAGTGATAGAGGAGTTTATGATGGAGGTGGTGGTGAAGGAGATGGCAGAGGTGGTGGGGTAGGGAGGAGGTGTCAAGTGTGGAGTGATGGTGGACATCATAGGGAGCTGTGCAGGGACAGGTGGATAGAGTTGACTGCAGAGGATGGAGTGTGATACAAGAGCAACCCAGAGTTCTAAATGAGTCTGACCTTAGCATTCTCTGTTCAAAGATCTGTTTCACTTATACGTTGATAAACTCTGAACTGCTTTCTGTGGCACATGACTGCCTCTTGAATTTCATCTGCCTCCAGACTCTACTCCTTTCACTTTTATTTTCAGTCAAAAACCAATTTACTAGAAATCCCAAGGCTCACTTTGCAGTTTCATGGCATCCCAGTCATGTTTCTTGCATTCACAAATGCAGTCTCCACTTGATTTGGGAGAAATGCCCTCCCCTCTCTTTCTTTGTCCTTTAAATCTCAGACATCCATCAAAATGTTATCCTCACTTCCTTCCGAGAGCCTTCCCTGGGCCACATGCTCACCTCAATTCCCTCAGGTCTTGCCGCTGACTAATACTGTCTAAATGCTGACTCTTGGTTTGCTGGACTGAGCAAAAGGTACTGCTAGCAGTGGAGGTGTAGGATGAGGGACTGGAGACTCTGAGAGGAATGATAACACAACTCACAACTAAGAGGGAAATATGAGGACAAATTTTTTGTCTGTGGGATTGAGGGTAGCAGGAGGGAATGGAAACAAAAGATAAAATGAGACAAAGACTCCAGATCAGAAAGTGTCTCAGTTGGGGCAAGATGGGGGCTCTTCTGGCAGTAAGGTCCATGGTAGGGTTTTAATTCCTCCAGGAGATGGAATTTTCCCTGTTTGTTTTAGAATGTTAAATTTACTCTCCATTGTAGTACATCTTAGTAGAATTGGCCCCAGGATTCATCTTTGGAAACTTCTGAACTTTGATCACTGTTAGTTTTTCTCCTTAAAGTTATATCTCATCCAGTGACTAAGCCATCAACTGAGAAGAAATGCTATCTCATTCCTAAATCCTTGGGATTATCTACTTACAGTTTTTCAGCCATTGGTGTCACTCAATGACATCCTGTACTTGATTAGACTGGAGGGGAATTTCCTCCTACCCATTAGCATCCTTGTTTTCCTTGAGGTGCCACTCCCAGATCTTCTAGTGCCATCTTGACTGTCTCTTACCCTCAGAGAGTTCTTCCTCTTACATTTTCCAAATTATGGCAAGAGAAAAATGCAAAACAAAACAATAATGAAAGATTTAATGACAGTCTTTTCTGCTATAATGTGTTAATTGCCTTCTTAAGAAATCTGATATTACAAAAAATCATGTTATCAAAACCACCATTACTCCAGGAAAAGGCAAGTTATTGACAGAGAAGGTGTAGATTAAGAAGGGTAAATTTTTTCCCTGAAGAAATGTAAAAAAAGAAGAAAGAAAGAGAAAAAGAAAGAAAGAGAAAGAGAGGAAGAGAGGAAGGAAGGAAGGGAGAGAGAGAGGAAGGGAGGGAGGGAGGGAGGGAGGGAGGAAGGAAGAAAGGAAGTTGATTTTAATAGTTTTATTTTGTTATGGCTGAAATAAGCAAAATATAGCAACTTGATTATTAAGTGACCCACATAAATTTAAATACCTCCAAGAAGAATTTTCAAGAGTGAAACAATGTTCCAAACTAGCAAGTATCTAGGTAAATTTTAGACCAGTTCCCAGTTATCAATGTCAAACGAATTTGCAAGTTGCCAAGTGAATAGCCAGCTACTCAGACAAAGCAGCTGCAGATTCCTATAATGTGTTTGTAAAATCTCTATTTCCCTAATATATGCCCATGTGCTATACTAGTCACCAATTACAGAAGCATTTTAACCAGCAGTAGAGGGCAGGAGGCCAAGCACCCTGAATGAGATTATATAACCTTGAGTAGCATAGAAGTGACTGAATTACAAAGGGATAATTTGTAAGGAGTTGAGTGTAAAAAATAAAGATTAGCATCCTCATTTTTACATTGCTTGTAAAATGGGTGCCATTCAGCTTTAAAGGAGATATATTCACAGGAGTGAAATATGGTTCAAGCTAAGAGGAGGAGGTGGTACTCATCAGCCAGATTGGGACTGGTAAAATCCAAGGACAGAGAGATTCTGATTTTAAGAAGAGGGATGAATAGGGAGAGAAGGAGGAACTGAGCAGCTGAGAATCAGACATATATAAGGCAGGCCCAAGGAAGTGGATCTGGAGTGTAAAGACTGGGGATGGAGTCAAAGGGAGAAAAGGGCAGGAAAAGAGATGATTAAAAATCTCAGTTTAGACACATGTTCCTGAGGATAAAGCCAGGACACTGGTAGAATGGCCAAGTGATGTGGCCATGATCTTCAGCTCAAAGAATGCTGGAGTGGGGGGACCCCAGAACTCATCTAATTTAAACCATTCATTACGAGGAGAGTACAAAAGGGGGCCATAACTTACCCAAAGTTGTGGAACTGGATGTTCCAGCTTTAATTCAATGCTTTTTCTGCTACATCACAAAGCTGCTTATAGTTCTTATGGGAATATTCAGGACCTATCTCGGAATATATCTTTCTCTTCTAGAAATAGAAGGTAGGAAGGCACTCAGTTCCACTTGGAAATAGCAAGTGTGGTGAAAGAACTAGCCTTAAATCCCTGCCCAAATTAATATCTATTCTTCCAGTACTTACCAAGTTCAAGGCATGTGCTAGGCACAAGACTGAAGCCACAGGCTCAGAGATTGTTGCATTGTTAGACTGTAAGCTTGTCAAGATCAGGGATCAAATTTCATTTACCTTTCCATCTCTGACATCTTGGCAATAGTCATCTCTTAATAAATATTTGTGCCTTTCAACCAGCCATGACTTTATCCTTAGGGTGCCTTGCACCCCTATTCCCCTTATATTACATAAAGAGTCATTGAAATTGGAGAAGTCAAGAGAAAAATCCATAGTCACAGAGTGAATTAAGAGCAGAACTTAAGTTTACCCTTCCCTTTGTCCTCACCATTGTTTTTGCTACTTTTTCAAGAGGTCTAGGTCACAGGTAAGGGCTGAAACAAAAATGAATCATAATAGGCATTTGAATAATCTAAAAGGCATAGTCTAGATGAAAGATCTATAAACTGGGAAATGAAAACCCAGTAAGAATTTCTTTAGAGTCTGAGGCTGGGACTGTTCATAACCATCTTGGTATTTGTAGCATCCAACACAAGGGTTGGCAGATAGCCCCACATTGCTACTAAAGGAAGCAGCTCCAATTTTAAAGTAATAAACAGTATATCCTGTAATTAAACTGCTCCCCAACTTCTGTTGAGTGCCAGCTTAGTGCTTCACACTTGAATTCAGTTGACAGTAGCCTTCAGAACAATATCGTGTGAGATAAACACAATGGTTGTAGCGTGTGCCCTGCAATTCTTTTCCTATGGGAAATCCAGTTTCAGTGATGATTTGACGGTCAAATGAGGTCGACATTAAAATAACACAGCATGTACTGGACTGCAGGCAGTTAGCAAGGGAAAAGAACAAGTGTTTTGGAGCACTAAACATTGGGCAACAGACATGCTCCTTGATAACATTATCCAAAGATGGTGGCAGTAAATGAAATTCAATAATCAGACTATGAAAGAACACACTTTGAGCTATGGGTAGACAGAGAAAGAGAGCCATAATCCAGGGTCTCTAGAGCATTTCTCAATTCTTTAAATGTCCTCAAAGAAGGGATACCCTATAGACTTTCCAGGACCATCATTCCAGTTTATTATACCATAATGCTAATGGTATGATTAATGATGTTTTACCAGAACAAGATAGCAATTCATATGGGTTGGATTGTGTTTTTAAATTACCAGTGAAAAAACAAATTCCAGTCACTTTTTTGACCTAGCAGAACAGTCTTCACAGAAAAGGGGATAAAGCAATGTTAATGAAGAGCAAACATAAATATCTTGGTGAAGGAACATCAGATCAGAATGTAATTCCCTTGCTCATGTTTTTCTTAGAAAGCATTTCCATTCCTCCTCGTTCTGGGAATAAAGCCAAAGCCTGCTTTAGAGGAACAGAGATTTCCAGGAAGTTGGGAGGGTGAGGGTGGCTGGAAGGGTGGGACCCTGGGGGAGGTTTGTTGTTGGGGACAGTTCTGGCGCCTATGTCCAAGCCTGGGAAGGATGAGGTGCCCATTCTGCCTCTTATTCTCTAACTGACAGGGTCTCTGAGAAATATTTAAGGGCCAGGGAGGGTTAAGATTGAACCAGAAGACAGAGCATGGACACCTCCCATTCCTTTGCCTCAAGTAATTAACAAACCACAAAATCAGGGTGGGAAGGGAGGGAGACAGCTAAGCCGAGGTGGAGATGGGCACCATTCCCCACTCTCTTTGCTGGTTATACCTACCAATGTCATGCTAGACACAGATTTCACAACATCATCAGTTTTGCCCTCCGAAACCTATCTTAGAAGCAGCCCCTAGACAGCAAGAGCCACTCTCTTCCTCCTTTCTTGCTCTACACATCACTCTGTTTCATCTATGTTTCCATCATGGTGACCAAAAACAGAGCAGAGGTCTAGGATCCAGAAAGGAAATGAGGATATAGGCTAAGGCTTTTAGAACAGAAAATTGAACAAGTTATTGTTCAATATGTTAGGTGTTTTATCTACCTGCCTCATTCATAGGATCTTCACAATTCAGAAAACTTGGGCTTCTATCCTGGTTTTTACACTAAAAGGTTGAGTGATTGTAGACAAGTCATGCAACTTTGGTATCCTTACTAAGAAGTGCACCATGTGTGTAGAATGGGGATAATGGTATTTTTCTGGCAAGCCTCAAGGGCTAATGTAAAAATCAAATAAGGTAACATACGAGAAAGCTTTGGTGAGCTGTAAAGTTCTGGACCACATGGATGGGATTATCATTAGTTAAGAAACTGCTCTTGGAAATTGTCTGCCTGAGATGGGTATTTCTCCCCATGAATCTCAAATGTGTATTCTTACTCTAATCCCAAGTCACTTGAAAACTCACCTCAAAGACCTAGCCAAATCTTTGGTACCAGCTGGCATACCCAACTTCTTGTCCTGCCACTGCCTTCATTTGCTGTGTAGCTTCTGAATCTAGAATGCAAATTTCAGGTTCCAGCAATAATGAAACAAGTTCAAGATCCTCACATCCTCACCTTGAGGTTGATAGAGAAGGAGAAAGCATTAGGGTATGGTGAGAGAGGGTGTCAGTACAAAGAGAAGGTGGGTGCAGGAGGGAGCGCATTGCCGTGATGGTTGCAGGAGCTGACAGAATGATGCCTTCTGGGAGGCATTGTTTTTATGGATGATCTGGGAAAGAATAAGAGCCACTAGAGGAGGAAATTAGAGAGGGAGACCGTGGGAAACTGTCAAGGAGAAATTTGTAAAGGAGGGAGAACACCGAATGTGCTAAACGCCTGCTATGAGGTTATGCCACCCACTTCCACATACATCTATCATCTGTTTTCCAGCCCGCCTCCTGCCTAGCTTGTTCCTAATGTGTGACATCACAGGATAGCAGACATCTCTGGGTGAGAATATTCTAGTAGCACAAACTCTTTAGGAATCTAGACAGTACCCACCCACTGACTGCTGGAATTAAGTCTGGGTCAGGAAGAGAATTGGTGGAGAGGAACTTGGGGTGATGCTGACGGTAGAGGCATATCTAACTTTATTTGGAAAAATTCCTGAACAGCCAGTCAGTCTCCTTCACAACTGAAGCACAGCTGAAGTACAGTAAGCCTTCCTTTCTTTCCTCCCCAGCTGCTGTCTCTACTAAGCATCCACCAGCCCTGGGCTCAACCTCTAGACTTCCATCACTATGATTAAAAGCTGAGATACATTTGTATTCCAATCCAGTTCCTTCATTCATGAGCTGTGCAGCTCTGCTGTATTAGTTCAGACTCATCTCTTTTATCAGGGTTAATAATGCCTGCTAGGTGTTCAGAAAAACTGAGATATGTATGGAAGTTCTTGAGCTCAATGCCTAGTTCAATAATTGGAGTGCTTACTATTATTTTCTTATTAATCATATTATTACGTATTATTAATCATCTGTTGCCTCCTAGCTATTGCTACTTTCTTGCGGACAAATAGTTATTACATACTATCTGCCAGGCTGCTGTACAAGCCATTGAGACTGCAAAGATAAAAGAGAAGATCCTTGACCTCAAGGAACAAGCAATCCGAAGTTAACAAATAATGAAAGCTTCAGATCATATAGTGGTCATGGTGTTGTCTTTGACGGAGAGTTGCAGGCTTGTTTGAGGGGCTACAGAGGATTCTCTTGGGGGCTGGGGAAGGGTGTCATGGTAAATTCCCCAGGATGGTGCTATGTCACCCCTCATCAGGCTCCTTCAGAGGAACACCTGCCTGCCTGGACTTGTGCTGGACCTACAGCCTTCGAACTCTCTTCCAGCTTGAGTAGACTAGAGCTTTAAAGAGATGTTTCAGGGCCATTCGGCCAGCAGGAAGAACTGGTAGCTCCTTAGCCTCTTTTGGGGCCTCATCAGAGTAATTTTGATTGTATCTGTTTTATAAATTGGTAATCTGAGTTAGATTTGAAGAAAAGGTCAAGCTGTTAAACATGTGCAGAAAACCCCAGGCTAAATGATTTCTGAGATCCTTTCCAGAGATGGGGTGCAAGCATTCTCTTCAGGCTGTCCAAGTGCAGACACCTCTGACAGATGTTGGCTTCCTCTTTATCCATTCTCAGGGCCTGAAGGCTTTGTGAACAACAGTGGTTCTCTGTCCAGGTTCCTTTCATTCCACCATGTTATTCACAACATATTTAGTAGCACCTCCTTATCATTCCAATCCTTCCCCACATGCCCCATCAACACAGCTCATTCTCACCAATTCAGAAATCAGAGAAGAGGGTCAATTGATACAAAGAGAGGTTTAATCTGTTGAGGATTACTAGAGAAGAGAGTTTTCTGTTTGCAAAAGGACCCAGTAAAAGCATAACAATGGGTTAGACAATTGTTGACTTAATTTTAACTCTATTTCATAGACCAAAGTCTTGACCTTCAGGTCAAAAGTCAGGCTATGCAAAAACAAGCTCTCCATGGCAAGAGGAGGCTCAGTGTCCCACTAAGGAGGCTCTCTGAAGCTATGGAGAGGCTGGAAGGGGACTCTCAGCCTGAAAACAGGGCCTGCTATGAGTTTTCTCATTATGTGGGGATTGCTCTTAGATTGAGTTGAGTTCTACTTAGCAATACAACTTGGAGGAGAACATTAATTAAAGGTCATTGTTGACTTTGTTATCACTTTATGATAAAGGGTAAAGTCCTTTGTTTAAGAAAGAAAGAAGAGAAAAGAAAGAGGAAAGGAGGGAGAGGGTGAAAGAAGGAGGGAGGGAAAAAGAGGTAAGGAAGGAAGGAAAGATGGAAGGAAAAAAGGAAGGGTGGGTACATGTGTGGGTGGGAGGGAGAAGAAGAAGAATCTTCAGAAAATAAAAATCACATTGAGTAAGTGAATTCCAGTGTGTTTCTTCAGAATAATAGCCTGTGGTACAATCATGTATCTTAAGATTTAAAATTCTAAATATTTTTTAATGAGGTTATAAACTTGAAACAGAACATAAGGCTGTCAAGATCTATTTGCAACCCAGTGTTAGGAGCAACTGATCAGGCAATTCAGCCACTGTATATAAAGCATAGAGTATACACTTTTTATATAAACATCTTCGTGTTCCTAATGGTTCCATCCCAAATCAGCTGATGGTGCCATGTGTCACAGTCACCCCATCTTTCTGTGAAAGCAGAAGTATCCATGTAAAATAATTATACCACAAGCCTTTGTAATTTTGGTGGTCTGTTTCTTGTTAAGCAAATGTCAAAATCTAATTTTATGTAACGACTCATCCATGTCTTTGAGTAAAATGGGCTGAAATTATAATTTTATGATACTCCATGTGTTTATAACTAGGGATCTTACCACAAATTTTAAAGTCTCATTCTTCCATTTTGAATTTATCTCATAGGCACCATGGATATTTTGCCCATGGATCCAGGAACTCTGCCTGGATAGAAAGGTTTTTTTTTGCCTAGGGCAGCTCATCTGCTCCAAAGGGTGGGGAAAGGTACACGGCACTGTGCAAATCGGCTGACAAGGAACACTGTTGTATGTACACAGAGGGTAGTTAGGTGAAGATCCATTAGGGCATCGCTTTATTCTGAAGTTATGTACTGCCCTGGTCCAATGCAAAACTTCAGAGAGAAGCCCTCTCAAATGTAGTTGTCCTGTGCATTGTTAGAGCAGTATTTTACTTGGTCAACTTCAGCATTTATTAAGGTATGTGTTCTCAGCATCTTCAAGTGTCAGGTAAGAGGCTCAAAATTTCATTTCTTATAGCCATAAGTGTGTGCTGAAGACCACTGGGGCGCTTTGCATATCAAAATATCCTGTGTAGGGGTTTTGAGCACATAATATTCACACCTTCTCTTTTGGAATTCTGAACTAATCAAGACCTAGGCCCAAGAACTGACTAGAGAGTTTGGACTTAAATGCTTGCAGAATTGAACCAGAGAACACTTCAGATATGAAGTCAAACAGACTGCCTTCTATTTGCCCTTGTGATGAAATCTCAGGACCCACGGCCAAATAAATCCTGATGCTTATTCAGTCAGCCATGAGGAAAACAGAAACTTCTCCATTAAACACAAGTCCTGGGGAGATGAGCATGTATGGACGATAAGCTCAGATGTGTTTCTGACATTCAGCTGCTGACTGCAAATTGGCAGGAACATGGATCCATGGATTGTGGTCTTCCTCTCTTTTACCAATCATATAAATCTCCTCTTCCCCATGGGGAAAAGCCGGCTGGGTCTAAAAGGAGGTGGATCGGAGTTCTCAGCAGTGATTTTGTCAGGGCTAAAATTACTCTTCTTTCAGCCATCAGAGTGTGCGATGAGGGAAACACTTTGTCTCTATGTCCTCCTGACTGCAAATAGCAGGATAGGCTGCCTTTGTAAGCCCTCCTTCTGCCATTGGTTAGGTGACTTTGAGAAGGTTCTTTCATCTTCTTTAAGCTTCAGTTTCTTCAAAAGTAAAATGAGGATAATGAGTTTTTTTTTTTTCATATTGTTGTTGTGAAGGCTTAAGGAAATAAAAATTAAAATGTTTGCCACAATGCTTGGGCAGCAAGGAAGGCTAAGTATATATGGATTCTCTGCTGTTAGTTATTTGGGCCCATTGAACAGAGATTTCTTTTCTTAATTTTGCTTCCATGATTGAATTTCCTTCCTCATACCCATGCTTCTATGCTCCAGTGATGGCACAAGAATAAAAAGCCCAATCTATTGAGATGGGATGATGCAGGCAAAGAACTTTAGTGCCCATTTTGTATAGAAGAAATTGGGCGAGTCACATAATCTTATGTGCCTAGTCAATGCCCCTTGACCTGTGATGGGCCCACATCAGTCTATACACCTGAGGAAGACACTCAAGTCAAAGGAAAGACTTGCTGGTTTATAACTCTAAGGTGAGACCATCCCCACTGATAAGTCAGAGCTAGACCAAAAAGAGTCAGTGAAACTTGTTTCCTTTGAAAGCTACTTCCTTCAGTGACCCTCTGGTAGTCACACCATGGGGCTGGTTTGAAATAGTGGAACTGAGCTGAAGAGGAAGACCAGAGTTCCCTCTGTCTATCTGAAGGAGAGACAGTGAGAACTTTAGTGAGTTGTGACTATGAGATAATAATAGGATAATAATAATAACTAGGATAGTTAAAACCCAACATTTTAGTAGATTTACAAATTGTGTATGCTAGATTGGTTTTGTTCAAAGAATTAGTTCTTGTATTCACTTTTATTGGATTTGCATGTTGGTTTTCCAGGTCATTGATGCTTGCTATAGAGATATCATGTTTCCTATTCTTGCTCTGTTTATTTTTTCAAATAATCAAGGTGAATATTTGATCTAGTTATTTTTATTTATTTATTTATTTTATTTTCAGCATAACAGTATTCCTTGTTTTTGCACCACACCCAGTGCTCCATGCAATCCGTGCCCCCTCTAATATCCACCACCTGGTTCCCCCAACCTCCCACCCCCGCTGCTTCAAACGCCTCAGATTGTTTTTCACAGTCCATAGTCTCTCATGGTTCACCTACCCTTCCAATATCCCCCAATTCCCTTCTCCTCTCTAACCTCCTTTGTCCTCCATGTTATTTGTTATGCTCCACAAGTAAGTGGAACCATATGATAATTGACTTTCTCTGCTTGACTTATTTCACTCAGCATAATCTCTTCCAGTCCTGTCCATGTTGCTATGAAAGTTGGGTATTCATCCTTTCTGATGGAGGCATAATACTCCATAGTGTATATGGACCACATGTTCCTTATTTTTATTCTGTCTTGTTATAAAGGAAGTTAAGAAATATGAATTTGTTCTCTCAGTGAGGCTTTGGCTATATCCCATGCATTTAGTCAATATAATGTTTTGTCATAGTTTAGTAGTTCATTAACGCTATTACTTTCAAATGAATGCTAATTGACATTTGATCTCTTACATCCAATATGCATACAGGAGAGAGTTTCTTTTTATTATAGTAGGTGTTTGCTTTATACATTTTTAAATTTTATCTTTTAAAGAATTTTTATTTATTTATTTGAGAGAGAGAGCACAAGCAGGAGAGGGGGTCAGAAGGAGAGAGAGAAGCAGACTCCCAGCTGAGCAGGGATCCCAATATGGGACTCGATCCCAGGACCCCAGGATCATGGCCTAAGCCAAATCAGACACTTAACTGACTGAGCCACCCAGGCACCTCTATATTTTTAAGATTTTAATGTCATTATTAATTGATGGATCAATGTTGTTATTATTAAGATTTTCTTTCTGGTAGAGTATAGTATAGACAAATGAGAAAGAAGTGTGAGATCTGTTTATCAAAATTTAAATATATATATATATATATACACAAAAAAAACAGATATTCACATATATCACATATATATCGTATATTCATATATACAGATATATATCAGCTACACACATATATGTACATAGGGTCATGTACATATGTATTAATGTATCATTAATTTTGTTGTTTACATGCTCATTTACTTTATTTTTGATCTACTTCATCAGTGGCAAACTGACTGTGTTTGTGACTGTCTCTCATAGTAACTGATTCATATTCCTTACCTTTTCCCCTGAAATTATATTTCTAGCTATTTTTGGTTTTTATTTTGGCTTTTATATTATGCTATGAAATTTTCAGTGTATAAAGATACCATCAGCATAGATTATATCATTGATCAACATATTTTTCAAATCATGTTAATGACTTTTGCCTTTAATTTTACATTTTTTTGAAATTTATATTGGCACCTCTGCTTTTGATTTATGTTCTTTGTTTGATAAGTACACTGTGTGTTTGTACATTTCTCATGCCTTCTTTAAGGCATTTCTCTTAAAAGCAACATATCATATTTTGAATTATAATCCAACCTAAGTCCATGATTTTATATTGAGGAATTCACAGTAGCTACATCTGGTATCCCTCATCCTACCCTGCTGTATGGATGCAGGACAGTGCAGTGACTAGAAATAAGTCTGTGGGTCACATAAACCTGGGTTGAGCCCTTGCATCTGCCTCTTACATCTGGGAGCCCTCAGGAAAGTGATTTGTCCTCTGCTAGTCCCCGTTGATTTATTTGTAACATTGTAACATTACTGAAACAATAATATTACTAAAGTTTATAAAAAGAGTCAATAGAGGGGCACCTGGGTGGCTTAGTGGGTTAAAGCCTCTGCCTTCATCTCAGGTCATGATCCCAGGGTTCTGGGATCGAGCCCCACATCGGGCTCTCTGCCTGCCTCTCTGCCTGCTTGTCATCTCTGTCAAATAAATAAATAAAATCTTAAAAAAAAAAGAGTCAATAGAAAATAACTAGACAATAAATAGAAAATAATTAGTAGCAAAGCACCTAATAGTGCCTAACACATAGGCACACAACGAATGTTGACCAGTCTTTTTTATATCGTGATAAATATAAATATTATGCCATGCTATACATAGATCTCATTATTTTAAGTTTTGTATTTGTCACTCCTTTTATTCCTTATTTTCTATCTTTTGTTAGGTGGACTATGTTCATTTGTTTGTATATTCACTAAAAATTTGAAAGGCAAACATTTGTTTTTAATTGATTAGCAGTTATGTTTTTATTTTCCGAAGGCATTATTTGAATCTTTTTTCTATGATTGTCATAACCAAAATAAATCACTTCTCCTTATGTAATACATGGAGTTTACAATGTCTTGCCACCCTCCTTTGCCTCCCCAATCTTTTTAAATATAACCTATGGTTTCCATTAATATTTCTTTTATAGTAAGTTAGTATTTGTATAGTATATATTTTCTTCATTAAACATAACATTTGCTTTGTTTTATAATCATACTTTTAATTATTTGGAGACAACTTTGTGTGTAGCAGATTTAATACCAAACAGCAGGCCTAATATGCCATTATGTCCAAATTTTTAACTTTATCTTTTTCATTTATTTCTTTAGTTTCTTGGAGTATGTCATCAAAAAAATCTTTACGAGGAAAATATAAAGGACATCTATTTAAAATGATATATCTATTCTGATATATCTAGAAATGCTTTTATACCAAAGACAAGTGACCAAGTATGACATCCTTACACCACAACCCTTTGTCCAAAATCAAGGACCTTGCCCTACTTGGATCTGGTTTTGTAGTACTAAAGATAATTCTGCAGCAGATGTAAGGTATGGCCCTGTGTTTTGTTTTGTTTGTTTGTGAGTGTGGGTCAGATGCCTCCATGACCTCTCCCTGTCACACTGAGACGGAAGTGAGGGGTAAGAACCCACTAGAAGGACTAGAGTTGTTACTGTTTTTTTTTTTTCTATCATCCCAGCAAAAGCTGGTTTTTATATGGAATCTCAGTTAAAATTTTTCTTTTCACAACTCAATTGCATTTTACCTGGGTCTATATAGAGATATTCAGAGTTGCTAGAGAGACCACATAACACAGATTTAGGGGAGAAGGTGGAATCTTTTCCTGCAGCTGGAAGAAGGATCACAGGAGGAATGTTGGAGTCAGCATCCATACAGAGGAAACTGAAGCCCCATGAAAAAGTTGCAGTTTGAATCCTTTTCCATGCTTGTTCTAATGTCCTCAAATAGGAGGGTCCAGAATGTGTTGGGTTTTATTTTCTTGATTTAACATAGTAATTCACATGTTACTTGGGCAGCAAAATAAACCATACACCCTGTCCTCAGGTTGCTTACACTAAACCAAAAAGGAAGAGAATTGCATAAAAATTGAAAGATATATGTATAACTATCAAACATAGAAAGTATTATAAAGAGTTCATGTGGCCTGTAGACCAACAATTGGGGTAGAAAGGGGCTGTTCATAAGCACATTTTCATCAAGGTCTCTGGACCTGTTAATCCCTTTGGATGACCATTAATGTGGACATTGTGTGTGAGGAGATAGGCCACCAATCTCGAGGGACCTTCACAATTCTCAGATTCCTTGAGGATGAAGGGAATTTAAGTAACAGTATTTTGGAATACCCCTAACCTATTTCCCTCCTCAAAATGCCTGTGTCTTATTTAGTGTTCCTGGCCAGTCTCCAAATCTCCAGCACATCCACAGCATGCCCCACCATGGTCCTATCATGGCAGCCACTCTTTAAGCTCTTACACACACTATAATTTTTTCTCTATAGATGAGTTCTTTCTTCTAAGAAGAGTAAGTTCCCTGAAAAACAGGATAAATCCTAAAGTTATAGATGATAGAAAGATATGAAAGTATACCAGTCTCAAAGAACTTAAACAATTCATGGAAACCAATGAGAATGAAGACACTTTGGTCCAAAACCTATGGGATACAACAAAGGCAGTCCTAAGGGGGAAATACATAGCCATCCAAGCTGCCCTCAAAAAAGTAGAAAAATCCAGAATACACCAGCTGTCACTACATCTTAAAGAACTGGAGAATCAACAATAAATCAAACCAACTCCACACATAAGAAGGGAAATAATCAAAATTAGAGCAGAGATCAATGAGGTAGAAACCAGAGATACAGTAGAATGTGTCAATGAAACCAGAAGCTGTTTTTTTTTTAAAATTAATAAGATCGATAAACCATTGGCCACACTAATCCAAAAGAAAAGAGAGAAAGCCCAAATTAATAAAATTATGAATGAAAAGGGAGAGATCACAACTAACACTAAGGAAGTAGAAACAATCATCAGAAGTTATTATCAACAGTTATATGCCAATAAGCTAAGCAACCTAGATGAAATGGATGCATTCCTGGAAAACTATACACTCCCAAAATTGAACCAGGAAGAAATTGACAACCTGAATAGACTGATATCTAGTAGCAAGATTGAAGCAGTGATCAAAAAACCTCCCAAAAAACAAGAGCCCAGGACCTGATGGATTCCCTGATGGGAATTCTACCAAACTTTCAAAGAAGAAATAACACCTATTCTCCTGAAGCGGTTTCAAAAAATTGAAGCAGAAGGAAAACTCCCAGACTCTTTTTATGAAGCCAGCATTACCCTGATCCTCAAACCAGGCAAAAACCACACAAAAAAGGAGAATTTCAGACCAACATCACTGATGAATATGGATGCTAAGATTCTCAACAAGATCCTAGCTAACAGGATCCAACAGCACATTAAAAAGATTATCCACCATGATCAGGTGGAATTCATTCCTGGGCTACAAGGATGGTTCAACATTCGCATATCAATCAATGTGATACAACAAATTAATATGAGAAGAGAGAAGAACCACATGGTCCTCTCAATTGATGCAGAAAAAGCATTTGACCAAATCCAGCATCCATTCCTGATTAAAACGCTTCAAAGTATAGGGATGGAGGAAACATTCCTGAACCTCATCAAATCTATCTATGAAAGACCCACAGCAAATATCATCCTCAATGGGAAAAAGCTTGCAGCCTTCCCGTTGAGATCAGGAACAAGACAAGGATGCCCACTTTCACCACCTTGTTCGACACAGTATTAGAAGTTCTAGCAACAGCAATCAGACAACAAAGAGAAATAAAAGGTATCCAAATTGGCAATAAGGAAGTCAAACTCTCTCTATTCGCAGATAACATGATTATTTATATGGAAAACCCAAAAGACTCCACCCCCAAAGTACTAGAACTCATACAGCAATTCAGCAACGTGGCAGGATACAAAGTCAGTGTGCAGAAATCAGTGGCTTTCTTATACACTAAAAATGAAAATACAGAAAGGGAAATTAGAGAATCGATTCCATTTACTATAGCACCAAGAACCATAAGATACCTGGGAATAAACCTGACCAAAGAGGTAAAGGATCTGTACTTGAGGAACTACAGAACACTCATGAAAGAAATTGAAGAAGACACAAAAAGATGGAAGACCATTCCATGCTCTTGGATTGGAAGAATAAACATTGTTAAAATGTCTATACTGCCTAGAGCAATCTATACTTTTAACGCCATTCTGATCAAAATTCCACCGGTATTCTTCAAAGAGCTGGAGCAAATAATCCTAAAATTTGTATGGAATCAGAAGAGACCCCGAATCGCTAAGGAAATGTCGAAAAACAAAAATAAAGCTGGGGGCATCACGTTACCTGATTTTAAGCTTTATTACAAAGCTGTGATCACCAAGACAGCATGGTATTGGCATAAAAACAGACACATAGACCAGTAGAACATAGTAGAGAGCCAAGATATGGACCCTCAACTCTATGGTCCATTAATCTTTGACAAAACAGGAAAAAATATGCAGTGGAAAAAAGACAGTCTCTTCAATAAATGGTGCTGGGAAAACTGGACAGCTGTAAGTAGAAGAATGAAACTCGACCATTCTCTTACACCGTACACAAAGATAAACTCAAAATGGATAAAAGACCTCAATGTGAGACAGGAATCCATCAGAATTCTAGAGGAGAACATAGGCAGTAATCTCTTCCATATCAGCCACAGCAACTTCTTTCAAGATATGTCTCCAAAGACAAAGGAAACAAAAGCGAAAATAAACTTTTGGGACTTCATCAAAATCAAACACTTCTGCACAGCAAAGGAAACAGTCAAGAAAACAAAGAGGCAACCCATGGAATGGGAGAAGATATTTGTAAATGACAATACAGAAAAAGGTTGATATCCAGGATCTATAATGAACTCCTCAGACTCAACACACACGAAACAGGCAAACATATCAAAAAATGGGAAGAAGATATGAACAGACACTTCTCCAATCAAGACATACAAATGGCTATCAGACACATGAAAAACTGTTCATCATCACTAGCCATCAGGGAGATTCAAATTAAAACCACATTTAGATATCAACTTACACCAGTTAGAATGGCCAAAATTAACAAGACAGGAAACAACATGTGTTGGAGAGGATGTGGAGAAAGGGGAACTCTCTTCCACTGTTGGTGGGAATGCAAGTTGGTGCAGCCTCTTTGGAGAACAGTGTGGAGATTCCTCAAGAAATTAAAAACAGAACTTCCCTATGACCCTGCCATTGCACTCCTGGGTACTTACTCCAAAGATACAGATGTCGTGAAAAGAAGGGCCATCTGTGCCCCAATGTTTATAGCACCAATGGCCACGGTCGCCAAACTATGGAAAAAACCAAGATGCCCTTCAAAGGACAAATGGATAAGGAAGATGTGGTCCATATACACAATGGAGTTATGCCTCCATCAGAAAGGATGAATACCCAACTTTTGTAGCAACATGGACGGGACTGGAAGAGATTATGCTGAGTGAAATAAGTCAAGCAGAGAGAGTCAACTATCATATGGTTTCACTTATTTGTGGAGCATAACAAATATCATGGAGGACAAGGGGTGTTAGAGAGGAGAAGGGAGTTGGGGTAAATTGGAAGGGGAGGTGAATCATGAGAGTCTATGGACTCCAAAAAACAATCTGAGGGGTTTGAAGTGGTCGGGCGGGTGGGAGGTTGGGGTACCAGATGGTGGGTATTATAGAGGGCACAGATTGCATGGAGCACTGGGTGTGGTGAAAAAATAATGAATACTGTTTTTTTTAAATAAATAAATTGAAAAAATTAAAAAAAAAATTTTAAATGGAAAAAAAAAAAAAACCATTGAGATATATCACCTTACACCAGTTAGAATGGCCAAAATTAGCAAGACAGGAAACAACATGTGTTGAAGAGAATGTGGAGAAAGGGGAACCCTCTTACCCTGTTGGTGGAAATGCAAGTTGGTGCAGCCACTTTGTAGAACAGTGTGGAGATTCCTCAAGAAATTAAAAATTGAGTTTCCCTATGACACTGCAATTGCACTACCGGGTATTTACCCCAAAGATACAGATGTTGTGAAAAGAAGGGCCATCTGTGCCCCAATGTTTATAGCACCAATGGCCACAGTCACCAAATTGTGGAAAGAACCAAGATGCCCTTCAATGGACGAATGGATAAGGAAGATGTGGTCCAGATACACTACGGAGTATTATGCCTCCATCAGAAAGGAAGAATACCCAACTTTTGTAGCAACATGGATGGGACTGGAAGAGATTATGCCTAGTGAAATAAGTCAAGCAGAGAGAGTCAATTATCACATGGTTTCACTTATTTGTGGAGCATAACAAATAACATGGAGGACATGGGGAGATGGAGAGGAGAAAGGAGTTGAGGGAAATTGGAAGGGGAGGTGAACCATGAGACACTATAGACTCTGAAAAACAATCTGAGGGTTTTGAAGGGGCGGGGGGCGGGAGGTTGGGGGAACCAGTTGGTGGGTATTGGAGAGGGCACATATTGCATGGAGCACTGGGTGTGGTGCAAAAACAATGAATACTGTTACACTGAAAAGAAATTAAAAAAAAAAAAAAAAAGGAGAAAGTATACCAGTCATCCTGTTAGCACTGGTTTCCTCAGAGGATGGAATTTGTTGTTGCCTCAAGAATACAAAGTTTCATCCATGTTGTCGCAAATGGCAAGATTTCATTTCTTTTGATGGCTGCATAGTATTCCATTGTGTATATATACCACATCTTCTTGATCCATTCTGTGAAGTGTGTAAACCTGGTGATTCACAGACCTGTACCACTGGGGATAAAAATACATGTTTATAAAAAATAAAAAATTATATTTAAAAAAATAAATAAATTAAAAAAAAAAAAAAAAAAAGAATACAAAGTTTCACTTTTGTTATTAAGAAAGTCAGTGTAGGAGGGGCGCCTGGGTGGCTCTGGTCACGATCCCAGAGTCCTGGGATCGAGCCCCACATCGGGCTCCCTGCTCAGCCAGGAGCCTGCTTCCTTCTCTCTCTCTCTGCCTGCTTGTGATCTCTCTCTGTCAAACAAATAAATAAAATCTTAAAAAAAAAAAGAAAGAAAGAAAGGCAGTGTAGGAAAAAGAAAGAAAGGTCAAGAAAATGCAAAGAGGGGCGCCTGGGTGGCTCAGTGGGTTAAGCCTCTGCCTTCGGCTCAGGTCATGATCCCAGGGGCCTGGGATCGAGTCCCGCATTGGGCTCTCTGCTCAGCAGGGAGCCTGCTTCTCCTCATCTCTCTCTCTGGCTGTCTCTCTGCCCATTTGTGATCTCTCTCTCTGTTAAATAAATAAAATCTTTAAAAAAAAAAAAAGAAAGAAAATGCAAAGAAAAGAGACAAGAATAAGGAGAGGAAAGTTCTAATTATTGTGCTCTTGTTCCCGCCCTGCAGAAACCCTGATGATTTATTGAACAAATCCATTCCATACTTGCCCATCTTACCTTCCACTCTAGACTCACCTCTGGGTTCTTCTCTCCAGGCCACCAATTTCACCAAGACAAGGCATCACTACAATTTAACTTCATCTGCTTACTCTGGCCCCACCAGAACAAGGATACTCCCAAACCCACAGAAGATTATTATTATTATTATTTCCCCTCCACTTCCAAAGGGAGAAAGAACCGAAAAACCACAGATAACAGAGGAGAGTTTCCTTTCAAGCTGAAAGCCCCTGAAGGGAAGGAAAGCAGGACCTCAGATTCTGCCCACCAGCTCCTGGCCTAGTGCAGAACAGACCCATGTGGTGGTTTGAGGATGAGGGCTGAGCTCTTTCTTCAGCTTGGGATCTTAAAGAGCTTCCCCGCTGTCCAAAGCCCCAATTTCCTCCACCACACCCAAATGCTGCTGAGTCAGGATGGGCCAGGCATCATGATGAAGGGGTTGTGTTTGCTTTTGGTTCCAGTCCTACCTCCTTTCACAGGCCCTCTGGCCCTCTCCTGGACAACCCCGGGCACTTCATTTGCTATCTTCTCTGCCCAGCAATCCAGAGATCATTCTTCTTCCACTCTTACTGAAACTGGCTGAGAAAAGGGGGGTGTAGGACGAAGGCCCTGCAGGCTGACAGCCCACAAGGTATGCAAATTTGCATAAGTTATTTTTCTGGATTTCCTTTGAAGGCAGTGTGGGTAGGGAGCATCAGGGACCATTGGGGTGAGTCGTCAGAGAATTCTGGACATGCCATGGCCTCTTGTCCACTTGTAAAATGAGCCTAAGAATTACTGCTCACAGGGGAGAGTGGAGAGGTAATGAATCACTGTATGGCACACTGTTGACCTTCCATATCACCTCTTCCCAGTATTTCATTTCTAGCAAGACTTTCTGACTGATCATTCCTTCACATCTCTTTGCTCATGCCTCAAGCTTAACATGAGGCATGGCTTAATAGGAGAGTCGGGTGACAGCTGTGCTTTCTTGCAGTGATGGCTTTCTGAGACATGACTTGTGCTTTTGTTAGCTAACCTATTAGAGGCCATAATGGAAAGAAAAAGGCACACACTTATGGATTTGTGGAGACTGCCAGTCACAAGACATTTGATACACGGGAGTCTCTAACTCTGCTTATAGAGGGATCTCTCATCACCTCCCCACAGTCTGATCTTTGTCTCCTGTCCCCCAAATGAGTGATATCTTACCTAGCTCTTTCACCAACTCCATTAACAGATTGATCTTAAAATCTAGCCGCCTGAGCAGAGGCATTCTCCAGTCACACATCACTTAAGCCAGTGTCTGGCAGGCTACACTCTTCTGGTGAAGAAATGAGCTGAAGTGAGAGAAGAAGAAACTAGGGACAAGGAAGAAAGTCCTTGGGGAAGTTCAAGAAAAATACAAAGTGTGTGTGGGGGGGGGTACACCGACGTGCTTAGTAAATGCTGAATAAACCAACTGAATCCTTACTTTTCTTCTCACATCTGAAGTACCTAGGCTGAAAGTTCTTTCTACTCTTTCTCCTGGGAGGACCCTCCACCATCTCAACAACCTGCAAATGGGGTATTTGGTAGGATGAGATGAATGGCAGGAAGAGTAACCCACGGTTAGCAACCTGTGTTCCGGGACTTTCTCTTGAATCTGGGCTGCACACAAATTATCTCTCCTTGAGTGCATGCTCTCTCTCAGGTGTTTGGCAGCTTAGAGGTGATAATTTATCCAGTCTTTCAGTAATCCCTTGAGAAAGGTGTTGTGGTGGCTCCCACAGTAAAGGTGAAGACTGTGGAGCTTGACAATGCTATGGAATGAACCCCCGGACACACAGCTGGATCACAGCAGGGGTGTGTCATTCGCAGGAGATGGGCAACACTCTAACCATTGTACCATAATGACTCCTCTGTGGTCTTCTCAGTGTGACCGTAGACCACCTGCTTCTTGGCTGTGTCTCACCTTCCTTGTCTATTGCATGAAGGGGTAAGTGACATAGTTTCTCTTTATAGTTCTTTCAGTTCTCCAATGCAAAGGGAAATGAAATAAAACCCACTTTTCAATTCTCAGGAACACTAGCAAGATTCCACTTTCGTTAGCATTCCACAGACCACCACAAAATCAGAACTTTTCCTAGAGGTTGTCATTCCAAACCCCTCATCCATTGCTCACTGCCCTTGCCCTTTGGTAAAGATCAAAGCTGTTTAAGGTTACTGATGGGTTTTAAAAAAGAAATCTCCAAAATGCTTTCCCAGGGTACTCCTTTTCCATATCTACCCCTTCCCAGCAGCTCTCTATTCCTGATGCCCACAGACAGGTTTGGGCCAGACAACATCAAGTCATATTTATAAAAATAATAATCACTTCCCTGCTTACATCCAAAGTAAAAGAGGAAGGAACTAACTTCATTTAAGCATGGAAAATAAAACTGCACACACCATATGCCAGCTCCAGACCCAAACCAGTCCTTCACATTTGGTTGTGGTTGCACAGAATTGAGGGAAAGGGGGGAAAGTGCTATTTTCAGTTTCTGTAAAGCACTGAGGAAAAGTTCAGAAATACATCCAGACTCCCAAGTTTATGCAAAAGATATCCAGTTCCTCCATTCAGTGGAATAGCAGACTAATATTAGAATCTCTGCCTTAATAGGCAGCTATTAAAAAAAAAAAAAGAAAAAGAAAAAGAAAAGAAAATCTACCTTATTATAGGGTGGGAAATTCCCAGGAAGAATATGGGAAGGAATCTGCAGCCAATATACACAGCCTTAAATGTTACTTTAAATTCAATTTTAAAAGAGAGATTTAGCAGCTGTGATTAAAGTCTCTTGTCTCTGAATCTGCAAACACAGAAATATGCTGCTGAGGAATTGAGACATTTATCATGGGCTTTAGATAGCTGCTAAACCTTCAGCTGCCTTTGGATATTTTAAAGATGTATATATCTGCTTTTCTCTCCCTAAATATGAGACATCACTTATATCTAGTGGAGAATGAACATATTCTGGCTGCAGAAAGTTCTTCTCATGTAGAGAGAAATGGAGGGAATGGAGTAAAAAAAAATTCTTAAGACTTCTCATTTCTTACTTTTTGACTCAGTTAAGATCATAAGTAGAAAATCTAACTCTAAATGGCTTAAAAATGTAAGTTTATCAGGTTTCCTTCTCCTTAAACAAGAAGTTCTCCAGGGTGGTTTAAAAATTGGCTTGTTCAGTGGCTCAAAGATATCATTATGGATCCAGGTTTTGGTTTTTTGTTTTTGTTTTTTCTTTCTGTTTTGTCATACTCAGCATATCAGTTCTATCCTCAAGATCCTCCTCCTCATGATCACAAGATGGCTGCTGAATTTCCAGACATTACATGCAGATGTTACAACTCCAAGCAGAAACAGCTTTCTTTTCCTGTGTAACTATTGTGGAAAGCAAGGGACCCTTTTCCAGAAGTCTCCACATACTTCCTCCATGATTTATAAGACAGAGTTTCATCATATTTTTATTACATGGCCAGGATCATGAAACCACCATGACAGAATTAGACTAATTATGATCCTCCTGAAACATAGGACCTTGTGGTGGAAGGTAGATTTAAAAAGTAACCATGTCTCTAGGAACTTGTTAATTAGAAAGAAAAGAATGGATACTTTCAAGACAACCAACAGTGTCTGGTATATTCCATAATGGAAGACTCCTAATAGTCTGCATTACTGCCAGAGGGAATATTTAGGAAATATGGAGAAATTTATTTTCTTATATCTACTGCAACTATTTTTCTAAAATTTTAGATCAGATAAATATAAGTGTCTTTAGGGGAAACAGTTGATTGAAAATAATTTAAAAACTGAAGCTTCTGGGTCTAAAAAAATCCAGGATATACCGGCACTCTGCATTTTGTGGTTAGAATAGAATAAATGTTAAATGCACAGACTCTAAAGCCATGGTACTAGGGTTCATGAAATGCCTCTATCAATTACTAGTTGGTAACTTTGGGCAAATAATTTGACCTCATCACGTGGATGATAGCAGCACTTAGTTTTCAGGAGGACAAAAGGAGTTAAGACTGGTAAAGGGTTTAGAACAGTGCCTGCCACATAGAAATTGTTACACAAGTATTAGTCAAAATTATTATCTGATAAAGGTCTTATCTTCATATGCAAACAAATCTTTTGAAATCTCTATCCTCAGTTTCAATGTGTGTTCAATACTTGCTGAACAAAAGAATGAATAGAAAATTACTCCCTCTCAGTCATTTTCTACACTGTATCTTGACCAAAAACCAAATTAAAACTTCTTCTTTTGTTGATTTTTTAAAACTGCAATTCAATTAAAGCTTAAAGCAGATAGGCTCTGAATTTCTACTAGAATTAATGTTCCCTGAGCAGAGGCCATATGTGTTTCCTGGACTACTTTGTCTCCTGCTACTAGATGCATGTCTGCCATTCCAATAGCTCAGTATATGTTGTGTTTTGTCTTTCCATAAATGAATGAGCAAATAGACATAACTGTTTCTGTCTCCCTCTTAAGTCCACCACCCTAGGTATGGTCCCCAGCACAGACCTAAGGGAAAATTGGGTCAGTGGACATACTTTCCTCTGGAGGATCTCAATCTTTAATGCTTAAGTTCCTTTCTTTGGTCCAGACTTTTTCAGCTCCTGTCTCTATCCTCTACCCTTTCATAATCCATCTCCTCTTCCCCACTGAACTTGGAAGTATTTAAATCAAAAGTATGTAAAGATGAGTTTGATGAGTTCTTTATAGATCTTGGATATCAGCCCTTCATCTGTACTGTCATTTGCAAATATCTTCTCCCATTCCGTGTGTTGCCTCTTTGTTTCATTGACTGTTTTCTTTGCTGAGCAGAAGCTTTTGATCTTGATGAAGTCCCAAAAGTTCATTTTCATTTTTGTTTCTTTTGCTTTTGGAGACATATCTTGAAAGAAGTTGCTGTGGCTGATATCAATTTGATGTACTGTCTGTGCCCCACACCTATTACTCAGACATTGCGACAAATGCATTGTTTAGCAGAGCCCACGCTGTTCTACTTACTCTGGGAATAGTTTAGTCCCTTTAACATAATTTTAAATCATTTATTAAAATGTACATCTTAAAAAAAAAAAAAGAGGTTACTGCCTGTGTTCTTCTCTAGGATTCTGATAATCACATCAAAAAATGGGCAGAAGACATGAACACACACTTCTCCAAAGAAGACATGTAAATGGCTAACAGACACATGAAAAAATTTCATCATCATTAGCCATCAGGGAGATTCAAATCAAAACCACATTGAGATACCACCTTACACCTTACATTAAGAATGGCCAAAATCAACAAGACAGTAAACAACAGGTGTTGGAGAGGATGTGGAGAAAGGGGAAGCCTCTTCCACTGTTGGTGGGAATGCAAGTTGGTGCAGCCACTTTGGAAAACAGTGTGGAGATTCCTTAAGAAATTAAAAATAGAGCTACCTTACGACCCTGTAATTGCACTACTGGGTATTTACTCCAAAGATACAGATGTAGTGAAAAGAAGGGCCATCTGTACTCCAATGTTCGTAGCAGCAATGACCACAGTCGCCAAACTGTGGAAAGAGCCAAGATGCCTTTCAACAGACGAATGGTTAAAGAAGATATGGCCCAGATATACAATGGAGTATCATACCTCCATCAGAAAGGATGAATACCCAACTTTTATATCAACATGGATGGGACTGAAAGAGATTATGCTAAGTGAAATAAGTCAAACAGAGAAAGTCAATTATCATGTGGTTTTGCTTATTTGTGGAGCATAAAGAATAACATGGAGGACATTGGGAGATGGAAAGAAGAAGTGAGTTGGGGGAAATTGGAGGAGGAGATGAACCATGAGAGACTGTGGACTCTGAGAAACAAACTGAGGGTTTTGGAGGGGGAGATGAGTGGGAGGTTGGGTGAGCCTGGTGATGGGTATTATGGAGGGCATGTATTGCATGGAGCACTGGGTGTGGTGCATAAACAATGAATTCTGGAACACTGAAAAGAAAAAGTAAATATTTTTTTTTTTCTAAAAATGTATGTAAAGATGAAGAAATTCATAGCAAAATGACACAGGCAAAAAAGACTCAAGACTACCTTCTGCTTCTAGCCGTGACAGAATAAGTCGCACTAGACTTACTTTCTTTTATGGGTTTAATTTTGTCCCCTAGAACGATGCAGTATTCATAACCCCTAGTGCTTGAGAATGTGACCTTATTTGGAGAGTCCTTACAGTTCATCAAGTTAAGGGGAGATAAGTGGGGTGGACCTTAATCCAAAATGGTTGTGTTCTTGTAAGGATGGCACTTGATATAATGAGTCTGGGTGTTATATGCAACTGATTAATCACTAAAATTTACCTCTGAAACTAATAAAAAAAAAAGAGGGAGGGGGAATTGGAACCAGAGGCACTCACAGAGGGAAGAACATGTGCAGACACAGGAAGCACTTCATCTACAAGGCAAAGAATGCCTAAAACTACGAGCAGCTAGGAGAGAGGCATGAAATAGAATTTCCCTCAGAGCCTCCAGAAAGAACCAACCTTGCTAACAATTTAATTTTGGACTTCCAGCCTCCTTAACTATGAAGCAATAAATTTGTTTCTTAAACCACCTAGTTTGTGGTGCCTTGGCAGTTCTAGAACCCTCCTACTGAAAACAGCTATAAAACTGGACAGAATTTATGACAGAACTATTTGTAGACATTTGGACAACAGGCAGTGCAGGCTTGTGATCCTTGAGAGAAGACAAACACATGAGATAAATAAAACTGTAAAGAATTCATCACCAGCAGATCTGCAATACAAGAAATGTTGAAAAAAGTTTTCTGGCTTAAGGGGAGTGACATCAAATGAAAACAAGCTTTGGGAAGGATAAAAAGTACAGAAATAAAAATACATGGGAACATATAAAGAATACTTTTTTCCTTTTCTCTTAACTTCTGTAAAAACAACAGACTTCATTGAAAACTAATGATGTGCTGTATGGTGACTAACATGATATAAAAAAAAGATTATTTAAATAAAAGTGATAACATGAAGTTATAGGGCTTGCTACATAAGTAGATGTACAATAGATGTCAAAAGTCACAGAAGAAGTGGGGGTAGGGTACATGGAATTTCACAGTGAAGTGTAGTGGTACAATTTCAGCTCTAGGTACGCTGTGATAAGTTAACATTTTATGTGGAGTGGAGTGGAGGAGCCACTGAATAAAAGGAAAAGAAGTATAGCTAAAAATCCAATAGAGGACATAAGAAGAATACTATAAATATTCAAGTAACTCAAAAGAAGGAAGGAAAAGAGGAATGGAGAAACAGAAAAAAAATGGGAGAAATATAAACTAAAAAAGATGATAGAATGACACACAAATAAAATTATATTAAATTGTGAATGAACTAAATACTCTAATTAAAAGGCAAGATTATCAGACTGGATATAAAAGCAAGAGATGCATTTTAAATATAAAGGCACAGATAAGCTGAAAGTAAAACAATGGGGAAAAGTTATCATGTAAAGAGTAAGCACAAAGAGATGGTGCAGCTGTATTTGTGCTGGAAAAAAGTATACTTTAACACAAGATTGACAAAGATAAAAGGAGGTGTTTCAGTAAGATAAGAGTCCATTATCCAGGAAGACATAACAATCCTAAATGCATATGTACATAATAACAGAGCTTTAAAATACAAGAAGCAAAAAGTGACAGGATTAAAAGGAGAAGCAGATAAATCAATAACTTGAGTTTGAGATTTTAACACTCTTCTCTCATTCATTGATAGATCAACTTGACATAAAGTCAGCATGGATATAGCAGATCTAAATCACATCAACAAACATGACCTTAACTGAAGTTTATAAAACATTTCACCCAACAAAACTATTCTTTTCAAGTACACAAGGAACAATTACCAAGATAGAGCAAATATTGGGCAATGACATGTCTCAAAAGTTTTAGAAGGATTAAAGTCTTGTAGTGCATGTTCTCTGTGGACAGTATAATTAAATTATAAGTCATATGATGCTAAAAACCCCAAAATATTATAGAAATAAAACAAAACATTTCTAAATAATCCATGAATAAAAAAATCACAAAGGGAAATTAAAATATAAACATATATACAGACCTGTACCCCTGGGGATAAAAATATATGTTTATAAAAAATAAAAAATTATAAAAGTTAAAAATAAACAAATAAATAAACCTTTAAAAACAAAAAACAAAAAAAATATAAACATATATAGATAGGTAATAAGTCCATGAAAAGATACTTAACATAATTAGTCTTCAGGGAAATGTAGATCTAAATCCACCCAAGAGATTTTGTTTCATTCACGTTAGAATGGGCATGAAAACACCAACTGCTGGCAGGAATTTGGAGCCACTGGAACTTTCATCGCTTGTGCACTATCTCTTTGGAAAGCTTTATGACATTTTTATGAAGTTAAACATAAACGTACTCCATGAATCATCAATTCTGCTCCTAGAGATTTATTCCAGAGACATGAAAACATGATTGTGAAAATACTAACATAAGAACGTCTGTAGGAGCATTTTAAAAAGTGGGGACAAGGGCGCTTGGGTGGCTCAGTCTGTTAAGTATCTGCCTTCAGCTTTCGTTATGATCCCGGAGTCTTAGGATCTAGTCCCACATCAGGCTCCCTGCTAGGTGGGGAGTCTGCTTCTCCCTCTGCCCCTTACCCCACTTGTGCTCATGCTTGCTCTCTCTCTCTCTCCCTCTCAAATAAAAAGTAAAATCTTAAAAAAAAAAATGTTGGGACAAACTTCTAGTCATAAGATTAAAAGTTCTGAGGATCTAACATCATAACTACAGTTGATAATATGGTGGTATATGCTTGAAATTTGCTGAGAATAGATCTTATGTGTTCTTACCACAAACATGCAAATTAACTATGTGAGGTGATAGATAGATGTTAATTAATTTGATTTTGGTTCTTATTTCACAGTGTATATGTATATTAAATCATCATGCTGTATACTTGAAATATGCACAATTTTATTTGTCAATCATTCTTCAATTAAGGTAGGAAGAAAGAAATAAAATGTATTTTGCAACAATTAAGAATAAGATCCTGGAAGACCATTTAATGATCTACTTAAGCATTAAGTGGAAAAACTGGTATAAAACAATAAATTTCACAATTTAAATTAAAAAAGTAATAGTCCAAAACAAGAAGCAAACCAATATCCTTCAATAAGAAATGAGATAAAATACAGTTTATTTGTACAGTGGGATAGTTCTCAGCAATAAAAAAGGAACAAACTGCTGATAGATCACTGGTGAAACACATAGGTGTCATGTTGATGGAAAGAAGCAAGACACAAAATGTGATTTTATTTTCATGAAGTTCAATAACAAGTGAAAGGAAATCTGTTGGGATTTGCACTTGGTGGGTACAGAGGATTGGCTGGAAAGGGGCATGAGTAGTGGTGTGCTAGTAACCTGGTTCACTAGGGGGAGAAACATCCCTTGTTTACACTGTTTGCTGATTTCCCACCATGGCCATCTTTAGACTAACAACATGATTTGGGGATGCGATGTACTGAACTGTCCAGGTAGAAGCTGGCTCCAGCACACCTCTTGCCCCAGCGGGCTTTTCCAGGGTGATGGAAATGTTCCATATCTTGTCAGAGGTGGCAATCTTATTGGTGGACACGTTTGCTAAAACTCATGGCACTGTATAATTAAGATCTGCCTAGTTCACTGCATGTAAATTTCATCTAAGTGAAAAAGAATAAAGCCTGAGTGTCTAATGTAAAACATCATGATTACTTCACAAAGCTATATTATGTATATACTTATATATATTTCTTTACTTGAGACTCAAGAGGTTATCCCCAGGATACAAGCATTTAGAAGACAGACACACCTTCAAACCAATGGAATGTCCACCTCCTTGTAAATGGCGGGCATAAGAAGTGACCCAGGGAGATGCCGGAGTCAGAGTACATGGGGTATGGCTACCATGCCACAGCAGAGGTGACTCCTTCCACTGAGTATCTGTCCTATTTGTAAGTCTCTACCACTCTTCCTATAGTTGATCTGATTATGTACATATCTCAGCCCGTCCTAGAAGCTAAATTGGTCCCATCTCCCAGACTGGATGGAGAGTCCTCTTTGGAGTTGGCCCTCCTCCAGTCAGGCCAGTAACTGGGGCCATCATCCTGGGACCCATTCCTCCTTCCAGCATTATTCTTACTTCACATCCTCTGTAATTTTCCTCGGTAGGTATTTTTGTCCTAGTCTCTGACTTCCAGGAGCAACAAATGATGTTTTGTTGAATGTTTCATTCATTCATTCTTAAAATTCTTCCTAAATGGCAGCTTTGTTTTTGGACTGCTCAATGAGGCCATGTGTAGCTGGTTAATACAAACCCTTTGAAGATGGTGTTAATGACTCCAAGCAACCAGAAGCACAGCAGCAAATAATGAAATACTCATCCTTCAGCAGATGACACTGGAACAGAACCTAAACCTGGTTTTCCTCCTGTGAGGGTCTGACCCCTCACAAACAAATCTCCTATTTACACTCCACCAGTCCTGGGATAGATAACAGTCTTCCCTTTTTAAGGCATTTGTTGTTGAGTATTATTTGGTATTTAATTCTATTTTGGGCCTAAGTCTTCAAAGCCGCACTTTTTTTTTGTCTGTGAAACTCCCATTATCTCTTTACATAGATCTGTCATTGATATGGGTCTATAAATACACATTGTTTTGTTTATAAAGACATACAATATGCATACCCGATTGCTATCTATGCACTAAGCTTATATTTGGATAATCCTTTTCAGAGCCAAATTTGATACAGTGCAGAAGCAGCTGGTGGGTTAGAGGGACCTCTCTAGAAGGAGAGTCACTGGCTATCAGTATAGAAAGACTGGGTGAGGCATGGATGCTCTGAATGCCAAATGCCAAGTATTCACTGGGAACAGGGAGACCGAGGATACAGAAAAGAAAAGGGGGAGGGATGGACAGGAACAGAATCAATCATTCAGCCCCTCTTTTGTTTTGCGTTTTCTACCCATAGGGACATGCTCAAAATCAAAAGTCTTAGTGAAAGGACCTCATAGCCCAGTTCTGCCAGACAGTTTCTCCTGGCGCCTTCAAACCTAGCTGCATGAGTGAGAGAGCCACTTGCTCCTAAGCAAAAGGAGAATAATTAAAATAAATTAGAGGGTAAATGGGGGATGGAAGATCATGCCTGGTCCTGCTGCTCAGCCTGAGGCTCCAAGGCTGAAAGGGGCAGGGCCAGGTAAGATTATTCCCAGGAGACGGTCTTCCCCAAACCATGTCCTCATTACAGTGATACACACTTGCCCTCCCAGAGCAATGTTACTGTCCATTTAGCTTATGGCTCTCAGATCTGGTAGCTTTGTGGGTAAGTAACAACTGCCAACTTGCACATATTTAAAACAGTTCCACATATTTTTCTCAGTCTTTCCTATTTTATAAGGTTGTTTTGTGTTTTATGTGGGTTTTTAATTATTTATTTATTTATTTATTTATTTTAGTACGTCAGTAGTTCTCAACCAAGGGTGATTTTGCTCCCAAGAAACATTTGGCAATGTTTGGAAACATTTTTGTTTGTTGCCATTGGGGGTGTGGGTGGGTGTGGGCTGCTGGCACCTAGTGTGGAGTTGACAGATAAAATACAGGACACCCAGTTATATTTAAAGTTGAGATAAATAAAAAACTCTCTAGGTTTGGGGTTGTTGTTGTTGTTTAGTATTACAATGTCCCAAATATTGCACACATCATACTTACTCTAAAAAAAAAAAAATCATTGCTTATCTGAAATTCAGTCTTAAGGGGACTTCCTGTATGTTTATTTGCCAGATGCTGCTAGACATCCTAAATGCACAGAATAGTGCCCTCCCTCCCCCATGAAGAATGATTCAGCCCAAACATCCATAGTGCTGAGGCTGAGAAACCTGTTGGTAGATGGTAGCAGAAGCATGATTCGGATGCTAGAGAACAGATGATCTCGAATTCAGAACAGATAATACTAAACATGACATGTGTCAAATGAACACACAGACTTTAAAGAGTGGTTAATATTCATTTATGCATATGATTCACTTCACCTCTAACTTGAACCCTTTGAGAGAGGGCATCATCAGCCTGTGCTCCCTCATTTTCTGCAGAGGTGTTTGTGGTCAGCTGAGTAAAGGTTCCTAGAGATATCAGGACCTAATCCCTAATCAATGTTACCTTCTTAGGAAAAGGGGTCTTCACAGATGGGATTACATTAAGGAGATTATTTTGAATTATCCATTGGGCCCCAAATGACATCACAGATGTCCTCTGTGAGAGAGAGATTTGGCACCCTCGAGGAGAAGGCAATGTGGTGGAAGCAGGGTGAGCAATGAGGATGTTGGCCTCTATGTTAGAATGATTCAGCCACAGCCAGCCACCACCACAATCTGGGAAAGGCAGGGAACCCATTGGCCATGGAGCCTCCTCAGGGAATGCAGCCTTCCCACACCTTCATTTCAGCTCAGTGAAGCTCATTTTGGATTTCTGGCCTCTAGAACTGTGAGAGAATGCACTTCTGCTGTTTCAGCCACCAAGTCTGTGATAATTTGTTACAGCAGCCATAGGAAATTAATACAGTGTTCCCCTGAGGATCAAAGCCAGAGCCCATTCCTTCCAGGAGGGTGTGTACCAGCATTAGAACAAACATAACCCACTAGATCCAAGACAAGGAACCAGAGACAATGTGGCCTTTGTTGATATTCATCTTTGTGTGACAATGCAGGATATTTCTGGTGATGGATTTTGAGCTCCGTAATGATCTGTAGTGGAAAAATAGGCAATCCTCAGATCTCCCTATAATTTTAATAGGGAGCATGTGTGTATGTGTAGGCACTGTGAAGCCTAGAACTTGGGGAAAAAAGTTGTCTAAATGGAGGCCTAGTTATGCCTGCCTCCTAGCCATTAAGAGTCAACTCAGCTGTGGCTGTTGAGTTGGCTCTTCGGGGACAGACTTCATGCCATGTGGTCCCATCTAGAGTTTATGTCATAGAATTGGGGAAAATAAGCTTTTGGTTCAGAGGAGGAAATATCATATTTTGTGTGGTATGCATGTGTGTGTGTCTTCTGGAAGGTCAGTCATTTGGGGTCCTTTGGAAATATCTTGTGACGAGATTGAGTCCCAAGGGATGGCTATGCATTTCTTTGAAAGCCTTTGGACATTTGGCTGTGCTCTGGGGATGGGTGGCCAACATCACGAAAATGCATGCTTCCAAATGAAAAATAGGAAAACATGTGTAAGTGCCAAGAGTGATAAGAAGTTCTTATCTGTTGAGTAACAAGAAAATATCCCGTGGTTATTACATGGGAACAAATAAGCAGAGACTCTGTGGTCTGTCCTGGGTCTGGACCTCTGGCTGAAATCCCTTCTCCTTTTCCTGCCTGTCTTAACTGAACCTGGAAACTGAGTGTTTTTAAAACAACCCAGAGAAGAACCATGGGCTTTGCCAATTTGGTATTGTGAGATAAGCAGTCATCTCTTTGTTGTAGTAATTTATGGAAAGAGATGCCAGGTCACTCACTTTACTAGAATTCTATAGAGAGATTGTTGGTGTTTGTGTGGGGGGAAAGGGTGTGCAGCTCTGACGTGGCTGCAGCTCAGACAGCTGGAACCTGCTGGGCCTGAATATTCCTCGAACGACATGAAGATGGCCAGAGTTCAATGATCAGTCAGCCTTACCTCCAAAGGGCAGATGCCCCAGATGGCCTCTTGAAATCACTCATTGCTGTTGACCAGAAAAGCACATTCTTGGGGCCAAACTTCATTCCTGGGTTGAAATCTAGACTCTGCATTCTCCTAGTTTTTCAACTTTGGACAAATTGCTATTAACTTCTCCAAGCCTCAGTGTCCTTACATGTCAATTTGGAAGAAAAATACCTACTTTACAGGACTGAGGTGATCATGTGAGAAAACATATAGAGTGCTTGGCACAGAGCCTGGTATATGGAAAGTGCTCAATAAATATTAGATGCTTCATTAGGGCACTGGGAGTGATCAGGGAGGACGCAGGTGGGAATTGCTGTGCTTTACCCTGTGCAAAGAGACTTTCCATAACTTTCTATATATATTATACTGGTCTTCATAATAGATACTCCACGTTTTCCCAAATTGGTCTGATAATATGGAACACATTATCATGCTAAGCAGCTGTCACTGTCTTCATTTATAGGACCCCGCCTGTCACAAAAAATGCAAAACATGCTCCCCAAATACCTAGGATCATGCCCTCTGTGTGTGTATGTGTATGTGGGTATGTTGAAAATGTCCCAACTCTACTACTTTATGTCAAAGTCAGCTCACACTTTAATCCAGAACCTTTTAATTTACGTGCCAGTAGCTTGAGCACAACAGAATAGTGAGATACATGAATGCACAGATGAAAATAGTTATTTTACCACATTTGCTTTTCAGTGTTCTATCCCTCAATAGTCTAGGAAGGGTTGTGCCTACAAACTCCTATGATGGAGTTTTTATTCCACATCACAAAACGAGATGTGGAAGAGGGTTTTTCTCATAGCTCATCTTTTCTCAGTCAAGCTGCATAAATTATTTTTCCTCACCTAGGCTCTTACCAACACACTCTGACCACCTCTCTGTGTCTGGAGGGAAAGTTCTAAAATGTAAGACCAGTCTTGGTGCTCTCAGTGATCCCCGCTGCTTTGGGAGCAAGACTTCTCCACCTCACCATTATTTTTTTATTTTATTTTATTTTATTTTTTCAGTGTTCCAAGATTCATTGTTTATGCATCACACCCAGTGCTCCACCTCGCCATTATTGACATTTCGGGCCACATAACTCTGTGCCCTGGCACTGTCTTGTGCACTGTTTGGCAGCACCCCGGCCTCTACCCATGAGATGCTTGTAACACCACTTGAATGTGACAACTGAAACTGCCTGAAGAGACATTGTCAAATATTCCCTGGTTAAAAGCCACTGTTCCAGGGCACTTTCATCTTCTTACCTGGCTTACAAGGTCCTGCCTGCCAAGAGCCCACCTTTTTCTGTTGGATTTCTCTCAATACCGTCTCTCTGCTCTGTGGGCCAGCCACATGAAAATTATTCCAGGTCGTTGACCAGGGCTCCTTCACCTCTGCTCCATCCAACTCTGAATTAGGGGACTTGATGGGTCTCCTACCACAGTGCTTACTCACTTTGTGATAACTGCCTGTTTATTTTTCTGTGACATGTTTCCTTTCCAATGGCCTCCTATGGCCAGTCAGCTCAATGAAGGCGGAGACCTCACTGCTGTAACCCTGAAGCCAGAATGGTGCCTGTCATAACATAGATGCTCAATAAATGTTTATTTAATGTGCTCCTTAAAAAATAGCTCTCTGGAAGAAAGGGATATTTTCTTTGAAGCCCTTTAATTTGTAGAGACCATAAGTAGGTCTTGCTGACCTATTTGTCCACATATTAGTGGATCTTAATTATAGGATAGATGTTCTGGATTTTGAGGCTGATTTCATCAATCCCCCTAACTCGAAGCAAGTTTATGCTTGAGCATTCTGGGCAGACAATTGTCATTAGCTCTTAACACATGATCATCAAAACATTTTTAAAGGGAAGAAAGGGGGCCCGGAGCCAGCAAGTCCCAGGTCTGGCCCCTGAGCTCCTAATGGGGGCAAAAGCCAGCACAACATGGGGTAGGATGAAAATCTAGCTGACTGCAAACATAGTTAATAAGGGAGCCCTAGAATATGAAAAGCTGCTGACAAAAATCAGTACTATTTAGTCTAGAGGAGAAGATTGAGAAGCAATCTGATAATGGCACTTTCAGCTACCTGTAGCCTGGGGCCTTTGCAAACAATTCAGATGGATGGTCTGTTTGAGGTGAGTGGACAGGCTCAAACTTGCGTCTACTGAGAGGGGATTGCTTGTTAAAGGAATTTAAGTAGGCACTTTCTAAGGGTGTAATTTCAACTGAGCTTTTGGAACAAGTCTGAGAGTAAAAAGCAAAACAAACTTTGCTTAGGGACTGTCCTAAAATTTCCCAATAATAAGCTATTTACCGTGGATTTAAGTTTAGAACTTAAATGAGAATTGCAGGCCATCTGGTTTTTCCTACTGTCTCCAGACAGGACAGTATTCAAATGAAGGCATATGTTGGCTGCTCCTTAAAACACACACAGACACACACAACTACTTTTGCACACAACCACACACTAGTTCTTGCTGTTTCCCGTGATTCATACTGCCCCTTTTCTTCCCAGGTCCATTTCACAGCTGTTTCCTTGACTGTTGCTTATATATTGGATTATCTTTACCTTCCTTTAAAGGAGTTACAGAATTTGAGAAGAGAATTTTCAAGCTCCTTGCTATTTAGAAGAGGAAACTGAGCCATAGGGATGATGAAGAACTTTTCCAAAACTCAGAGAGATTTAGAATATTTGGCTCTAGTGCCAGTTCTCTGGCCAATTCCCAACAATACCCTCTACTTATGTATAAAAAAGAGCCAGCATAGAGAATCAGAGGACTGCCAAAAGTTCGATCGGAAAACAGTTAGTTTTATTATTCCTCAGGTTCATAGCAATCTATGCAAAATTTAAGTCCTACCGGAGGTGATTTGATTTAACTCTTTTCTCAATTCTCCCAGAGTTGGCACATATCTGGTACCATTCTAGAAGAGAAGTCGATCACATACAATACATGTGTTAGGGTATTGGGTATTGGTATTCTAGTGTAGGGGCTAACAAACTTCCTCGAAATATTCTCAAGTTTGTAGACCCTATAGTTTCTGTCACACCTCTCAACCTTGCCTTCATAGCATGAAAGCAGCAATAGATAGTACATAAGTGAACAGACATGGCTGTGCTTCAGTCAAACTTTATACACTAAAACAGGCAGTAGCTAGATTTGGTTGGCAGGCTGTAGTCTGCCCACTTCTTCTTTAGCGGAACTGCAGTTGAAGAGGGTTGGGTGCAGGCAACAGAATATATACTGAAGAAGAAAGAGAATTATTCAAGGTCTCATAGAATGATTCAGAAAGGAAAGGCTCTTGGGAACCTTCAGGGATCTATCTACACCTTCTCTAGGGTATCCTGATTACGGAAAATCAATAAGTTTTAACAGGGAGTCTCATTGGTTTAATTTGGGCCATAAGCCTACCACTGAATAGACAGTCCCATCATGAGTGAACAAAAGGAAGGAGAAATGAGTCCCAACACAAATGCTGAGGAGTTCTAGCAAGAAGGAAAATGGACATGGGGCCATCAGGGGAAAAAAAAAAAAAAAAAAAGCATCTCCATCCTTTACAGAATCTTTCTGAACATAAATGGACATTTTTTTTTTTGAATCCTGACATCAGTGCCTTATAGAAAATGTTCAAAAACAAATAAAACCATTCTAAACTCAGCTACAATTTCAACTGCTAACCTAGATCCTGAAATCTTCAGCACAAGAATTATGAAATGGGGTCAGGGAAGAGTCATGGAGAGAGGTTGTCTAAATGCCAAACAACCACACCCTGACTTTTCAATCTCTACGCTTAACCAGCACTAAACTATAAACTCCACACTGGCAGAAGCTAGGTATCTTTTGCTTACCTTTTTAATGCCTGGACCTAACAAATCAAACATCTGTCAGTTCATTCATTCAGCCATTGATCCACTCATTCATTCACCTAACAGGTATTTGAGGCCCTCCTCCAGCTGAGTTCTAAGGGATCCAATGGCGTGCAAAGACAAGCACAGTCCTTGTTCTTATAGAATTTAATAAGGATGAGAGAAAGGATGGACTTCAATTTTTAAAAGTTAAATAACTGTAAAATTATAACGGTGATAAATGCTGCAAAGTAGCAGAAGAGGGATCCATCATATTTGTAAGTACCGGGGCTATATATATGGTAAGAGTAAGTGTCGGGCTGAGCATCTCTAGCAGAGAGAATGGCACACACAAAGGTCATGTGGCAGACGGGAGCATTAAAGAAAGGTAATGTGACTAAAGCACAGAGATGACAGGAAGTAAAGGTACTTTACTGAAAAAATAAAGACCAAAATGTGTAGGGCCTTGTAGGGCCAAGTTAAAATGTTGCCTTTTATCCTAATAGTCTTGGGAAAGAGAGTGGGAAGATATCATTCAGATTTACATATTCAAGAAAGATCTCCAGTTACAAAATAGAAGTAGCTCAGGGTTAACAGGAGGGGATACTAGTTGAAGAAACCAGTCAGTAGGCTATTGACAAAGTCTTGATCAGGGGTGGTAGTAACAGAGATGAAGAGAAACTGGATGGCTGGAAAGATGCTGGAAGAGTAGAAGAGTTTGGATTGAATATGGGTTGCCTCTTTGTTTTGTTGACTGTTTCTTTTGCTGTGCAGAAGCTTTTGATCTTGATGAAGTCCCAAAAATTTATTTTCACTTTTGTTTCCTTTGCCTTTGGAGACATATCTTGAAAGAAGTTTCTGTGGCTGATATCGAAGAGGTTACTGCCTATGTTCTCCTCTAGAATTCTGATGGATTCCTGTCTCATGTTGAGGTCTTTTATCCATTTTGAGTTTATCTTTGTGTACAGTGTAAGAGAATGGTCGAGTTTCATTCTTCTGCATATAGCTGTCCAGTTTTCCCAGACTGTCTTTTTTCCACTGCATACTCTTTCCTGTTTTGTCAAAGATTATTTGACCATAGAGTTGAGGGAATGTGGGGAGTGAGAAAGAGGGAGGTGTAAATAGAAACTCCTAAAATTATTGGTATCCAGTAAATATTGTTGAATCATTTAATGAATCTCTGCCCCTTAGTCGGAACACATGGACATCCTTACAGATCTTCCTTTTAAGGCATGAATTTAAGGCTCACTGATTACTTTTCCAATTTACTGTCAAGGCTCTGCTCAAATAGCTCCTCTTCTAAGAAACCCTTATAACTTAACTTTACCCACTCCCTCCTCCATATCCATGTAACACTGTTCATACAAATAAAATTATGATTATGAGATGGATAAGTAGCTATAGATGAAATGGAGAGATTATAAACACTTTTAGGGCAGGGGCTGTATTATATTCACCCATGATCTACTAGTTTACTAGTCCAGTATCTGATACATAAAAAGGGCCAGAAAAGTTTGTTAACTTTCTTAAATTGAGTTGGAAGCTTGCATGTCTCCTCTCAGGGCTTAAAGTCTAGTTGCATAAATAAGACAAAAAGACATTCTAAAAATATTTTTTTTTAATCCAGCTAAGGAACTGAGCATGATCAAAGTTTGAGGAAAATGACAGAGGTTATGAATCAAGAGCATTCTTTGGAGTTTGAAGTTACCTAAGGGCACTTTGTGAACATTACACTGGAAGCTCCCTGTGGATGTTCCCAACTCTGGAAGTGCCTTGTGTAACCTATTTAGAATGACTTTCTTTTTAATAGCTTGTTGGAACCTCTCTGAGCTTCCTCCCATCTTCTACTCCATCATTTTTTTTTTAATTTAAATTTTAGTTAGTAAACATACAGCACAATATTGGTTTCTGGAATAGAATTCAGTGATTCATTGCTTTCTGAAAAAATTTATTCATTTGAGAGAAAGAGAGAGAGAGAACACAAGCAGTGGGGAGAGGCCAAGGGGCAGAGGGAGTGGCAGTGGGAGAAAAGGACCTCCCTCTGAGCCAGAAGACCAATGTTGGGCCAGCCCTGAGGACTCAGAGATCATGACCTGAGCCAAATGCAGATGCTTAACCATCTGAGATATGCAGGTGCTGCTCAGTGATTCATCACTTACCTACAATACCCAGTGCTCATCAGAAGTGCTCTTCTTAATTCTCATCACCCATCTAGCCCATGCCCCATCCCTCTCCCTCCATCAACTTTCAGTTTGTTCTCTATCATTAAGAGTTTTAATGGATTGTTTCCCTCTCTCCTCTTTTTCTTTTCCCCTTTTCCATATGCTCATCAATTTTCTTTCTTAAATTCCACATATGAGTGAAATTGAGAGAGATCATATGGTATTTGTCTTTCCCTGATTGACTTGTTTTGCTCAGCATGATACACTCTAGCACTATCTATATCATTCAAATGGCAAGATTTCATTTTATTGATGACTGAGTAATATTCTATGGTATAGCTATATACCATATCTTCTTTATCCATTCATATCTGTCAATGGACATCTGGGCTCTCTTCATAGTTGGACTGTTGTTGATAATGTTGCTATAAACATTGGAGAGCATGTACCCCTTAGAATCTTATTTTTGTGTACTTTGGTAAATACCTAGTAGTGCAATCGCTTTATCATAAGGTGGTTCTATTTTTAACTTTTTGGGGAACCTCCATACTGTTCTCCAGAGTGGCTGCTCCAGTTTGCATGGAATGACTTTATAAATGCCTCAGGACGCTCTTGAGGATCTCTTGGGTCTGCATTATGGAGAGGAGTGGGGTAGATTGGGGGTAGATCTTTAGCAAAGATAGGAAAAAATGGAACAAGCACACGCAAGGACAGGCCTTAAGAATTCTGGCCTCCCAGAGCTGAAAAAGGCTGGGTGGCATAATGGAAAGAAATCAGGAGGCTGTCAGATCTTGTCTTTAATCTTGATTCTGTCTCTTTACTTAGCTGGGTGCCCTAAGGCAAGTTGCTAAACTTCTCTCAGTCCTCCTGTCCTCATTCGTTAAATGAAGGTAATAATAATTAACCTACTTTGGACAGAGAGAGAGAGAGAGAGAGAGAGAGTGTGTGTGTGTGTGCATCAAATAAGAGAATGCACTTGAAAGTGTGTTTTGAAGACTAAAGCAGGGGTACCTATTTCATTTTTCTGGAGCTTTCCCCAGAGAAATACTGAATCAGAATCTCTGGGAGTGGGGTCATAGAACAATGTTTTTTGAAAGCTTCCAGGGTTATTTTGATATGTTGCCAGTTTTGAAACCTATACCTCCAAAAGTCTCTAGAAAGAAAAAAAAAAGTAACTTAAGAGGTTGTTGGCAAGAAGTTGGAGTGGTTATAGAGGCTCCTCAGTGGTTTATAGGTAAGAGGGATGAAATAAAGTTCCCCCGTTACCCCTCTCCTTTTTCTCTTTCTAGATGCTCCACATCACCTCCAGGGCAAAGCCTTCATTACTTCATGCTTACTAATCAGAATCCTGGCTAACAGTTACTCTACACTGTTTATCCCTCCATAGCAGATCTGCTTCCTCAGGAGACAGGTTGAGGTGCTGAGAAGTCAGGTCACTGTGGGGCACATTGAGATCAACATGTAGGGCAGTGAAGGATGCAGGGTGGGGAAGAAGGAAAATCGACTTGTGATGCAGTCAGGACAGAGACCTCAGCTGACCCCATGTGGAGCTTGGGACCTGGGGAGGCTCTGCACATGTGCTCCACAAGGAGGTGAGGGTACCAAGCCCTGGGGAGGAAGGTGGCCACCAGTGAAGCTGATCCCAGGGCCTGGCTGTGTGCTTTCCAGGCAAGCACTCTCAGCAGCTGGGGAATTAGTGCTGGTCCTGAAAGGGTCTGGGTAACACAGCACAGGCTTCAATGCACCCTCACTGCCAGCTGGACCTCCAGTGTGAGTCCACATTTCCTTTATGTAAAACTTGTCCCCCAACTGTCCACCAAACAGGCTGGCATTCAGAATTCAGCAGTCTACACTTGAACTAAACTTCTAGATTGATTTCCGATTACTTTCTTTTATGCTCCTTTTGTTCCAAATGAACTGGACAGCTGTCCTTTGCCCATGACTAACCTCTACTTTCCCCTTCATCTTGGGTCAACTGGCCCTCACCCTCTCTCTTCAATCTCTCACCATCCCTCAAGGCACATGCAATGGACAATTTAAAAATTTTTGACTGCCTACAACTTCCCCTTTTCTTCTGGTAATAATATTTGCTCCCTCCCAACTCCCACTTCCCACCTCTCTCTGCCCACCCCACCCCTTAAAAACACATACACACTCCTCTGTTTTGCGCATGGAGTATCTTGGCCGGAGGTGTTAGCATATGACCAGGGTCTAAACAATTGTGAAAAGAGCAAAAGATATATTTATTTAGAATATAAACACCTCCAAATTACTCACTAAGTCAAAACTCTGTGAAAACAATCAAAGGTTGTGGATATAAGAGGTAGTTTGATTTCCAATAAGCTTCAAGCACCCAATTCTTAATAGATCTCTAGTCCAAGAATGTCAAGTCAAATGTTTTCATGGTTTCAACTATTCTAAAAAATAAAAAAAAAAAAAATGTGAAAACAATCAGACCATGACAAGAACAGCAGACGTAGAGCAAGGAACTAAAGTCAGGTTTGTGTATGCGTCCAATCTGAAAAATTATGCCTTTGAGTAAATTGACTTCTTCCTTTGGATTTGTATTTGCCTATTTCTAAGAGAGGGGTTGATGAGCGCTACTGTGTCAGCCCCAATCTGTGAGCATAAGAAAAGGAAAGAGGGAGTGGAAGCTTACCCATTGCCATCTTTTCCCATTTTCCTACCCCATTGTCCTTCAGGATATAGTATTCTTGAGCACCTTACACTTTGTCAAGTGAGCCATGTTCCTTTGCTCTCAGGCCTTGAGCACACATGGTACGAACTTAAAAACTGACACTTGGATGAATTAATTGATGAACAAATGTGACATAAACTAACAAAAAAACAGTTCAAGACTGAGGATGATCATTTGCTTCTGGCCCTAATTTTTAAATTCAGATATTTATTTATCTTTTTCCACTATGGGACAGATGTTCACATCCAACCCATGAATCTTCAGTGAGAGAGGTCATTAACTCCACCAGAGGGAAATTGATGCTGACTGCAGTTTTAACCTCCTTTGACTTTCCAAGAACTGCTTTGAGTACATTCTGTTTTCGAAGATCAGCCTCTTTCCTGCTTCCAAAAGCCTGTCCCAGCCTGTCCAGCTCATCTCTGGCCCTGGATACAGGGGGGATATTGAGTCCTGCAGTTTCTGAGCCAGTTCTAGCAGAAAAGCAGAGCTTGGAAGAAGCTGGATTTGATATTCTTGGCCTCTGAATGCTCCCTGATTATTATTATTTTTTAATATCCTGAGAACAGATTAGGATGAAGCAGATTAGGGAAAATCATGGGATATGTCATAACTGAACTTCTCTCTGCTGCTTGCATTCCCCTGAGGAAGCAATCAGGACATATCCTGTAATATAACTGGGTAGGACTCAGGCCTGCTGAGTGGAAGCACCAACTTAAATGTAGTCCATGAATCAGCTTTCTTTCTTCTTTCCCCACCTGACTTACTCATAGGAACTGGGTTAGATGACAAATATAAGAAAGACCTGGTCACTGAAGGTAATTTTACTTCTTCTCCTCCCAAAAAATATGCTGGCTTTCTTCACATATGTACTTGTCTCTTCACATTTGTTCCAGAATCATGGAGGATCCTGCATTTCCTTCCAATTGTGAAATTTTGGAAACCCAAATCCAAGCTTTGAGTTTTTGGTCTTAGAGGTTGAGGTACCAATTGCATCAGTTCCTTACACTGGACTTTATGAAATCGGCCTTCTTTGGTTGAGGGTTATACATGATGGCAGAGATGACAGACCATGACATAGCCTCTAACCCAAAGTGGGTTCTCAGTTAAAGCTCATCCTTCCAGTTGCTTCCATGGGACAGGCCCAGTTTGTGCCTGTTATCTAGAGTAATTATAACCAGTGAGTCCACTTTCCTCTAATAAGTGTTTCATTTAGGTGATGAGTTTTATGGCAGTCCTACTTATGACTTAGGATTCAACATGATTCATTTTTTAAAATTGTTACTAGAGGGTTCCTCTGAAACAGTGGCATTTATTACAGACACACTTCCCCCAAAGTGTTCAATTGTCCCTCATATTTCCCTCTTTCTATCCCCCCTTTCTTAAGCCAAAGGCATACTTCCCACTTGTTTGTGCTGGGAGGAACACTTCTGAGATCAGAAAGAAGTGATATAGAAACCACCCTACCCTGGATCTATTGCCAGTGTCCAGCTTTTATTTTTCTTTACATTTCTTTCTAAGAAAGTCACTTAGCTCTCTTAAGCAAAGCCTAGAACATCGCAGAGTCCTCTGGGGGTAACATATATATGGCCAACAAGGAAAGGTATAACAAATGGCAGGTTCTTAAAGAATCCAACATGGTGTTTTATACCATGTGATTTGGGCATGTATGGCTAACCAACAAGGTCTAACTGGAGAAATATTCAAGTTACGGAAATACAGCTGTGTACGTGCCTGTACACAGTGATCAGCAAAATAGAGAAAATGCCCTGTACATCTATCTGCCTGCTGACTTCAGCCTGCTCAAGAAGAGTTTTGGTAGCAGACCATGTTTTTACCATTTGAATGAAGCTAAGGAACTATTAGTTTGAAGGACAACCAAATGACATATTTTAATGAAAGATGGGGATCATAACTAGTATAGCACCATTCTAGAATATATAGCTCACCAACTTCCACTATTAGTCTTCCACACAGTGCTTTTTATATAGCTCTGATTCCCCTTGGCCACATGCAAACATGCTTCCATTTGCTTCAACACATTCTCTCATCATTTTTGATTTGAGCTCAGTTCCATGAGCTTCCTAGACTGGTTTATGGACTACAGTGTTTAGTCTCTTTGTCAGTGAGCTATTCGGCAGAAAAGCCAGTCAGCATGCCTGGGACACATGCCCCTTATTCACCTCTGGGCCAGAGCATTGCAGGTGAAACTCAGACTTCCCTGCCCATCTGAGTTCCTCTTCCTCTGATGCTTTCATAGGTGGAGCCCATCTGCCTGGATCTCCATATGCCTCTCCAAATGACTGAAAGTTACCAGAGCCAACTGCTACCGGAGATTAAAAATATTAATAATAATAATGATGATTAAAAGCCCCAGTGGAATGTCAGCAAAGAGCAGACCCTGTTCACAATGTGGTATGTTTTCTAAAAAATGTGGAGGGGGGCAAAAAGGGAGGGGGAACAGAGCAGAAATCAAGAATAACATCTGATTTGGTGCTTCCAGCCCATTCCAGGTCTTGACAAACAGGAGGCTGTATCCAGGCTTGTTTCTGGGAAATAAAATGGATCTATGTGTTTGCTTGTAGGTGCAGTAGGAAGCATCTGCCTGCCAGCACAGCAGTGAGCAACGTGTTGCCATTGGATCGGTTGGACTTCATGTGCAGCTGTGCTCTCACCAAGTGGGGAACTAATTACTGCAGAAAGACACAAACTGCAAATTGGGTGACTTCACACAGAAACTATGAGTAAGGTGAAAAAACAAGGGCTCTTGGAGGTAAGGTGCACAGGCTGGTAAAACAGAGAACCAGGCTTCTATCTAAAGAGCTGTAGGTTGAGCCCCTGCAGATTGAAAGGGGTTCCAGAATTGAGCACACAACTACGAAGTGGTTAGAGGGAAAGAAGAAAAAAGAGAAAACACCCACCCCAAAGCATACAGTGCATGTGGTCTCCCAGCAAGTGTTAGCAAATGTCCATCACACATTCTCCCCTATAATATTCATTACCTTGTAAGGGTCATCTTTTTTCTCTACACAAGAGTGAAATTGTCCTTTTTGTCAGATAACTGTTTTAGATATCCATACCTACCAATAAGGAAGGTGTTTACTATAACTTTGATAATCCATTTTAAGATTTCCTAATCCTCACTAGTTGAAAGTTTTCTCTGATACGTGATTTGCTCTAAATTTATTCCATCGTATTTCACTCAACTAGATGAAAAAAATAAAAGGAGAACACCTTGTCCTATGGCTACTTAAAATTCAGAGGATACAGTTCAAAAATATGCTATTTCAAAAATCAGACTGTGCTTTTGTCACTAGTATGTTGTGACTTAAGGGAAGTCAGTTAACATCTCTAAAACTGTCTCCCCTATTATAAAGATGGCAAGATTGGTCCAATCAACTTATCTAGAGAACCCAATATAAATAATATAAAAATGATTTGAAAAGTATAAAATGTGTTTCTAAATGTGAACTAGGTTTATGTCTTAATAATGGCAAAGACTGGTCCATGACTGATTTAACCAAAAGATCCACTTCTGTAGAAATTTTTAAAAATAGTAAATAAGCCTCCTTCAAATCCCTTTGCCAGGAATAAATTTTTAACCCCCCCAAATAAACATGTTCCCAGAGCATTTACTTCATCTCACATCCCATTTTGCAGATGCTTTGAAAATTACAAAAAGTTAAATTTCAGTTGTGGGATAAACATTTTGACTCTATCTGGAAGGGTAAATGTCTGTTTCCATTAAGGGATCCCAATTTCAAAGGCCTCATCTGAGCCACAAGCCATCTTTTTCTACTTGGAAGGCAGAGGAATAAATTCTGACAAGGACTGAAATTCAAGAGGTTGGCAACTCACAAAGATTCTTTATTTTCAAAAAACTATAGTGAGAATTGTATTGGCAAACAACAACGTTCTGTGTGTGTGTGCATGTATATATGTGTGTGTGCAGGCATGTATGTTTTTCCATTTTAGGGTAAAAGTAAATAACAGTGATGTGAAAGCAATAAATAATTTTTATTTTCCCAACAGAGTTCTAGAAAAGCATGGTTGGCTTCAGAGAAAGGGGCACCAAAAAAAAAAATTAAAAGAAAAAAAAAGGAGAGAATATATATAGTTTGGGTTTAGTTATTGACTTCAGTTACTGGGGATTTTGTTGGTCATCTTTCCACCATTTCACCTTTCCCCCATTTTTGTGTAAACCTGCTGTGGAACAGGAATTATACACTTCTCCACAAAACCATACGTTTCACATCACAAGCATGGAGATGCCATTGCCTTATTAGTGATTGGTTTTGGTGGGCATGTGCCCCCCCATTTGGTTAGGCACTGATATATGAAAGGAAGTCTTTTGGGAAGTCTGTGGAAATGATACCTTCATTTAATGTGGCATTTTGTCCTGTTGGAAGGTGTCATAGCTGAAATGAGATGGCCTTGTCCTGATCTGAGAGGAGGTAGCCTAAGGATGATAGATCAGAAGAGTAAAGAGACATCGATGATAAAGTGAAGAGGTTCTTGTGACATTGTTGCATGACTGAATAGCCAACCCTGGTGCCCTTCCTCTGGATTTCTTCTTGTATGAGCTAGAAACAGCTCAGTAAGGTAAGTCAGTTGAATTGGATGATCGTACAAGTTGGCAGCCAATGTTATTCTAATTGATTCATTCTCCACCTATGTTTAAAAGTTGATGCTGTTTGATGGTATAAAAATGACACTGAATGTTGGGAGATAAGTGGGCAGAAGGGGTGCCATGTAGATAAACATGAATAAATCACAGTTGAATGATTTGTCAAATGGATTAAATGTCCTGTTCTTGAGTTAAAGACCCACTTTCTATTTTTCAGGATCCCAGGATCTAGTGCTCCCATAATTTAAAGCACATGGTGCTGTATGTTTATAAACCATGGAGTATACACATTACACATATGGCCCTAAGTCATAATTTCTCTGGCAAAAGAACCTCTGCTTCTGTGTGTCTCAAATTGCTTTTTTTTATAATGATGCACTCATTGCATATATGTCTTTCTCAATCCCTTTGAGGTAAAAAGGGATGTTTTGGAGCACAGCATCTTGGCTCAAATAGAACTTGCTAAACAAATTATTGTTTTCCACTAAGCACCTGTTATAGACTAGACATAATGCCGGTGGCTTTGGGGATATAAAATTTTTAAAGGCAATCTTTGTCTTCAGTAGAAAAGAGAAAAGACATGTAAACAGATAGTTACCATATAAGTCGATTTATATTCTACCAAAAGCAGGAATGAGATACTCATAGAGGGGCAAAGCATGACAAACCACTTCTGGGTGGTACTGTCAGGCAAGGCTTCACAGAAGACATCGCATTTGAGTTGAAATGAGTACCTTGAAAAACACATAGACTTTCGATAAACAAGGGAGTCTAAACATGAGCACTGGAATGGACAGAACAGCACCAACCTAGGTTGGCAGAAGCAATCTGTAAGAACTGTTCACTGATAGGGCTGTTCAGTCATTGAAATGACTTAGAACTGGGAGGGCATGGCTGAAATCAGTGACAGAAACCAGAATGCAAATATCTTGACAGGCTGAAATGTTAGACTGAATCTAACATGATGGAAATGAACTGAACTAAATGTACCATTTTGCATTTTATTATTAAAGGGGAAAATATTCACAGTCACAGTTGCTTATAGGAAAAAGGCCTCTTGTTTTTGTTGAATGTAAGCTTCATATGAACCAACATAGTATTGTCAAAAAAGCTGGAGTACATGTAGGTCATATTTCTCTCCAAACATATAGGATGACTTTACCTTTTTATTCAAAAGTGATCATAGCAGACTGTATTAGTTTTCTATTGCCACCATAATAAATTGCCATAAACATAGAGGTTTAAAACAACATAAATTTATTATTTTTTACAAAAATTTTTTATAGTTCTGGAGGTCAGAACTCTAGAAATGGCTCTCACCAAACAAAATCTAGGCATTGGCAGACTCTATTGTTTTCTGGGGTTATATGGGACAACCCACTTCTTATTCAGATTGTTGGTGGAATTCTGTTTCTTGGGTATGAAGGACCAATGCTTCTGGCTTTGTTGTTGTTGTTTTTGTTTTTGTTTTGTTTTGTTTTGTTTTTGTTTTGTTGGCTGTAAGCTGAGGGCCATCCCCAGATGCTGGAGGCCACCACATTACTTGGCTCATGACCCCCTTCCTCCATTTTCACAGCCAGCAGTGAAAACTGTCAACAGCAAGTTGAGTCCTTCTTATATCACACTTCTCTGACCCTTCTTCCAACATTGCATTTCATTTTTTTTTTTTTTTTTTTTTTTTTGTACAACCAGAAAAGACTCTCCACTTTTAAGGACTCATGCTGTTAGGTTAGGTCCTCCTGGATAATCTAAGGTAATCAACACATCTCAAAGTATGTAACCTTAGATACATCTAACACTTCGCCATACAAGGTAACATATTCAGAGTATTGAGGATCAGGGAATGGGCATCTTTAGGGGGCCATTATACTATCCTCTTATCTGAACTGTTTTGCTCAGTGCTGAGTGCCACTCCTGATAATCTGGGGCAGATATATGGGAAAGTGACCACAGTGGTTAGAAAATTTAAAATTGGGGGCACCTGGGTGGCTCAGTCATTAAGCATCTGCCTTTGGCTTAGGTCATGATCCTCGTGTCTTGGAATCAAGCCCTGCATCAGGCTCCCTGCTCAGTGGGAAGCCTGCTTCTTCCTCTCCCCCTCTCCCAGCTTGTATTCCCTCTCTCACAGTGTCTCTGTCAAAGAAATAAATAAAACCTTTAAAAAAAAAAAAAGAAAATTCAAAATTGTATCATGTGAGGAGTGTTGGAAGAAGCTGGGAACATTCTCCCTTGGAATTTGGGAGTGAAGGGAAGCATAATAGCTGCTTGAAACCACCTTAATGCCTGTCATATAAAATGGACTTATTCTGTGTTGGATAGAATGTAGAACAGAATCAGAGGAAAAAGAAATAAATTTTAACTCAGTATAGGGAATGTGACTGCTAGTCTTTAAAAATGGCCCTGATGAGATGAGCCATGCCTCTTGGAATTCGTGCCCTAATGTAGACCCACTTCCCCTGACATTGAACTTGGGCTGGCCTTGATTTACTTTAATCAATGGAATGCAGCAGAAGTCACCATCCAGGACTTCTGAGTCTAGTCATGAAGAAGCCCCAGTAGGCTTCATTTTCATATTTTGTTGAACCTTAAGCCTGCATGTCAGAGATCCAACTACCTGCTGCTGGGAAGATCATATGTAAAACCATGTGGAGAGGCCAGATGAAGAGGAGAGGACTCAAAAATATATGAAGAGGGAGAGAAACTTCAATGTGTCAGTTAAGCCTCCATTTGACTGTAACCTCATGAGAGACCCCAAGCTAAGCCCCATTCAAATTACCAACCCACAGAATCACAAGCTCAACAAATGATGGTTGTTTTAAACCACTGTTTGGGGAATGTTTTGTTATGTACCAAAAGCTAACCAATACAGCTGCTAATCTCATTGTATGTGCATGTTTATGCACATTTTAGAATTTTCACTGTACAAACCAGAATTGTTTTTCCTTACTTTTGATTGCAAAATAATACCATTGGCTTTCACATATTATTTCAACTTCCTTCCAGCATCATGCTTGATTTAATGTGTTGCTTGTAGACATATGCCTGTGTATATTTGCTTTCCCTGACCTGGTGATTTCCTTGATTACCCAAATGTATGGAACACTCTTAGTCATTTTGCTATCATAATTCATCTGTTTTTAAAAAATAAAAAAAAAGTTAAGTATATTTCAACTGGAACATAAGTTTATAATTAAAAACAGATGGTTTAAAGTGTAACTTTTGAGCAAGAGAAAATACACCAGATAATGAAAAAGAAGAAGAGAAATCAGAAAACTTCCAAAGTTTTGATGAACACTGTTATCACAGAGACTTCTTGTGAAAAAATTGACAGCAAAGATGAGAGTACACTCCCAAAGAGAACAGAAGTAAATTGGGAATATACATCAATGATCAATTTAAAGAAGCAGACATCCTTGCATCTTGGGTTTTAATATTGTGGCAATTCAAATGAGCCTAAATCAAGGTGATTTTCCTCTAAAAATACCTGCATAAAACTATAATCTTTGCAAACACACACACACACACACACACAGAGTGCATTCCTAGGGTTCAAGGGTTCCAATTTCTTCCTTTTCCTATCCAACAGTTGTTCTCTTTTGTTTTGAAATTTGCCATCCCAAGAAGTGTGAGTATAATCTCACTGTGGATTTAATTTGCATTTCCCTTATGATTAGTGATGTTGAGCACCTTTTCACATATCTTTTGGCCATTTGAATGTCTTCTTTAGAGCAATGTCTATTACAAAGTTTCCTCAAAAAAAAATTAAAAAATAGGGGTGCCTGGGTGGCTCAGTGGGTTAAAGCCTCTGTCTTCAGCTTGGGTCATGATACCAGGGTCCTGGGTTCGAGCCCCACATCAGGCTCTCTGATTAGCAGGGAGCTTTCTTCCTCCTTTCTCTCTCTGCCTGCCTCTCTGCCTACTTGTGATCTCTGTCTGTCAAATAAATAAACAAGATCTTTAAAAAAAATTTAAAATAGAATTACCATATGATACTACAGTCCCATTTCTGGATATATATTAAAAAGAATTGAAGTCGGGATTGTGAAGAGATATACTCCCATGTTCATTACAGCATTGTTTGTAATAACCAAGATATGGAAAAAACCTAAATGTTCATTGACTGATTAAAAAAAAATGGGGGCACCTGGGTGGCTCAGTCAGTTAAGCAACTGCCTTCAGCACAGGTCATGATGACAGGATCCTGGGATCAAGCCTCATGTCAGGCTCCCTGCTCAGCCAAAGTCTGCTTCTCCCTCTCCCTCTGCCTGCTGCTCTGCCTACTTGTGCTCTCTATTTATCTCTCTGTCAAATAAATAAAATCCTTAGAAATGATAATAATAATAAATAAAAAATAAAAAATAGGTGTATATATATACAATGATCTGTATGAGATTATGGATATTTATTTATTTATTTTTGATTTACCTTTTTTTCAGTGTTCCAAGATTCATTGCTTATGACCACACCCAGTGCTCCATGCGATATATGCCGTCCTTAATACCGATCCCAAAGCTCACCCAACTCCCCTCCCCCGCCCCCTCCCAAACCCTCAGTTTGATTCTCAGGGTCCACAGTCTCTCATGGTTTGTTTCTGCTTCTGATTTCCTCCAATTCACTTCCCTTTCCTTCTTCCAATGTCCTCCGTGTTATTCCTTATGCTCCACAAGTAAGTGAAACCATATGATAATTGACTCTCTCTGCTTGACTTATTTCACTCAGCATAACCTCTTCCAGTCCCATCTATGTTGATACAAAAGTTGGGTATTCATCCTTTCTGATGGAGGCATAATACTCCATTGTATATATGGACCATAACTTCTTTATCCATTCATCTGTTGAAGGGCATCTTGGCTTTTTCCACACTTTGGTAACTGTGGCCATTGCTGCTATGAACATTGGGGTACAAATGGCCCTTCTTTTCACTACATCTGTATCTTTGGGGCAAATACTCAATTGTGCAATTGCAGGGTCAGAGGGTAGCTCTATTTTTAATTTCTTAAGGAATCTCCACACTCTTCTCCAAAGTGGCTGCACCAACTTACATTCCCACCAACAGTGGAAGAGGGTTCCCCTTTCTCCACATTCTCTCCAACACTTGTTGTTTCCTGTCTTGTTGATTTTGGCCATTCTAACTGGTGTAAGGTGATATCTCAATGTGGTTTTGATTTGAATCTCCATGATGGCTAATGATGATGAACATTTTTTCATGTGTCTGTTAGCCATTTGTATGTCTTCTTTGGAGAAGTGTCTGTTCGTGTCTTCTGCCCATTTTTTGATGTGATTGTCTGTTTTGTGTGTGTTGAGTTTGAGGAGTTCTTTATAGATCTTGGATAGCAGCTCTTTCTCTGTAGTGTCATTTGTGAATATCTTCTCTCAATCCGTGGGTTGCCTCTTTGTTTTGTGGATTGCTTCCTTTGTTGTGCAGAAGATTTGTTTTATTTATTTTTTATTTTCAGGAAAACAGTATTCATTATTTTTTCACCACACCCAGTGCTCCATGCAATCTGTGCCCTCTATAATACCCACCACCTGGTATCCCGAACCTCCCACCCCCCCCGCCCCTTCAAAACCCTCAGATTCTTTTTCAGAGTCCATAGTCTCTCATGGTTCACCTCCCCTTCCAATTTCCCCCAACTCCCTTCTCCTCTCTATCTCCCCATGTCCTCCATGCTATTTGTTATGCTCCACAAATAAGTGAAACCATATGATAATTGACTCTCTCTGCTTGATTTTTTTCACTCAGTATAATCTCTTCCAGTCCTGTCCATGTTGCTACAAAAGTTGGGTATTCATCCTTTCTGATGGTGGAGGCATAATACTTCATCGTGTATATGGACCACATCTTCCTTATCCATTCGTCCGTTGAAGGGCATCTTAGTTCTTTCCACAGTTTGGCGACCGTGCTATAAACATTGGGGGTACAGATGGCCCTTCTTTTCACGACATCTGTATCTTTGGGGTAAATACCCAGGAGTGCAATGGCAGGGTCATAGGGAAGTTCTGTTTTTAATTTCTTGAGGAATCTCCACACTGTTCTCCAAAGAGGCTGCACCAACTTGCATTCCCACCAACAGTGGAAGAGGGTTCCCCTTTCTCCACATCCCCTCCAACACATGTTGTTTCCTGTCTTGCTAATTTTGGCCATTCTAACTGGTGTAAGGTGATATCTCAATGTGGTTTTAATTTGAATCTCCCTGAGGGCTAGTGATGATGAACATTTTTTCATGTGTCTGATAGCCATTTGTATGTCTTCATTGGAGAAGTGTCTGTCCATATCTTCTGCCCATTTTTTGATATGATTGTCTGTTTTGTGTGTGTTGAGTTTGAGGAGTTCATTATAGAAATGTTGATATCCAGGATCTATAATGTGCAGAAGATTTTTATCTTGATGAAGTCCCAAAAGTTCATTTTCACTTTTGTTTCCTCTGCCTTTGGAGATGTATCTTGAAAGAAGTTGCTGTGGCTGATGTCGAAGAGGTTACTGCCTATGTTCTCCTCTAGAATTTTGATAGATACCTGCCTCACGTTGAGGTCTTTTATCCATTTTGAGTTTATCTTTGTGTGTGTTGTAAGAGAATGGTCGAGTTTCATTCTTCTATACATAGCTGTCCAATTTTTCCAGCACCATTTATTAAAGGACTGTCTTTTTTCCAATGGATATTTTTTTCCTGCTTTGTTGAAGATTATTTGATCATCGAGTTGCAGGTCCATATCTGGGCTCTTTACTCTGTTCCACTGTTCTATGTGTCTGTTTTCACGCCAGTACCATGCTGTCCTGGTGATCACAGCTTTTTAGTAAAGCTTGAAATCAGGCAACATGATGCCTCCAGCTTTGTTTTACTTTTTCAATATTTCCTTAGTAATTAAGGGTCTCTTCTGGTTCCATAAAAATTTAGGATTGTTTGTTCCTGCTCTTTGAAAAATGCCAGTGGAATTTTGATTGGGATGGTATTGAAAGTATAGATTGCTCTAGGCAGTACAGACATTTTAACAATGTTTATTCTTCTAATCCATGAGCATGAAATGCTTTTCCATCTTCTTGTGTCTTCTTCAATTTCCTTCATGAGTGGTCTAAGTTCCTTGAGTATAGATCCTTTACCTCTTTGGTTAGGTTTATTCCCAGGTATCTTATGGTTCTTGGTGCTATAGTAAATGGAATTGACAGCAATTCAGTAATGTTGTAGGATACAAATTCAATGTACACAAATCAGTTGCTTTCTTATACACTAACAATGAAAATGTAGGAAGGGAAATTAGAGAGATGATAGATATTGACTAAACCCATGTGGTAATCATTTCATAGTATGAAAATCAAGGTATATACTTTAAATTTATACAGCAATGTGTATGCATTATTTTTCAATAAAAGTGGAAGGAAAAATGTACTAAGAAAGAAATCCTTCCATGTGCAACAGCATGCATTAACCTAAAGGACATTAGGCTAAGTGAAAGAAGTCAGTCACAGAAGGATAAATACTCTGTAATCCCTCTTATTTGAGGTTTTTCAAATAATCAGATTCATAGGAACAGAGAGAAGAATGGTTGTTATCAGGGGCTGGGGGTGGGTAGGGAAAATAAGGGATCATTCCATTGGTATAAAGTTTCAGTTAAGCACGATGAGTAAGTTCTAGAGATTTTTCATGCAATATAGTGTTTATAGTTAATGATATAATACTGTACATTAAAAAATTTAAGAAAGTAGATCTCAAGTTAAGTGTTCTTACCACCAAAAAGGAAGAGATAGTAGGAGACTATTGGAGGTAATGGATATTTTACTTTCATTTTAGAGATGTTTTAAGGAATGTTATAGTATTTTAAAAATCATCAAATTGTATACATAAAATATGTGCAATTTTTTGTATATCAATTAGACTCTAATATAACTGTTTAAAAAAACACGCAGTTTTGCGGGTGCTAGGGTGTGGCTTTAAACATCTGACTTTTGTTTATTGCTTGCCTAAATGTACTTTTTGTGGGCTTTTTACAGATCAGTTCCAGGATCACTTTGGTTGGAAAATCTCAAATAATAAGAAAAAAATATTGTAAAGTTCTGCACCATGACATGTCAGAGTCTATTAGGGATGAAGTAGGTAAGAAGCATCTAAGTTAAAAAAAAAAAAAAAAAGTGTCTTTTTAATGTACTGTTGAATCCTATTGGCTAGTATTTTGTTGAGTATTTTCGCATCTATGTTCATCAAGGATATTGGTCTATAGCTCCCTTTTTTGATGGGATCCTTGTCTGGTTTTGGGATCAAGGTGATGCTGGCCTCATAAAATGAGTTTGGAAGTTTTCCTTCCATTTATATTTTTTGGAACAGTTTCAGGAGAATAGGAATTAGTTCTTCTTTAAATGTTTGGTAGAATTCCCCTGGGAAGCCGTCTGGCCCTGGGCTTTTGTTTGTTTGGAGATTTTTAATGACTGTTTCAATCTCCTTACTGGTTATGGGTCTGTTCAGGCTTTCTATTATTCACCACGACCAAGTGGGATTTATTCCAGGGCTGCAAGGTTGGTTCAACATCCGCAAATCAGTCAATGTGATACAACACATCAATAAAAGAAAGAACAAGAACCATATGATACTCTCAATAGATGCTGAAAAAGCATTTGACAAAGTACAGCATCCCTTCCTGATCAAAACACTTCAAAGTGTAGGGATAGAGGGCACATACCTCAATATCATCACAGCCATCTATGAAAAACCCACCGCAAATATCATTCTCAATGGAGAAAAACTGAAAGCTTTTCCGCTAAGGTCAGGAACACGGCAGGGATGTCCATTATCACCACTGCTATTCAACATAGTACTAGAGGTCCTAGCCTCAGCAATCAGACAACAAAAGGAAATTAAAGGCATCCAAATTGGCAAAGAAGAAGTCAAATTATCATTCTTCACAGATGATATGATACTATATGTGGAAAACCCAAAAGACTCCACTCCAAAACTGCTAGAACTTATATAGGAATTCAGTAAAGTGTCAGGATATAAAATCAATGCACAGAAATCAGTTGCATTTCTCTACACGAACAGCAAGACAGAAGAAAGAGAAATTAAGGAGTCAATCCCATTTACAATTGCACCCAAAACCATAAGATACCTAGGAATAAACCTAACCAAAGAGGCACAGAATCTATACTCAGAAAACTATAAAGTACTCATGAAAGAAATTGAGGAAGACACAAAGAAATGGAAAAATGTTCCATGCTCCTGGATTGGAAGAATAAATATTGTGAAAATGTCTCTGCTACCTAAAGCAATCTACACATTTAATGCAATTCCTATCAAAGTACCATCCATCTTTTTCAAAGAAATGGAACAAAAAATTCTAAAATTTATATGGGACCAGAAAAGACCTCGAATAGCCAAAGGGATATTGACAAAGAAAGCCAACGTTGGTGGCATCACAATTCCGGACTTCAAGCTCTATTACAAAGCTGTCATCATCAAGACAGCATGGTACTGGCACAAAAACAGACACATAGATCAATGGAACAGAATAGAGAGCCCAGAAATAGACCCTCAACTCTACAGTCAACTAATCTTCGACAGAGCAGGAAAGAATGTCCAGTGGAAAAAAAACAGCCTCTTCAATAAATGGTGCTGGGAAAATTGGACAGCCACATGCAGAAAAATGAAATTGGACCATTTCCTTACACCACACACAAAAATAGACTCAAAATGGATGAAGGACCTCAATGTGCAAAAGGAATCCATCAAAATCCTTGAGGAGAACACAGGCAGCAACCTCTTCGACCTCAGCCGCAGCAACATCTTCCTAGGAACAATGCAAAAGGCAAGGGAAGCAAGGGCAAAAATGAACTATTGGGATTTCATCAAGATCAAAAGCTTTTGCACAGCAAAGGAAACCGTTAACAAAACCAAAAGACAACTGACAGAATGGGAGAAGATATTTGCAAACGACATATCAGATAAAGGACTAGTGTCCAGAATCTATAAAGAACTTAGCAAACTCAACACCCAAAGAACAAATAATCCAATCAAGAAATGGGCAGAGGACATGAACAGACATTTCTGCAAAGAAGACATCCAGATGGCCAACAGACACATGAAAAAGTGCTCCATATCACTCGGCATCAGGGAAATACAAATCAAAACCACAATGAGATATCACCTTACACCAGTCAGAATGGCTAAAATCAACAAGTCAGGAAATGACAGATGCTGGCGAGGATGCGGAGAAAGGGGAAGCCTCCTACACTGTTGGTGGGAATGCAAGCTGGTGCAGCCACTCTGGAAAACAGCATGGAGGTTCCTCAAAATGTTGAAAATAGAACTGCCCTATGACCCAGCAATTGCACTATTGGGCATTTACCCTAAAGATACAAACGTGATCCAAAGGGGCACGTGCACCCAAATGTTTATAGCAGCAATGTCCACAATAGCCAAACTATGGAAAGAACCTAGATGTCCATTAACAGATGAATGGATCAAGAAGATGTGGTATATATACACAATGGAATACTATGCAGCCATCAAAAGAAATGAAATCTTGCCATTTGCAACAACATGGATGGAACTAGAGCGTATCATGCTTAGTGAAATAAGTCAAGCAGAGAAAGACAACTATCATATGATCTCCCTGATATGAGGAAGTGGTGATGCAACATGGGGGCTTAAGTGGGTAGGAGAAGAATAAATGAAACAAGATGGGATTGGGAGGGAGACAAACCATAAGTGACTCTTAATATCACAAAACAAACTGAGGGTTGCTGGGGGGAGGGTGTTTGGGAGAAGGGGATGGGGTTATGGACATTGGGGAGGGTATGTGCTTTGGTGAGTGCTGTGAAGTGTGTAAACCTGGTGATTCACAGACCTGTACCCCTGGGGATAAAAATATATGTTTATAAAAAATAAAAAATTTAAAAAAAAAGTCCTGATCAAATTCCCTGAAGAATAAACCTGCTCTTCCTTCAGCTTTTGCTGCCTAATTCTCTCTCTCTAGATTCCAGAACCAAAGCCTCGGAGCTTAGACAAAGCTAGTAACATGTAAGAGGAACAACTAGCTACCTTCCCCCCAAGCCTAGATAGCTACACAACAAGCTGAATTGGTTTGAAGTATTTCCAGCACTCCAGGAATGGTTTATTCTCCAGTGATTCTGGGAACTCTTCTTCTACTCACTTTAGCTGTCTCTTAGACTGTTGCTACACAACAGTCTACAGTCTTGAGTGTAGACTAAAGTCTAGAGTGTTGCTACTCAACATTCTACAGACTAGAGCATAGACTGGTAACTTCAGCATGACTTGGGAGCTTGTTGTGAATGCAAAAGTTCAGGCCTCATCTTAAACCCACTGAATCAGAACTTACAGCTGATTTCTACGTACCTTAACATTTGAGAAGCACTGTTTTAGACCAAGTTCTTCTAAAGTCTTTTCCCTGAATTTTGGGGGAAATGACTCACATCAGATTCTAGACTAATTATTTCTCCTATTCCATTTGATATCTAAACTATATACTATCCTGACTCAATTGTAGTTCTAGTTTTACATTGATTGACAGCTCAGCTTCATTGTAAGTAGTAAAGACAGCTCTGAATGCTACAGATGGCTCTGTACTAGGAGGGTAACCTTGGAAAATTTGCTCAGTTAACCAAGAGATCTAGAGCTTGAATGGGGGAGAGGGAGGAGCTTAGGGAGAGAGAGAATCCCACAGGGGGCTTGATATCATGACCCTGAGACCATGACCTGAACCAAAACCAAGAGTTGGGTGATCAAAAAACTGAGCTACCCAGGCATCCTTTTCCCAGCTTCATTTTTAGAAGTGAGAAAGACAGAGATAACTTGAAAAGCGAGGCATTGAAATGTTATCATTTTTCTTTTCCCACATCAAAACTCCAATAAAGAATCATCATTATTTCATAACTTAAAACATCAATTGGATGTGGGCTCAAATTCCAGCACAACTACAATCCACTAATTAGAACATCATGGATTGACACCAGCTCCTGGATGTAATTCAGCCATGTACATTCATCTACCAACTGCATCAGTACATGCATTTGCACAGCCCCAATTATGTCCTCAGCCCCAGAAAATAATGTGGATAAAGATAAGAAAATTAAAGTTATCATCTCAATGGTTAGGCTGAATTTCTTTCTTTCTTACTTACTTTCTAATTTAACCCAGTTTTGCTTATCATGGGGGACATATAGCAGAAAATGATGCTTCCTTCAGGATAGATTGATTTATAGAACTAGAGATTTTGTACTATACCCTCAAAGTTTGATGCAGGAATCCATTTTGCTCTCTTGTTGACCAAACACACTCTTGATAGGAGTACTGGTGAGGAGGAATCTGGGTATCAGAGGTTCTCTGAGATCATAGACCAAAGCATTTCTGAATAAAGTGGAGAGGTAATGCATCATACTTCCAAAGATTAAGATTCATTTTCTGTTCTGCATCCTTTGCCTTTTAATTTTACATTCTTAACTAATTGGACATGTAGGATTTTACATATGTATTTAACTACTCAATCTTTCTAACTCTTTCTAGAGGCTGAATATGGACAGTAATTCTGATTTAGTGGAAGCCAAGTATGTTACAATGAAAGGGAAAAAAAACAATTCTTTCTGAGAGTAAGTTTAAGAGGAGCAGATGAGAAACACTCACATATACACTGCTACCTATACTCATGTAATTGTAACACACACACACACACACACACACACACACAACCTGTTGGTGGACAGCTCTAACTTTTGTGAGGAATAGTTACCTTTACTGCTATTGTTCTCTCTCTGGCTTCAAAACCTACTTCTCTCTTCCATTAACCTAATAGAAGTTACTGTAGGAATTCCTGATTGGTAAGAATGATTCTAGAGCTAATGATCTTTCTGGGGCAATTCCTTGGCATTCAACACTCTTTTCCATTAGTATTTTTTTTAAGATCTTATTTATTTATTTATGAGAGAGAGAGAGAGAAAGAGAGAAAGAGAATGAGTGGGGGGAGGGGCAGAGGGGAAGAAAGAGAAGTAGGCTCCCTGCTGAGCAGAAAGCCTGATGTTGGGCTCAGTCCCAGGACTTGGAGATCATGACCTGAGCCAAAGGCAGACACTTAACCAACTGAGCCATGCAAGTGCTCCTCTTTTCCACTAGTCTTATGAGATATTTTCTTTGGGGTCCCTTAGCAAAGAAAACTGCCCCAAGGAACAGTCAGTAAGCTTAAATTACTCTAGAAAGAAGAAAAGGATGATAGAGAACATATTTTGAACTGTTATTCTGTGCTGATCATCTAATATGATATAATTGCTTTAACCACAATTACTTTAAGAAGTAGATTTTACTATTGTTTTACAAATAGAGAAGGGCTCATACAGCCCTGTAGATTCAAATCAAGGGTTTATATGGTGGATCCATGAGCTGTCTCCTCTGTATGGACACTGACTCAGGAGCATGGCCAAATATGGTAGCCTCTGATTCCAAAGGAGATGCTCAGACTGGTTTTTAGGGGCCACACCTGATAGGGAGCTTTGGAAAACTCTTGTTTCCTTGAGAAGACTGTAACTATGAAGATCCTTGAGTCATTTTGTACTTTTAGAATGACATTTGGATGGATACTTTCCCCTGCATATAAGATACAAAGAAAAGAGTGTAGGGTGCAGCAATCAACCTGGAAATTTGTTCTTTCTGTTGGTCAAAGGATGTGGCCTTCTTACATCATTTGGTGAAGAATCTGGGGCCAGGACACAGCATTAATACTAATGCTTAGCTTTGTCTCATTGTCTTGTACTCCAGCTCCATGGTGGTGAATAAAAATGGTGGTAGCTAAGAAAAGAGCAGAGACAATAATACAAATTTTTCACTGGGGGAAAAGTAGTAAGGAAATCACAATCCTTTATCCACTGAATTTGTTAACAATGGGTCAGAGTCTTGAAAGGAAACTGTGGTAAGTGCAGTGTAAGTGGTTGTCAGAAAAAAAGGATGAAAGGAACTGTGACATTTGAGAAGAGAGTTAAGAGTTAGGGACCTGTACATGAGTCCAGTATGTCAAAACATGGTTAAGCAGTTACGTCCCCTCTCTGGACCTCAGTTCTTTTTTTTTTTTTTTTAAGATTTTTTTATTTTATTTTATTTTATTTTATTTGACAGAGAGAGATCACAAGTAGGCAGAGAGGCAGGCAGAGAGAGAGAGAGGATGAAGCAGGCTCCCCGCCGAGCAGAGAGCCCGATGCGGGACTCGATCCCAGGACCCTGAGATCATGACCTGAGCCGAAGGCAGTGGCCTAACCCACTGAGCCATCCAGGCGCCCCAGGACCTCAGTTCTCACATGGAAGTAAGGCTGGGGAGAGGGGTTTGGTGATCTCTAAAATTCTTCTTTGCTCAAAAATTCTGTGTTCTGTAGCTGTGCAGCAAGAAGTGGTTAAACACTGGCCTCTCCCTAGAAAAGCCATCGGTTATTGCTCATTAAAAGGATTAACTGTCCATTTGCAGGGATGTCTCTCCAATGAGGTAGGGACAGAATGGCCCAACACGGTTTTAGTTTTGATTCGTTTTATGAAGTACGTATCCAATTCCCTGGCAAGTTAAGCCAAGCACGTCTTCTCATGTGTTTTAGGAATCAAGGCATTTGGCTGAGACAAAGAGCAAATGCCTCTTATTAATGTGTGACAAATCCATATGGAGAAAAACACTGTTTCTTCTCTCCCATATGGCACAGCTGAGTAACATGGGCTTTTCTGGCCCTGAAATGGTTCCATGAGCCAGGTGGGTGGTTTATTTCACAGGCTAGTGACAATCCAGTGTGTTTCTCCCACGGAGATGAAGAGAGGAGAGAATTCTTCCCTATAACCCAGGACTGTCAGCAAAGTCTGTGACATGGACCATTGGCTCTCCTATCAAGACAGAGGGTAGATAAACTACTGAGAGGAAGAAGGGAAGAAAAATCTCAAACCAACTTGAGTCCTGGACCTGAACTTCCCTTGAACCTCAAGATTTTTGGAAGTTTTGTCTTAACAAGGGTGGGTCAGCTTCTTACCCTAGAAAACCCTCAAACCTCTTCCCATCTAATTTCAATCTAGTAAGTTTGATGAGGTCTTTGGGGGAGAGAAGGAAAAAGGAGGAGGCAAATCTGTGTTCTAGCTTTAAACTGTGGGTCCAAGGGATTACCACTCAGTAGTTCCTAGTGTTAACCTCATTTTGGCAAGATGGGGTGGATCAGCTGTTTCCCCTCTCTGATGTTTAGGGTACAGAAGAAAAAAGTATAGAGAAAATTGCATTGACTAAATATGAAATATAATCAAAACAATAGCAGCAACAGAAGTCTAAATCAGTTCCTCTACAATAATTCTAACTTCTTTAAAACAACAAGAAATTATGGTGGAAAGAAACATAACTCATCTTTTCTGTCTTCTAGTTTAAGCTAGTATGAATTATAGAGGGCTGGTAGTGTTCATTGTCCCTGTAATTTGTGATGACAAAATTAAATTCTGGTATTTCATAAATAATTTTCTCAAATTAAATTTTTGACTTCTCTTATTGTTATGTTATGAATAACTGCTTTAATATGTCTTAATTAATTAATTCATAATTATTATGTATTAATATGCCTGTCATATGGCTCAGAACTAGAATCAAGCATATGTGCCCGTTTTCCTCTAATATTTAGGTTGTATTCATCATATGCAGTTAGGCACAAATATAAAAGTTTGCTTAAAACAGAAAGCAGTTAAGTGACAGCTTGTTAGGTTTGAAAGAAAATACCAAAGGTCTTGCTACATTTAGATAATCAGAACCAGGTAGGTTATGAAAATAAGATTGGATAAACCCACACATGTGTGCATATAAACATACATACATATTTTGATTTCCTAGAAATGGGTGATGGTAGATATGAATAGTGTACTATATTGGAAGGTTCCACATTGAGCATTAAAGGACTTTAACCTATGAGAATGATTCAATTGAGTAGTTGAAGGCAGCTTTTTTCTTAGATATATTTGTGGACTTTTCAAATTTTGAATATCTAAGAGTTTTATCTAAGTTCAACTAGTTCAGTGGAGAAATTCCACTGTGAAATTTCCATACCAAATTAACCCATACTTGTTAGGCCATTTCAAGGGATAGAAACATATCCCGAGACATGTTCTGGTGTTATACAATTGCAATAATTAAGAGATTCTTCCTTATATCAAATCAATATCTGTAATTTTCACTTTTGCCCCTCTGGAGCTATAAGGAATATTTAATTAGTTCACATGACAAATCCTCAGACTTTCTGGTCACTTGTTATATCCTTCATAATTCTTCTTTGGATTTCAGATTAAGCATACCACATTATTTGAAGTGAGTAAGTTTAAGGGTAGGTGGAAAAACTGGCAGGTTGGTGAAGAAATCTCAATTAATGTTTACTGGTCATGTAATGTGTGTCCATAGTGTACTGAGTTCTAAAGGCCCCTTTGAAAGTCCAACACCCTGAACTAATCTCCACATTCCAAAGGGCTCTTCTAAGATCGGAGTAGAATGGGTCTACCATTACTTAACTATACTTTGCATAAGGAAGGTCGTATTACTGAGATAAAGTAGGCAGATGATACCAGCTAACTTCAAGGTGACTTTCACAAACCTGTGATTCTACAAACAACTCTTAATTCTATAAAAGAGTTTTAGACTCTTGATTTGGTAGCCACAAGAGGGCACTAGACTACTACATGGACCTAGTTTTACTCCTCACCCAAAGCACAAAGCAAGGGTCAGTATTGAGGTTACATTGGCTGACAATAGTAGATGCCAAATGGGTTGAATGTCTTAAGCCTATGTCTGAAATACAGTATGTAATCACGGATGATATACAAAGCTATTGGCTATGAAACATGTATTCAGTTGCTAAGCTTGGGTTATGCTAAATACAGTAGAATTCACATACAATTTGAAAAATGAAAAGGAGAAAGGTCTGCTTCCCAAGTTCTAAGAAAAAGTAAGGTGGATCTTTAGGCTGTGAGTTCTGAAAACAACACAGGCAACATGGTGATTGTCAGGGACAAACAGCAGGAATTAGACAGATGGGAGCCTTCTGCATCTACTTTTGGAAAGACTGACATCTGATGAGGCTCATGTTTGACCCCAGGATTGTCTCTAGACCATGATATTTACATTGGGCCCCACCCAAGATATTGTCCTTGCTCCTGAAGTTCTGTGTAAATAAGGTTCCAGGAAAACTACTCTCAGGCTAAATAAAATGCACTGAAGAACCTCTCACAAATATAAAATGAGCCTACATAATGTCATCACACCATGTGAAGGAGATAAAAAAATTCAGCCAATCAAGTTGTAAGTTAGGTCTGAGTAACATCAAAAAAACGGATTGTTTGTGTCAGTGAAGAAGTGTCTACCTATAATGCCAAAACAGTCAATTGAGTTAATCCACCAAATGTGAATCAAAAAAGAAAAATAATCAATCAAACAGGTTGCTTGGAATCATAGAAATTAAACTGTAGACCAAAGGCCTGAGTTTTTCATTTGTAACAATTATGTTGAATATTGTATAGGAAAGGACTGTTTGGTATCATAACTATGTATGGAATGTATTTATCCATAAACATAACTAGGTAGATAAGTAGATAATTGATAGATTGGTAGATAGATAAATAGAATAACTCAAGTTGAGTCTCATAGAAATGAGTTACTTACTTGGTTAAGACAGAAGTTTTTGCCACAACAGAAAGAAAGGAGAGGGTCATTTTTCTGAGGCAGGATTCAGCTCCTTATTGGCAATGAACACCCCCATAGCAATTAGTCCCTGTGAAAGAAGTGTCTAGTCACGGAAGTAGATTTGCAAAGCCAGCTGAAATCGCTGAGGAAGTTCTCTTCCTCCTACTCTCCTGTTAATTTACCTATATTCTTAGTTCTGGATTCATGACTTTCATTTTTCTACTGTGCCAGAACTTTCCTGCTTTTGATCTTCTTGCTTCCCTTGTGCTTCTAACATTTGGTCAAGCATTGCTCTGTGGCTCCTTTCCCCCCTCATGGACAAAACAGAGCTCTCACCTTCTGCTTTCTGACTCCTCCTAACCTTTCTCCTCAGAAATCTTGCTTTTCCTAGAATTGATCTAAATATGACATTGCCTCCATTTTTAGGTCCTTTTTAGTGTCAGATAATAGTGAGCCTGTTAAAGATATCTTGACTACCGTGAGCTGGCTTTGATCAACTTGCTTGCTTGGCTGCTATCTTTTAAGTGACATTTTTTTCTCATGATTTTACATTTTGCTAAATTCTGCCACCAATTTCTGCATATTGTGTGTGTGTGTGTGTGTGTGTGTGTGTGTGTGTGTGTATTTGTGTGTGTGTGTGTGTGTATGTTGACTCTTTCATTAGCTTAACACTGCACTTGAACTTCTATCTTGACTCCTTCAGTTCTGTTTTCAGAGCTCTCTACTTTTAACAGCTAACCCCATCCCAAACTGTTGGTGGCCATCCTCTTTGCAACCTCAGGTTCCCTTCCAGCACAGACCTTATCTTCTGGAATACTCCCCTGCACTATGGGAGAGGTAAGTTCAGAGGAAAGTGGCCCAGAATCTTCTCTCTGCATTTTTTCCCATATGGCAGGACTTTGAAACTGCCTTTCTGGCCTATCTCCTCTCTTTTAACAAACACACACTTTTTAAAATTAGGAAATGAAAATGATAGTTCTACTTCTAGCCAGGAGTTCATCTAATGTGCTCCAGGAAAAGGATGATTAATGGAGCTAAGACTTTATGCCTGAGCCAGGGGGAGGCAGCTTGTGGGGAATAACTGAGATGAGCCAACTCAACCATAGCCTCAGATCAGGTGAACAGAACTGGCTTTGGGCCTACCGGAGGCCTTAAACTTAGCCAGTAACTCTGGCAGAAAGGATGCCCCAGTAAGGGCCTGGTGGGCACACATGGCCCAAAGGAACATGGCAATTTTCTGATTTTTTTTTTCTTTATATAGAGAACCAACCTAGTCAACCCTGATCCACAGGAATTTGTTAGCAGCTGAAATATTCAGACTGGTTGTCCAGACCACCTAAATTATATGGATAATAGCAAACATTTCCTTTTGCAGAATGTCATGTGGACTCATTCCAAAGTGCTTTTTGGGTTTGAAGCACTATGTGTAATAGTCTTTCACCAGAAGGGTGGGAAATAAAGAAAGAAGAATGTAGGGAATTTGAATCCTGCTTTGTCAAAAACTCAGAACTGAGGGTAGGAAAATTCTGTATGATCTTGGCTGTCAATGTTGAAATTAACCTGACTGCATGAAATACTCAAAAGGACATTCATATGGTTTCATGTCACCTGAGGTTTATGATACCAAAGAGTTATGGCATAAGCCCTTAGATGGGTGGTCCCTAGGAGTTCCTGAGCATGACCCATCATGCATTATATCCAACCCAAATGGTATTTCTTCCAATAGATCTCACCTGGATCCTCTCCTATTACCTTGTGGTTCTCTCGTAGTTGATGTGGCTTCCTTTGCTCAGCTAGACAAGACTTCTTATCATTTAAGTTCATTCATTTCTCATTAAAAAAAATTCTTTCCTAGTAACCTCTGCAAAAATAAATAAGTAAAATAAAAAGAATTTGCAAAAATAAAACCTACCCTGTACTGTCTCCTCTCAAAATTGAGAATTGCAATTCTTACTCAGCACAAGGGAAGGGGATAGGAGCACCAAAGAAATTATATTAAGATTTGAGTAGCACCCTAAAAATCAAACAAATAATTTTAAAATGCATGATCTCATTTGCCCATGGGGCTCTTTCCTCTTTAGGAAAATGGTGATTGTAATGATTAGGCCAGGAGAGGTAAAAATCACTCAGCATATAAACAAGAAGATTAGAATCAGACCTGGATGTCCTCTGTTCCTTTCTCTCCACCATGTTGAGTCTCAGTATGCCCCAGCATCCCTAGGGACAAAGGTCTGGAGGAAGCACAAAGGGACTTCTATTTTCATCATTTGGTTCTAATAAGATGAGGATCAGTAGGCAGACAGACACACTTGGGAATAATGGCTCAGCTCTTTCAACCAGGCCCCCACCCCCAATGCCTTTATCCCCACTCTGGGTGACCTCGACAGAACAAGCTCGCTCTGTAATGATTACTTCATCAGCAGGGGCTGTGTATTTAGTAGCAGGAAATATAAGCTTTTGTGGTCAGTGTGACGTCACCTGCCCACTAAACAGGCCTTTATAACTTGACCACAAAAAGGCTTGAAAAGGATAGACACATACACACAGAGAAAGAGGCGATAGGACTGTCAACAGTTGTCTGCCCAGTGAAAGGAGCATTGTATCTTCCAAATGTTTCCCAAAAGCCTAATGTTTGGTCTTCCGTAGACAAAACATCTGGATGATATATGGCATTTTCTCTTTGTAGCGAGTGTCGCAACTCATCCATCTTGTTCTTCCTTTCTCCCTCCTGCCTCTCTCCCTCTCTGGTTTTCTCCCTTCTTCGCTCCTTCTATCCTTCTCCTTCCCTTTCCTTCTCCTTTCCATTTTACTCTTCCTTAATCTAAACTACACAAATATATGTTTTTAAATCTTTTTATTGCTTTCCAGTATTTGGGTGCATGGTGTGTGCACACATACAAACACCCACATGCACGCACATACACACACACACACACACACATCAACTTTATTCTATTTCTTCTCCCAGATACTTCACTGCCAAAGAGAAAGAGAGAGAGTTGCAAAAACAAAAAGAGAGAGAGAACAGGAAGAGAAACATCTAAAAAGATACAGCTGATATATTAGCATATTTAATTCGCTTCCCACATATGTCTTGGTTTTCAAACTAACTTTATAGAGAAGTAAATGACCCCTTTTTAGAGCTAAATCACAAGTACCTTTTAGTGTCATAATGTGCAAGTTCAAGGCATATTTCACTTTTATATTTTAATTTTTTTTATTTTAATTTAAGAGAAAAAAATGAGGCATGATGGGCACTAATACCAACACTCCCATTAATGGCAAATAGAGAGAGAAAATAAAGATGGAGAGGAATAAACAAAAGAGGAAATAAGCTGTGAAAGGAGGGTAGAAAAAATAATCTATACAATAACTTACATGATACAACTGTATTAACTTTTCACTAGTTTGAGACTAGGGATACTCTGTCAGAGATTGACAGAGACAAGGAGAGGAAGTCTGAGAGGTGCTGGCTGACCCCTGAATTAAGGCTGATGGAGAAGTATGGCTTTCTGTGATTTGGGCCTTTGTGGAAACCTCTCTCCAAGCACTGTGGGCTTTCCTCTGAGGTACAAATAGCTGGAAACATCTGATTCACTTCCCTGATTTTTCCCTTTTAGGGAGTCTGGGTTCCTTCTTACCCCCATTCTGCAGTACCCAAATGGACAAGTAGACTTTCCACATGTCTTAGTCTTCCTTAGGAGAGGAAGTTTGGAACCATCTATTAGCAAATGATGTACTTTAGTGGCTTCCTTGCCCCTTACTCTATTTTTTTTTTAATCTCCTCTTCCAACTGATTGTTATAACTACTTCCTCAACTCAGATTTTTTGCTCTATACTAATAATATTATTTTCCCAGGATATATGTTGCATAAGAAGTTAATCTGAAAAATCTGATAGGCAAGTGTTCATTTTATTTATCATGATTCTTAATTTGGGGTTCTGCCATTTCCCTCCCCATAATGATGGGGGAAACAAATGGGATCCCATTTGGAAAGGCATAAAAAACAGGCATAAGTATGCATCACATCAAGATAGCAGCCCTCAAATATCGTCCCAGCCAGGGGCGCCATGTAATTAGCAAGTTCTTAGAGGTGCCCTCATCCACGGCTGGAAAACGGTAGCTAAGGAACCATCTACATAAATGCACAAAGAAAGTAAATTTTTTTATTAAATAAAAAGAAATTGTGAAATTTAAGAAATTCTCATCAGGCTTACAAAGACTAATGGTGATCACCACATCTATTTCTCTTTACCCACACAGCAGTATTTGTGACACTGGTATCTCCTGCCCAGTGCCTCCTTCTTCTGTTCTCTAATAAAAAGAATCCTTGAGTAGAAAAGGACAAAAGGCAGAGTAGACTAAAAAATGGGCTAAAATGCTGGTTTTTATTGTTTTTTTCACAGGAGTCTATGATATCAAATAAGGGTCAATTTGGAAGTGTATTTTGCTTTATAAAGAAAGGCTGGGTGGTTTAATAGAAATATAACTAATCTGAGTCAATAAATCTTACTGAGTCACTGGAAAAATTGGGGATAGAACCATGAGACTGTGATGAATCACCTCTTTTCTCTAGACAATTTAATCTGTACAATGGGAGGGTTACACTAAAATATGTCTAGGGTTACTTCTATCCATGTTTTGTAACATATGTGACAGAAGAGATGACTATTTCATTTAAATTGCTCCCAGAAACCAAGAAGAAAGTGGGAAACACCCAAATGAGGAAACAGACAGGGAATTAAAAGAAGTAATTTAGAAATGAAATACTATATCAGGTCAATGAACTTATGAACAGATACTCAACCTTGTTAATGATCAAAGAAATACAAATGAAAACATAGCCTCTCATGGTTACTGCTAAGCTTGGCCAATAGTGAAAAGATAAATTTTCATAATATTTTTATCATAACATTGTTATAATAGCAGAACATGGAACATCAAAATAACACATATGCCCTATTATGATATATCCATTTATTAGAATACTACCATTCATTCAATATGATTATATGGATCTATATGCCTTAACAATGGAAATATAGCTACCATATATTAGGGAAAAAAAAGAAAAGGGCATAAAACATGTACAGTACCACTCTACTTGAGGAAAATGTATGTCGTATGCATAAGTACACATGAACGGGAAAAAGTCTGAATGAACACTCATAATATTAACAGTGGTTTTCTCAAAGTGTTGAAATCATCATATAGCAATCTTCTTTATACTTTCCCATATTGTTGGGATATTTTACAGTGAAGATGCTACTTTTATAATGAACAAAATTTATCTCCGTTTGGGAATAATACATAAATAAAATGTTGTAAGTACTCTGCTCATAGAACATTACATAGAAAACAGAAGTGGGCCTTATTTGGGCAATACATGGTAAGGGAACTAACAACCTGGTCTGTTCACTCAGAGCCCCAGAATCTTAGATAAAATTATTGGCCTTCCTTGTAGTTCAGCTATGTCTGTTTGATAAGTTGATTGTATTTCTCAAGCCCCAGTTCCTTCATCTATAAAATAACGATAATAGCTTTTATCTTGCAAGGAAGTTGCCATAATTCAATGAAATCACACCTACGTATTTCTTAGAAAGAGTCCAGTAAATATAATTTTTACATAATATAATAAATACAATTGTTATTATAGGAAATTACTTACACTATATCAAACAATGATTATTGAATTAAATTTGTTAATTGATAGAAACCACACTGGGCTCAAAACACATGAAAAAATGTTCATCATCACTAGCCATCAGGGAGATTCAAATTAAAAGCACATTGAGATATCACCTTACACCAGTTAGAATGGCCAAAATTAGCAAGACAGGAAACAACATGTGTTGGAGGGGATGTGGAGAAAGAGGAACACTCTTCCACTGTTGGTGGGAAGACAAGTTGGTGCAGCCTCTTTGGAGAACAGTGTGGAGATTCCTCAAGAAATTAAAAATAGAACTTCCCTATGACCCTGCCATTGCACTACTGGGTATTTACCCCAAAGATACATATGTAGTGAAAAGAAGGGCCATCTGTACCCCCAATGTTTATAGCAGCAATGGCTACGGTCACTAAACTGTGGAAAGAACCAAGATGCCCTTCAACAGACAAAGGAAGATGTGGTCCATATACACTATGAAATATTATGCCTCCATCAGAAAAGACGAATACCCAACTTTTGTAGCAACATGGATGGGACTGGAAGAGATTATGCTGAATGAAATAAGTCAAGCAGAGAGAGTCAATTATCATATGGTTTCACTTATTTGTGGAGCATAACAAATAGCATGGAGGACATGGGGAGATAGAGAGGAGAAGGGAGTTGAGGGAAATTGGAAGGGGAGGTGAACCATAAGAAACTATGGACTCTGAAAAAGAATCTGAGGGTTTTGAAGGGGTGGGGTGTGGGAGGTCGGGGTACCAGGTGGTGGGTATTATAAAGGGCAAGGATTGCATGGAGCACTGGGTGTGGTGAAAAAATAATGAATACTGTTATGCTGAAAATAAAAAAAGAATAATCTGAGGGCTTTGAAGGGGGGGATGGGAGGTTGGGTGAGCCTGGTGGTGGGTATTATGGAGAACACATATTGTATGGAACACTGGGTGTGGTACATAAACAATGAATTCTGGTACACTGAAAAGAAATTAAAAAAAAAAAAAAAAAGAAACCACACTGGAATGATTTGCCTATATATCTTTTTGCAATTGTTGTGTGCTAACTACTAAGGTTAGTAGTAAATAGAATATTCTTAATAGGATAAGGACGAAAGCTTTGGTCATGAGTGACTTTACTTCCTTTAATGGGAAGTCTGGAAGTCTCTACTGTGCAGTCTCTGTGCCTTGCCCAGTATTAGCGGCATATCTGGGCCTCCTAACTTTAGTATAACCTTGACCTAGAAACAGTGGGGGACATAAAGAAGAAAAAAGAAAATGCAAATTCTGCCTTATAAGGTGCAGATAATGTAATGAAACAAATAGGCCAACATTCTACAAGATGCAGTATGATAAAATGTTATATGTGCAATAAAAAATACATACTAAAAAGCTAGAAACATTCATATGATTCTCTCTGTAGGTGAAGACATCACAGAAGCTGTGGTGCCAGACTAATTTTTATTTTTATTTATTTATTTATTTATTTTGCCAGACTAATTTTTTTGTTTTGTTTTTCTTTTCTTTTTTTAAATTTACATTTATTTATTTTCAGCATAACAGTTTTCATTATTTTTGCACCACACCCAGTGCTCCATGCAATCTGTGCCCTCTATAATACCCACCACCTGGTACCCCAACCTCCCACCCCCCCACCACTTCATTCCCCTCAGATTGTTTTTCAGAGTCCATAGTCTCTCATGGTTCACCTCCCCTTCCAATTTCCCCCAACTCCCTTCTCCTCTCCAACTCCCCATGTCCTCCATGATATTTGTTATGCTCCACAAGTAAGTGAAACCAGACTAATTTTTAAACAGGAATTTTCCATGAAGAAGATATGGAAAAGGACATTCCAGGCCAAAAAGGAAATGTTCAAAGACACTGGGAATATCACACCCAGGATACACTAGGCATTCTGACAAAGAGGCTGGCATGGTTGGGACATAAGACACATGGTAGGAAATGGCATGAGATGGAACTATACGTGCACAAGGACAGGAGGGCATGGGGAAGGGGTGTCTTGTAAGTTAGGCTAAGGGATATAAATTCTATCCTGTGGTCCACAGGACATGTCTAAGAAGTTTGATATGGGATGATCTATCTTGATCTCAAATGTGATCTGATCACACTTCTCAGTAGAATCAACTGAAAGGGATGAACCCAAATGTAGGGGAATATTAGGAGGATTTCACTGAGATCCTACTGAGAAATGATGAGGAACTGAACCAAGATAGTGGAGAGGGGGGTGATTGTGGTGGGGTGGGGGGGCGGTCATGGTGACAGAACTAATGTGAGAGCTGAGTGGTTCTCTACTTGTTCAACCACTGACTGACTATTAGAAGTTGGGCAGAAATCCCCCAAGTCTCTGATATTTCAGCTGTAAAATGCAGGGGTATGGATAAAATCAACCTACAAAGTTGATATGTTTACAGAACTGGGACCACCAGGTATGGTAATAGATAGTCCAGGCCATTAAGATTATATCCAGTATCTAGAAGGTGAATGTGAGGGGTGTGTGGAAGGTGCTGGATGGACAGAATTGAGTCTATTTTCCAGAGGTGGGGGTGGGCATGAACCAGGCAAGAACTTCTCTTTCCAGTGAGATGTATAAGCAAGGCGGCATTGAATCCTGCTGTGAACTCACTTTCTGTGACCTGAGAAAGGGTCAGTGAGGACGAGGAGGGTCAAGAAGATGAATATAAGAACAAGCTGAGAAAATATGATACTACAGAAGAGTATTGGGAAAGAGCAGTCAGCAGCAGAAAACTGTGGCACCTTATCCCCACATAGAAAGGGCCAGCTTGGAAGCAGGCAGAATCCTTCTGTGCTGGGCTCAAGGTAGGTGGGCAGGCTGGGACAGAGAGATCCTGTGATGTGGTGCACACAGAGCTCAAGTCCTGCCTGGCCTGCAGCACTCACACTGTAGCACCCCCATATTTTCTCCAGTGCATCCTACCCTCATTATCTGACCTGCCCCCCCACCAAACCTGACCTGGCCCACTCCAGCACCTGCCTGATGACCTGAGCTGGAAATAAGAATAAATGCCTGCCATATGTAGGTGGCTGTATCACTGTCTGAGCCTTGGGATATTTATCTGTAAAACGAAGATAATCCATGCCCTATGCAGCTCACAGAGTTTTGGGAAAAAGCAAATGAATACTCTACAAATCCTCTCACAATGTTAAAAAATACTCCAATGTTCAAAGTATGATCATCATCATATCAGACTCTAGTTAACTTTAACTTCTCAGGCCAAGATACATTGGAATTTTAATAAAAAGAGATCAAGGTATCTGGTTTTATTTGGCTTCCTTACCAATATTCCTTGAATATCTTTACTGGAACTACTTTATAAAATATTACAAAAATATTAATAAGTATTATAAAAATTTATAAAATGAAAGCTGGATTAGCTCAGAGCAAGAAACCAGCCCACAACTGAAATTAGCTGTATCCCTACATATCTTGGCTTCTGTTATCTGGAAAACTCTACAGACAAATATGACTGTAACCAGAACCCTTTACTGAGAAAGAGTAGACAAGGACTCTGACCCATGTCTGGCTGCTCTGGGCTCCACTAAACACTGATTTCCAAAAAGAGGAAGTTGGTCTGAAAGACCTCTACCATCCCACCTGATTCCAAATATGCTACATCTTCTGTATTTATTGAGCACATCCTGTATTCCTCAAGCTGTAAGGGACTTACTTGTAGTGACAGAAAGAATACCATGAACACTTGTATACATTAGGGTCTCTACCTCAAGAATCTTAGGGTAGTTGAGGAAATAAGATGTAAATGTCCAGACATATGAGAAGAAAATTAGCAATAATTTCTCTCATGTCTTGTTCCCATGAAATGTTTGATGTATTTGCACATTAAGGCACACAGAGCTCAAAAGTAATGTGAGGTGGGAAGGAACTGGAGGTGGCTTTTCATATGTGTCTGTTAAGACACTGAAGATTCCCAAGATGAGTGGTGTGCTAAACTAGAAGAGAGACCCTAGTCTCTTGGCTCCTAGTACAGATAGGTGGTATAGCCCATGGGTTATAAAAGCAGATGAGCCTGTATTAGAATCCCCTCTTTTGTCTGAGTGACTGTGAGTAGGATATGATTTAATATTTTCATTTCACAGAAAAGTCAATGGACTCAGGTGGAGTTGTGGTGAGGATTTTGGAAAGAGACATTGTGTAGGAAGTGTCTTACATGGTGCTTGACATGGTGTAGATGACACCTGTAAGCTCCTCTGAAACTTTAGGACATGAGGTTGAAGCCTGCTGGGGAAAGGCAGCTTGGACACACCCTGGCATACTCTGTCTTCCTCTTCTTTGGTCAGATGTATGTCTTCCATTGGCTTGGAGTCTAAAAGTATGTTCCAGGCAAGCACAGGTTGCCTGGAAACTCTCAGTCTGAGGTGACAATGATGTAGCTGACCTGCACCTTGGGGATAGCCAAGGAAGTAGGAGTGCAGAGCTGGGCTCTTGGTAAGGAAATATGGTTTGTTTAGGTGTGACATTAGGTAGTTCATTTGAGGTTTTTCTTGTTTCTTGAGATAGGCTTGTATTGTTATAAACATTCCTTTTGGAACCGTTTTTGCTGTGTTCCAAAGATTTTGGACCTTTGTGTTTTCATTTTCATTTTCATTTGTCTCTGTGTATTGGTTCATTTCCTCTTTGGTTGACCCATTCATGGTCTAGTAGCACATCGCTTAGCCTCCATGTATTTGTCTTCTTTCCATATTTTTTCTTGTGATTGATTTATGGTTTCATATCATTGTAGGCAGAAAAGGTGATAGATATGATTTCAGTCTTCTTAAATTTATTGAGACTCATTTTGTGGCCTAACATGTGATCCATCCTGGATAAAGTTCCATGTGTATTTGGAAAGAATGCATGTTTTACTATTTTTTGGATAGAAGGGGATTAAGAGGTACAAAGTTCCTCTTAATTATAAAATAAATATCACATCAAAGAATGGGCAGAAGACATGAACAGATGCATCTCCAAAGAAGACATACAAATGGCTAACAGACACATGAAAAAACGTTCATCGTCATTAGCCATCAAGGAGATTCAAATCAAAACCACATTGAGATATCACCTTACACCAGTTAGAAAGGCCCAAATCAACAAGACAGTAAACAGCAAGTATTGGAGAGAATGTGGAGAAAGGGGAAGCCTCTTCCAGTGTTGTTGGGAATGCAAGTTGGTGCGGCCTTTGGAAAACAGTGTGGAGATTCCTTAAGAAGTTATAAATAGAGCTACCCTATGACTCTGCAATTGCACTCCTGGGTATTTACCCCAAAGATACAGATGTAGTCAAAAGAAGGGCCATCTGTACCCCAATGTTTATAGCAGCAATGGCCACGGTCGCCAAACTGTGGAAAGAACCAAGATGCCCTTCAACAGACAAATGGATAAGGAAGATGTGGTCCATATACACTATGGAGTATTATGCCTCCATCAGAAAAGACGAATACCCAACTTTTGTAGCAACATGGATGGGACTGGAAGAGATTATGCTGAGTGAAAAAAGTCAAGCAGAGAGAGTCAATTATCATATGGTTTCACTTATTTGTGGAGCATAACAAATAGCATGGAGGACATGGGGAGATAGAGAGGAGAAAGGAATTGGGAGAAATTGGAAGGGGAGGTGAACCATGAGAGACTATGGACTCTGAAAAAGAATCTGAGGGTTTTGAAGTGGTGGGAGGTGGGAGGTCGGGGTACCAGGTGGTGGGTATTATAGAGGGCACTGATTACATGGAGCACTGGGTGTGGTGCAAAAAAATTTAAAAAAAATTTAAAAATAAGGAATACTTTTATGCTGAAAATAAATAAAAAATAAATTTTTAAAAACGCTGTTAGGCAGGAGTGATGGGGGTGGTATCAACTTGAAGTAAGTTGAATGTCAGCCTATCAAAGCCTTGAGACAGGGATGGGCCACACTTCTACTAGAAAAATCACTTAATACTCTTTCTAAAAAATATATGGAATAGCTAGAATGTACCAGGCATGTTCAAGGCACTGGGAATACAGCAGTGAATAAAGTGCCTGTCCTTATAGAGGTACTTTCAAACTAAAGAGACCAGAAAAAAAATAGATTAGATAGAATATTTTAGATGGTGATAAGTAACTTAGAGAAAGGTAAAACAGAGTAAGGGGATTAAAAAATGCTAGAATGAATAAATCTGCTTATTTTACGGGGACTTATTAATGACCTCACTGATAATCAGATTTTAAACTGATTCCTGACAGATTTGAGGATACTGCCCTTGAGGATATCTGGGGAAAGATTTCTAGGAGAGGAGAATGACCAGAAGCAATGAGGTAGAGGTAGCAGGAATACAAGGACCCAAAGGGAAGGGGGAAGGAGATGTGCTCAGAGAAGAGAAAGGGAGTGAAAAGCTTTTGTAAGGACTTTGGCTTTCACTGTGAGAAGGAGAGTTGTTGGAGAGATCTGATCCAAGGATCAATATGACCTGAGTTAAATTTTTTTTAATTTCAAAATTACTTTTATTGTAAAATAAAACACAGATACAGAAAACCAATGTATGACTAAATGCATTTTATGAGATGTCACCTCTGTTACCACCACTCAGGTGAAAAATTGCCAGTTACCCAGCAACCCCTGTATGGGCCCACCTCAGTCACACCTGCCTCCCCGAATGAGTGACCATCAGGTGATTTCATAACAATCACGTCTATGTTTCTTTATAGATTTATCAACCAAAGAGCATCCCTGGATCTATGATCTAGACTCATACTTCATGCTTTTCACAATTCAAAATGTCTTGTCTCTTTTAATTTGCAAGTTCTCCCTCTACCTTTTCCTTCCTTTATAGTTTATATGTAAAGGCCTCAGGTCTGCTGTTTGCATATGTGTGGTGCTATTTAGCTTGCTTCTCTGTCCTCAGAATTTCATGCGAATTGGTTCAGAGGATTTATCAGCCTCAATCATGTTTTGAAGGCTGTCATATTGAGAATGGACAGTAGGGAAGCATTATATTTGAAAATTAGTTAACCATCAGAATAATACCAATGACTTACTGGACATTCACAATATGCCAGGCTTTATGCTAAGCACTTTTTAAAGCAAGATCTCAGTTAAAACATTCAACAAATCAGTGATGAGATTACTACTCCAAATTAACAAATAAGGAAACAGGCTTAAAGGTAGTTAAATATTTACCCTCACTAACACAGCTAGTTAGTGACAAAAGGAAGATCTGATTGCAAAGTTTATATGCTACACAGACTCTGGTTTTGTTTTGCATTCAAATCTTAAATCACGTAGGTTCTAAGAAACAAAAGTTGAATGCTCCCTAAAGAGGCTTTCATTAGAAAGGGCTCTAAGCATCAGCTGGAGCCTTTTTTTTCAAATGCCTCAAGATTCTTTTTAGATGGTGGGTAGGCAAAGAGAAGCCCTTTTTCACATTAATTGTTTGCCTGAATCACAGGAGGGGTTGATGACTGAGCCTGTCCTGCAATCCAGTTCTTTTGACTCTTCAGGCATCATGTAATGGAAAGAGCTTCAGGTGTACGTACATAAACACAGGCTGCATATGCTACAGCTGAGATCTAGCAACATGTTGGTGTCCTCATTAGGCAAGGGGATGGCTTATTGTCTCTAATACAAATCAGAACACCAGTCAACACACACTAATATCCTCAGTGTAGCCCTTTGAATATAGTTGGTAGACTAGAGATTCTTTTTTTTCTTTGTAATTTTATTTTATTTTTTTTCAATGTTCCAAGATTCACCACACCCAGTGCTCCATACAATATGTGCCCTCCTTTTAATACCCACCACCAGACTCACCCAAATCCCTACCCTCTACCCTCCAAAACCCTCAGATTTTTTCTCAGCGTCCACAGTCTATGATGGTTCATCCCCACCTCCAATTTCCCCCAACTCACTTCTCCTTTCCTTCTTCCATTGTCCTCCATGTTATTCCTTATGCTCCAGAAGTAAGCAAAACCATATAATCGACTCTCTCTTCTTGACTTATTTCACTCAGCATAATCTCCTCCAGTCCCATCCATGTTGATATAAAAGTTGGGTATTTATCCTTTCTGATGGAGGCATGATTCTCCATTGTATATATGGGCCATATCTTCTTTATTCATTCATCTGCTGAAGGGCATCTTGGCTCTTTCCACAGTTTGGTAACCATGGCCATTGCTGCTATGAACATTAGGGTACAGATGGCCCTTCTTCTCACTATATCTGTATCTCTGGGGTAAATACCCAGTAGTGAAATTGCAGGGTCATAGGGTAGCTCTATTTTTAACTTCTTAAGAAATCTCCACACTGTTTTCCAAAGTGGCCGCACCAACTTGCATTCCCACCAACACTGGAAGAGGCTTCCCCTTTCTCCACACCCTCTCCAACACTTGTTGTTTCCTGTCTTGTTGATTTTGGCCATTCTAACCGGTGTAAGGTGATATCTCAATGTGGTTTTGATTTGAATCTCCCTGATGGCTAATGATGATGAAGAACATTTTCTCATGTGTCTGTTAACCATTTGTATATCTTCTTTGGAGAAGTGTCAAAAATATAGAGTGGAAAAAAGACAGTCTCTTCAATTAATGGTCCTGGGAAAATTGGATAGCTATGTATAGAAGAATGAAACTCAACCATTCTCTTACACCATACACAAAGATAAACTCAAAATGGATAAAAGACTTCAATGTGAGTCAGGAATCTGTCAAAATCTTAGAGGGGAACATAGGCAGTAACCTTTTTGACATAGGCCATAGCAACTTCTTTCAAGACATGTCTCCAAAGGCAAAGGAAACAAAGGTGAAAATGAACTTTTGGGACTTCATCAAGATCAAATCTTCTGCACAGCAAAGGAAACAGTCAACAAAACAAAGGGACAACCTACAGAATAGGAGAAGGTATTTGCAAATGACACTACAGGCAAAGGGCTGATATCCAAGATCTATAAAGAACTCCTCAAACTCAAACACACAAAACAGATAATCATGTCAAAAAATGGGCAGAAGACCTGAACAGACTAGAGATTCTTTAAGTATAAATAATTTCTTGTTTTAATGTTATATTTAATGGATTGGTGCTGGCTATTTGGCAATCAGTTCAGTTGGAGAAATTAGCTATTGGAGCGAAATCACATCCTGCACAGGTTTTAAAAAGTTTACAGGTTTCCCCCTTATCTGAGATATTACTTCCTGAGGTTTCATTTACTTACAGCCAACCACTGTTTGGAAGTAGATGATTCTCCTTCTGACAGAAAGTCAGAAGTTCACTGGTAGCCTAATACTATGTCATAATGCCCTCACCAAACTTCATCTCATCATGGAAGCATAGTATCTCACATCATCACAAGGAGGAAGGAGACCACATTCACACAATTTTAATTACAGTATATTATAATTGTTCTGTTTTATTGTTAATTATTATTAACCTCTTATCATGCTTAATTTATAAATTAAACTTTATCATAGCTATGTATGTATAGGAAAAAAAAACATAATATGTACAGATCTCCCTTGACTTACAATAGGGTTACATTCCAATAAACTCATTGTAAATTGAAAATATTAAGTTGAAACTTCATTTAATACAGCTAACTTACCAAACAACATAGCTTAGGCTAGCCTATATTAAACATGCTCAGAGTGCTTACATTAGCCTATGGTTGCAAAATCATCTAATATAAAGTTTATTTTGTAATAAAGTGCTAACTATCTTATGTAATTGGCTGAATACTGAAAGTGAAAGCCAGAACAGTTGTCTGAGTGCAGAATGGTTATTAAGGGTATTGGTTGTTTACCTTCATGATCATGATCATGTTTATCTTCACAATCATGACTGGGGGCTACCGCTGTCCAGTATTAGAGTACCTACTGCATATTGCTAGCTCAGGAAAAGATCCAAATTCAAAATTTGACATATACTTTCTACTGAAAGCATATCAATTTTGCACCATTGCAAAGTCAAATACACACACACACACACACACACATAAGTGAAACAATTTAAGTCTGGGACCATCTTATAGGGTTTGGTACTATTCACAGTTTCAGACAACCACTGGGATTCTTGGAATGTGTCCCTACAGATTTAGCCCCAGCTTTGGAGTTAAATGGGCAGATAATGATGTAACCGTGGTCAGTCCCCAAAGAGACAGGTACTGCTTGTTTATGTCTTGACCAAAGAGATGCCATCTACTGATGATAAAGGGCACATTATTTAATTGTTTCTTTCCCTCCTTCTCTACCCATCTTGCATCTTTGATTGGGAAATAATATCCTTAGTGTTTGCAAGTCACTGCCTGCCTCTGAAACCATATATCCCTTTTGTTCCTTTAAAGCTAACATTTTAACTCTCCTCCTGTGAGACTAGACTTTGCTACTCTTCCTTACCCTGAATAAAAACAGCTAAGTTTTTGTTTCTTTTTTAATGCCTTTCCATCAAACTTGAACCATTCTTATGACCCTCAGTTTATTCCATGTTTCTGTGACTCAGTTTCATATTCAGCATATAAATTTCAAGATGCTTACAGGGGAGCCTGGCTGGCTTAATCAGTGGAGCATGCAACTCTTGGTCTTGGGATTGTGAGTTTGAGCCCCATGTTGAGTGTAGAAATTACTTCAAAAATGAAATCTTAAAAGAGAGAGAGAGAGATGCTTTAAGTCATTCCAGACTATGGTTCTGAGTTAAATGTCATTAAATCTGTTTTCTTAGGTCATCATTAAAATGTATCAAGAGAAAAATCAAAACTTTCCACATCACACACAATTTGTGAGAGGAAAGAAAAAAGATATTTGTTCATTTCCAGCATGAATGTTCATATCTTTAAATACATGATGTTCATGTGAATAGCCAAAGTATGAGCCACATGTCCTTTTTGTAAAGAAATCACATATTCCTCTCTAAGAAATTCCTTCATTCTTCTCTTTTTTCATAGTGAAGTAAAAAGAGAAGACATCTTCAAAATCACAGAGGGAAATCAAGATCTCATCTTGAGAACAGAAATGGGATTTAAAATAAATATTGCCAGGCTGGAATGCAGGAATCCAGCCATCAACTGTCCATTCTTAACCCTCCAGGGAGCACCGCATTTATATTTGGCCAGACAGATGTGTCTGATGGCCTCCAGAGAAGGGCATTTCACCCCACTCACAGAGCACTTGGTCAATGGGTCCAGTGTCCAAGAAACTTGTCAGTTGTGAAATTCATTGTGTACCCTGAATCTCCTTAGCCATGTTATTAACCAATATCCCCTTGCTCATTCCCCAGTGGACAAGAAGAACAGATGGCTATTCTCTTCTGTCCGGGAGAGCATTTGGAAGCCTTGGAGTCTTTAGGTGAAGCTAGTCAGTTACTTCCCTTCGTCTATCATCAGTCTTCTTAATAACATCCCCCATCCCCATCCTGTATCAACACCACATAAATTCCCATCAAAATCCTAGGTAAAATACACAATGAAAAATATTTCACTGTGAAAATATTGTAACTCCTGTTCTATGGTGTCATTGTATCAGCTCCTTCAAATGGGATAATGAAATCTGCACCCACATTTGTTTCTCCTATCTTACATGATGATATATGAAAGCAAGTTTGAAGTTTATTGATTATGTCCAATTACTTAATATCAACATAATTTAATTCTTTGGCTATAAATGAGAAAGGCATTTTTTATTTGTTTCAGTTACATTCAAATGTTGTTGGTGAATTTGTGGTTCAGATTTTATCAGCATTTGCAGAATATGTATTATTTCACTGTTAAAAAGATTTGATCTGGATTTTGTCAACATAGATATTTGGTAAATTTTATTAATAAATATTTATCTTGAAGAGCTACAGATTCACAGTTATAAAGTTATTACTTACTGCTGAAAAGAAATTAATCTCTATTCCATCTTAATGAAATTAAGTATTTCCTGAATATATTTATTTCCAGAATCTGGTAATACATACAATAAATGTGAAAAAGAATGAGTATAAATATTTCGCTCTTACTTGCTCAAAATCCATTTGAAGAGGTGATGGGAATCTTGACAATATATCTGACAATCATTATCAAGTTGTGTTCATTGGGATTTTCCCCCAAAAGTAATGGATTATGTTATAAGATATATATGGGTTTCATAAGATCTTCTTTGTAGGCATCAGGCAAAGTATTTTGACTAGATATTGAAAAAAAAAATGACATTAATTTAAGGTGGGAAGAAATCTCTAAAATTATGTGATCATGAAATTTTGTGTGTGTGTGTGTGAATTGCTGAAAAGGAAACAAATGAGGTACTGTAATCTACATTCTTGAATAAGTTAAATTGTTGGCATGTAGCTTATCACTAACTGATGAAATCATCTCTCTCATAAACATTGAAATCTACATTCAAAAGCAGTACTAAAGGTAAATTCCTAAAGACTTGATGCTGGTTCATGAGGCTCTGAAATAAGCATTATATCAAATAAACAATTCAAGGTAATTTTAAAAAAATATGTAGTGGAAATAAAATACGGAGCCTGTTAAATCTCTTTAAGGCCTACTGTTCCTACTATTTTGCCTGTGGCTAATAGGCCTGCTTTCTAAACTAGTGCTTTATTTAATTTTATTTAATTTTATTTTTTCAGTGTTCCAAGATTCATCTATTGTATCTAATTACTCTCTGACACAATATGAGACATGCAGTATAAACCAGCAAAGTGTCAGATAGAAACAGCAATTATGTGTGTGAAGTCACTAGAATTTACATGAGAAACAGAATCTGTCTATGGCATATGGCAGTCCCCAGAACCATCCAAGATGGAATCACATGGATTGTTCCAGGGAAAAGTATCCTTGAAGTCACATGATCCTAAAAGCATCTGAGACCCTAAAATCTCAACACACAAAGACAGGCAATGATATAATTCAAGTCAAATATATCTGTAAGCAGGTAAAGGAATTTCCTTACATTTTTGTCTAAGTCAATGGTTTAGGTTTAGATGGGTTAGAGCATTAAGGGTGGGTTCATATATTCAGACAGGAAAGAACTAGGGGGGGATTTTGTTACCTTTTATTTCCCTGATCATTCCAGAAGAAAGATTTTATGGAAGAAGGCTCTATTTGGAAGGTGCTAGGAAAATGACAGAGGTTAGATCTTTTAAGGAGAATATAGAAGACCGATGTCTCAAGGATGGTAGCCTGCCTAGAAAAAGCTTCCAGAGAGGAGAGAGCTGATGATTTTGTTGGAGAGGAGCAGAGGAGCTGAGAAGAGAAAGGGACTAGAAGAGGGACAAGGAATGAGGGTGTATGGGATTGTGGAAATGAACTGCAACTAGTTACCATTGAGGAATCAGATCTCTTGGAGACCTATGTCCCATCCACCACATCTCCCTTACCTCTCAGAGTCAAAATGTAAAAATCTTGAGGAAAAGCAGTGTTGAAAGCCTATTTTCTTGTGTCCCAACAGATATTTCCATCATTTCTATAGTAACCCAGCTACAAGGCTGTCCTGGCTTGACTCAGTCACCATTTTCAAGAGCTCACTAACTTCCAACCCTCCATTCCACGTAAAGATGACCCTTGCCATTTGAAAGAATTTCTTTACTTCTTTCATCCTGAACCATTCTGGATTTGGATTTTCCTTGCAAGGATGTCCTCATTTTCAGACGACCCAGTGGAAAAGTATCTTCTAGTTCCCTCAGTGCTCAGGGAGCCAAAGTCACAGCTTCTCCCTTCCAAGGGACACCGACAGCATCAGAAGACTCCCCCGGTGTATTTGTCTGGCTGATGCTTACTGAAACAAACTGGTTCTTTTATCTCAACTTGTTCTAGGCCCATACACTAACCCTCACTGCCTCATTTCCTAAAATGTATTAATTTAATCTAAGACTTTAATAGAATTCAATAATCTCTCACTACATGTACTCATTATTCATATTAGAAACTCAACTCATACCATCTTAAAGGTCATTTATCATATATATATATATATACATATATATATATATATATAATAAAACCCTGAAAATAGGAATATGGTTGAGCTTTAGAAACAGTTGAAAGCAAGAACTTTAATGCATACATTTGTCTTCACATCTTTAGTCTCTGTTTTTCTCCACACACCTGCTTCTTTCTTCTTTCACATGGTGGAATTTCCTTTCCTTCAAACCACAAAGCAAATTATGTATAGTTCCAACTAACAACATCTGAGCTTTATGTGTGATGGAGATAAACCGACTGTTCAGTTCCAGTTCCAAAGAGCTTCTGAAATGATTCTGTTTATGTGTCTACATCTGAGCCAATCACCCTGGCCTAGTGCCACCCTGGCCTAGCGGCCACATTTGGTTACATTCATATGTTTTCACAGCAACCTCTTGATTAGCAAATCAGATGGGGAGGTGGAGTATAGAGTGAGTAGGAGGTCTGTTCTCTGAGGTATCCATGATATTCCTAAAATTGTATCAACTGTCCTCACTATTAAGACCTGGCATAGAGTCCAGCACAGAACCTTCTATGTATGAGATTAAGGAAAAGATTTCCATGGTGACTCTCTTTGCTACCTAGATTCTCATTGTTTTCTCTCTACAGAGTAGCCATAACCCACTTGACACCACTTGGCTTTTGAGTGAGACTGACTTTCACGTCTTACTCCAAAACTGAAGGCTTCTTAGTAATAATGCTCATCTCCATCCTGTATCTACACCACATAAATTCCCACTGAAACCCTAGATGAAATACATAATGAAACATTCTTCACTATGGAAACGCTACATCTCTTGCTTTGTGGTATCATTGTATCCACTCCTTTAAATAGGAGAATAAGACCTATATCCTTATTTGCTTTTACATGACGAAATATGAAAATAGATATGAAGTTAAGTCTAACAACACAATATCAAGATATAAAATATAATCTATCCCCTGGATATAAATGAGAGAAGCAGTTTATATTTGTTTAAGTTATGTTAACTTGCATTGGTGAATTTGCAGCTGGGATTTTTTTTTAATATAATTTTTTATTTTTTATAAACATATATTTTTATCCCCAGGGGTACAGGTCTGTGAATCACCAGGTTTACACACTTCACAGCACTCACCATAGCACATACCCTCCCCAATGTCCATAACTCCCCCCCCTTCTTCCACCCCCCCCCCCCCCCCCACGCCCAGTTTCTTTTGTTTGATTAAGAGTCACTTATGGTTTGTCTCCCTCCCAATCCCATCTTGTTTCATTTATTCTTCTCCCATGTTGCATCACCACTTCCTCATATCAGGGAGATCATATGATAGTTGTCTTTCTCCGCTTGACTTATTTTGCTAAGCATGATACCCTCTAGTTCCATCCATGTTGTCGCAAATGGCAAGATTTCATTTCTTTTGATGGCTGCATTGTATTCCATCGTGTATATATACCACATCTTCTTTATCCATTCATCTGTTGATGGACATCTAGGTTCTTTCCATAGTTTGGTTATTGTGGACATTGCTGCTATAAACATTCGAGTACACGTGCCCCTTTGGATCACTACATTTGTATCTTTAGGGTAAATGCCCAATAGTGCAATTGCTGGGTCATAGGGCAGATCTATTTTCAACATTTTGAGGAACCTCCATGCTGTTTTCCAGAGTGGCTGCACCAGCTTGCATTCCCACCAACAGTGTAGGAGGCTTCCCCTTTCTCCGCATCCTCGCCAGCATCTGTCATTTCCTGACTTGTTGATTTTAGCCATTCTGACTGCTGTGAGGTGATATCGCATTGTGGTTTTGATTTGTATTTCCCTGATGCCGAGTGATATGGAGCACTTTTTCATGTGTCTGTTGGCCATCTGGATGTCTTCTTTGCAGAAATGTCTGCTCATGTCCTCTGCCCATTTCTTGATTGGATTATTTGTTCTTTGGGTGTTGAGTTTGCTAAGTTCTTTATAGATTCTGGACACTAGTCCTTTATCTGATATGTCGTTTGCAAATATCTTCTCCCATTCTGTCAGTTGTCTTTTGGTTTTGTTAACGGTTTCCTTTGCTGTGCAAAAGCTTTTGATCTTGATGAAATCCCAATAGTTCATTTTTGCCCTTGCTTCCCTTGCCTTTTGCATTGTTCCTAGGAAGATGTTGCTGCGGCTGAGGTCGAAGAGGTTGCTGCCTGTGTTCTCCTCAAGGATTTTAATGGATTCCTTTCGCACATTGAGGTCCTTCATCCATTTTGAGTCTATTTTCGTGTGTGGTGTAAGGAAATGGTCCAATTTCATTTTTTTGCATGTGGCTGTCCAATTTTCCCAGCACCATTTATTGAAGAGGCTGTCTTTTTTCCATTGGACATTCTTTCCTGCTTTGTCAAAGATTAGTTGACCATAGAGTTGAGAGTCTATTTCTGGGCTCTCTATTCTGTTCCATTGATCTATGGGTCTGTTTTTGTGCCAGTACCATGCTGTCTTGATGATGACAGCTTTGTAATAGAGCTTGAAGTCCGGGATTGTGATGCCACCAACGTTGGCTTTCTTTGTCAATATCCCTTTAGCTATTCGAGGTCTTTTCTGGTTCCATATAAATTTTAGAATTATTTGTTCCATTTCTTTGAAAAAGATGGATGGTACTTTCTTATCCATTTGTCCATTGAAGGGCATCTTGGTTCTTTCCACAGTTTAGTGACTGTGGCCATTGCTGCTATAAAGATTGGGGTACAGATCGCCCTTCTTTTCACGACATCTGTATCTTTGGGGTAAATACACAGGAGTGCAATTGCAGGGCCATAAGGAAGTTCTATTTTAAATTTCTTTTTTTAAATTAATTTATTTATTTTCAGAAAAACAGTATTCATTATTTTTTCACCACACCCAGTGCTCCATGCAATCTGTGCCCTCTATAATACCCACCACTTTGTACCCCAATTCCCACCCCCCACCACTTCAAATACCCAACTTTTGTAACAACATGGATGGGACTAGAAGAGATTATGCTGAGTGAAATAAGTCAAGCAGAGAGAGTCAATTATCATATAGTTTCACTTATTTGTGGTGCATAACAAATAGCATGGAGGACAAGGGGAGTTAGAGAGGAGAAGGGAGTTGGGGTAAATTGGAAGGGGAGGTGAATCATGAGAGACTATGGACTCTGAAAAACAATCTGAGGGGTTTGAAGCGTCGAGGGGTGGGAGGTTGGGGGAACCAGGTGGTGGATATTAAAGAGGGCACGGATTGCATGGAGCACTGGGTGTGGTGCAAAAAACAATGAATACTTTTATGCTGAAAATAAATAAATAAATTAATTAATTAATTTAGAAAAAAAAAAGAGAAAAGCTCTACCGATACCCGAAGATTACATCACGTTAATATAGAAATATGAAAGCTTTTATTCTCAAATCGGGAAGAAGATAGGAGTTAACAACATTGCTACTTCTGTTCAAAACTGTAGCAGGAGTTCTAGCCAGGGGAATTAATCAAGTGAAAAAAACAAAAGACAGCCAGATCAGAAAGGAGGAAATAAAACTATCTGTACTGGCATATGACAACTCCTTTTATACAGAAAATTTTTAAAAATATGCACACCGAGAAAAAAAAAGATTAGAATAAGCAATGGGTTCCCAATTGTTGCAGGATCTAAGATCAATGTATAAAATCCACTGTATTGCTACACACTAGCAATAAATAATCTGAATATAAAATTAAGTGATTACAGTTACAATACCTTCAAAATAAGTTTTTTAGGAATAATTTTAATAAACTAAATGTGAGACTCAAAAACTACAAAAAAAATCACTGAAAGATTAAAAAAGATCTAGATTCATTAAAAGACACTTATGTTCATGTGTTGAAACTTAATCTTGTTAGTATGATGAAATTCTCCAAATGGATCTATAGAGTCCATGTAATTCCTATCAAAATCCAAGCTGGTTTTTGTTGAAATCAACAAGCTGATCCTAAAATTCATATTAAAATACAAGAGACCCAGAATAGCCAAAACAATCTTGAAAAAGAACAAAGTTGGAGGATTCACAGTTCCCATCCTCAAAAATTACTACATAGCTGCAATAATTAAGACTGTATGATACTGGCGTTAGGATAGGCATATAAATCATGAAATAAATTGAGAATCCTGAGATAAAAACCATATGTGATCCAGCAAAGGAAACAGTTAACAAAACCAAAAGACAACTGACAGAATGGGAGAAGATATTTGCAAATGCCATATCAGATAAAGGGCTGGTATCCAAAATCTATAAAGAGCTTAGCAAACTCAACACCCAAAGAACAAATAATCCAATCAAGAAATGGGCAGAGGACATGAACAGACATTTCTGCAAAGAAGACATTCAGATGGCCAACAGACACATGAAAAAGTGCTTCACATCACTCAAAATCAGGGAAATGGAAATCAAAACCACAATGAGATACCACCTCACACCAGTCAGAATAGCTAAAATTAACAAGTCAGGAAATGACAGATGCTGGCAAGGATATGGAGAAAGGGGAACCCTCATACACTGTTGGTGGGAATGCAAGCAGGTGCAACCACTCTTGAAAACAGCATGGAGGTTCCTCAAAAAGTTGAAAATAGAGCTACCTTATGACCGAACAATTACACTACTGGGTATTTACCCTAAAGATACAAATGTAGTGATGCGAAGGGGGAGGTGCACCTGAATGTTTATAGCAGCAATGTTCACAGTAGCCAAATTATGGAAAGAACCTAGATGTCCATCAACAGATGAATGGATAAAGAAGAAGTGATATATATATACAATGGAATCCTATGCAGCCATCAAAAGAAATGAAATCTTGCCATTCGGGATGACATGAATGGAACTAGAGGGTATTATGCTTAGTGAAATAAGTCAATTGGAGAAAGAAAACTATCATATGATCCCCCTGATATGAGGAAGTGGAGATGCAATGTGGGGGGTTTGGGGGATAGGAAAAGAATAAATAAAACAAGATGGGATCGGGAGGGAAACAAACCATAAGAGACTCTTAATGTTGCAAAACAAACTGAGGTGGTCGGGGGCAGGGGGAATAGGGAGAGGGTGGTTGGTTATGGACATTGGGGAGGGTATGTGATATGGTGAGTGCCGTGAAGTGTGTAAACCTGGTGATTCACAGACCTATACCCCTTGGGCTAATAATACATTATATGTTTATAAAAAATAAAAAAAAAAAATACGTGATCAAGTGGTACTTAGTAAGTATGCCAAAACAGTTCAGCGGTGGAAAGAATAGTTTTCTCAACAAATCCTGTTGGAATAACTGAAAAAGCATAAGTGAAAGGATAAAACTGGGTCTCTTCCTCACAACACATCCAAAAATTAACTCAAAGCAGATCAGAAACTTAAATGTAAGAGCTAAAAAATAATTTTTTAAAAAATTCTTAGAACAAAACATAGGAATAAATCTTTAAAATCTTGGATTAGGGGGCGCCTGGGTGGCTTAGTGGGTTGGGCCGCTGCCTTTGGCTCAGGTCATGATCCCCGGGTCCTGGGATGGAGCCCCGCATCGGGCTCTCTGCTCAGCAGGGAGCCTGCTTCCTCCTCTCTCTCTGCCTGCCTCTCTGCATGCTTGTCATCTCTCTCTGTCAAATAAATAAATAAATAATCTTAAAAAAAAAAATCTTGGATTAGGCAGTTTAAAAAAAAAAAAAATCTTGGATTAGGCAGTTTTGGTTTTTTTTTAAGGTATGACACCAAAAGCATGGGTAACAAAATAAAACATAAATTGGTCTTCATGAAAATTGAAAACTTCAGTGCTTTATTTATTTATTTATTTTGAGAGATAGAGAAAGAGAGAGCAAGCACATGTTGGGGGGGGGGGAGAGGCAGAGGGAGAAAGAGAATCTTTTTTTATTTTAAAGATATTATTTATTTATTTGAGAGACAGACAGACAGAGCATGAGCAGGTGGAGGGGCCAAGGGACTGAGAGAAGCAGACTCCTCATTAAGCAGGGAACCTAATGTGGGGCTCAGTCCCAAGGATTCAACCTGTGACCAACGACCTGAAGGCAGATGTTCAATGGACTGAGTCACCCAGGCATCCCAAGAGAGAGAATCTTTTTTTTTTTTTTTTAAGATTTTATTTATTTGAGAGAGAGAGCATGAAAGGGGCGAGGGGCAGAGGGAGAAGCCAGCCTCCTGATGAGCAGAGGGCCTGATGTGGGACCTGATCCTGGGACTCCAGGATCATGACCTAAGCCAAAGGCAGTTGCTTAACCAACTGAGCCACCCAGGTGCCCCCAAGGGAGAGAATCTTAAGCAGGCACCACACTCAGCCCAACATGGGGCTTGATCTCACAACCCTGACATCATGACCCAAGTTGAAATCAAGAGTCTAATACTTAAGCCGCTGAGCCACTCAGATGCCCCCAAAAGCTTTGTGCTTTCAAGTACACTATCAAGAAAATAAAATGACAATCCAGAGACTGAGAAATTTTTGCAAAACGCATATCTGATAAAGGTCTAGTATTCAACATATGGAACAAACTTTTACAACTCAACAATAAAAAGGCAAATAACCCAATTAAAATAGGGTAAAGCATTTGGAGACACACACATGCCTCCAAAGAAAATGTGTAAGTGGTCAATAAAAGAATGCTCATCTTTAGTCGTTAGAGAAATGCAAATCAAAGCCATAATGAAATACAACTCACAGCCATTACGCTGGCTATGACCAAAATTTTTGAGCCCTCATGCACTGCTGGTATATGTGCTGCCGAAGCGAGCACTCATGCACTACTGGTAAGAATGTAAACTGGTAGAGCTGCTTTGGGAAACAGTTTGGCATCTCCTCAAAAAGTTAAATATAGAGTTACCATATGACCCACAATTCCACTCATAGCTATATATCCAAGAGAATGGAAAATAGATTTACCATACATAAATATTCATTCCAGTATACTTCATAATAGCCAAAAAGTGACACAACACGAATGTTCACCAATTGCTGACTGGATAAACAAATATACTATATTCATGCAATGATATATTATTCAGCCATTAAATGCATGGCATGTTTATGCATAATACAACATGGATAAATCTTGAAAATATGCAATGTGAAAGAAGCCAGACACAAAAAGACACATATTATATTATTCCATTTATATGAAATATCCAGAAAGGTCAAATACATAGAGATAGAAAGTAGATTAGTAGTTGTCAAGGACTGAGAGGGGGTGGAATGGAGAGTGAACAAGTATGGGGTTTCTGTGGGGAAGATAAAGATATTCTGAATCAGATAGTGGTGATCATTACACAGTTTCACAGTTTTGTGAGTAATAAAAACTGAATAATTTGAAAGCATGAATTTTATGGTATGTAAATTATATCTCATTTAAAAAATTGAAGATATATCTTAAGTTTCACTCAGCAATTCCAGTCATAAATTCATTTGAGAGAAAACAAAGCATACATCTACAAAAAGAATTGTATGAGAATGTTCATGTCAGCTTTGTTCATATAATCCAAAAACGAGAACTGATCCAAAAGTCCATGACCAGTAAAATGAACGAGCAAATTATGAAATAGTCATAGAGTGGTATATGATGCAGCAACAAAAAATAATTAACTATAGCTATGTGAATAAATTCAACAACCATAAACTGAATGAGAGAGGACAAGCTGAAAACAATAAATATAATTAGTAAACTTTTCTGAAGTTTAAGAAAAGGCAAAATTAATACATGTGGTGTGGGTTTCACTGGAAGGTGATTGAAATGTTCTGAATATTAATTGGAATGGTAACCAGATGGATGTATGCATTTGCCAAAACTCATCAAATTTGAGAGTGAAGAGCTCTGCGTTTCATTGTATGTTAATTTTACATAATTTTTAAATTTTCTTTTAAGGACTGCAGTCCAACGTAAGGCAAACAGGAAAGTCAGAAGTTTATTTTTAACCGCTTTATTAATACTTAATTGACATACAATAAAGTGAAGATGTTTGAAGTATATAATTTGATGTTTTCTGGTGGAGGTGAACTCATGAAGAAGGACTTCAAGGGAGATTTCAGGGATATGAAAAGGTCTAATGAGGATATGAAGAGTTTACATGAAGTAATCATGGGAGACCGGGACTTAATATTAAATTACACAGGTGCAGAGAACACAGGCTATAGCTGAAACTTCTCTAGAAGGAAAGAGGGAGAAGTGTTAACTGCTTTTATGTTAACTCCATCAGCCAACTCAAGCCTCAGGAGACCCCAGGTCTCGCTTTTCAACTCATCTTTTTTCTCTTTTATAATATAAATATTTGGAGTACCTTAAATTCCTTGTCTTCAATTTTCAAGAACTTGTATTTGGTAGAAGTGGTGGCAGAGTTGGAAATGGGATGGGAGAGCAGAAACTATTCCCAAATGATGAGATTTTTCAACAATCCCAACCATTTCATGAGAAAAGAGTCAATGAGTTCTTCTATCTTTCTGAATTTTCTCCCCACATCTCCGTCATTGCCCAACCGTGAATCCAGTGTTGTTATTATATACTACAAGAAATGGTATATAATTACTTATGGCCTGGCAGCCTGGTTGCCTGAATTTTAAGGCATATCCACAAAGGCTAGATTTTAGTCTGGACACTATGGTCCTGGGAAGAGCAACAAAGACTCAGAGGTCAGCCTCACCCTGAGTCTATTGATGAGTTCAGATGACCCTCATCTGACATGGGGTATTTTTCCAATAGCAACTCTAACTTCTGAAACCTTAACCTGCAGACGGCCAATGAGGTCATTGAATGCCAGGCTTCCCACGTCCTCAGCTATAGTCATCAACTCTGGACTAAAACCCTTGCTTTGTATCTACCAAAAGGCACCGCAAAATGGAAAATCATTGAGAAATGTAAAACAAAAAGGGACGTGTTACTCTTCTTGTGCTTAGAATTCTACCCTCCCACCAGCTCTGCCCATTACCCCAGCCCCCAAACCAAAACATTTACTCTGATTGTACCCAAATAGGCAGCAAAGAGGACCCTTCTCTCTGAAGGCTGCCTGATTTTTGCTGAGGGACCACTCCTAGCCCTGGGGAATATCCCCCTGCCCCAGAAGAAGCCATTAGAAAATTAACTGGCGATAAAACCAACCACAGGCGGATTGTGGGGCATTTATCTTTTCAAACGTCTTGTTGTTTTTGTCCATCTGGTTGCATTTAGTCCAGAGGTATAATTTCCAGTGCTGCTCTTTTCTGGTAGACCATACAATTAAGGTATTTGAAAAACAAACAGCTCTTAACCACTGCACGGTGAGAAGCTAGTTTAGCAATCTGTGACCCATTTTCCCAGAGCAAACACAGTTATATATCCAAGATGATCATAAAGCAAGAATTGAGAGTCAGGAATTATTATTTAATATAATAATAATCAAAAATCTTCTGGCACTTCTCAAAGAAAAGAAAATGAGATATGAAGAGAGCAGGGAAAAGAGGCTGTTGCAGAAATTATACCTGTAGCTTTCCAGTGGAAATTCCCAATATTTTCTTTAGAACTTTTATATATATATGTGTATATATATATATATACACATATATATACATGTATATGTATATATATTTATATACACATGACTTTCAAGGTACATATGTATTTGGAACACACAGGAGGGAAAGACTCAGTGATGGTAGGCTTATACTGACAGGCATGATCCTATCAGGAAAATAAGGGTTATTGAATCACATTAAAGACAAGCAAGGTTGTAATATTTTGAAAGCTGCCAGATTCATGCATGAACAGTGCTAAGTGTGTAAAATAAGAGCTACTAGAGCTAAAAAAGCACTAGAGCTACCATTGTACCCTTGTGCTTATACCTAGATTATGAGACTACTTTTGCTTTTATTAATGTATTCTTCCAAATAATCTTGCTTCAATTTCACATGGGAATTTCTACACATACTTTTTTCCATGGTTGTATGGTGCAATTCACTTTGGAATCTTTCAAAATCTTTCACTAAAGTATGAAATGTGTGTGTGTGTGTGTGTGTGTGTGTGTGTGTATGTGTGTGTGTGTGTGTGTGTGTGTGTGTGTGTGTGTGTGTGTTACACACTGCTTTTGGTCTAAAGTGCTATTCACAGCTTAGTCATTTATATGTTTCATCAACTTTGGTTCTGAATGATTTTTCGTCCCTCAAATCTCACTCAAATCTTAAAAAAAAAAAAAAAAAACTCACTCAAAAGGTATGGAAACATTCCACCAGCAAAGAAATTCTAAGTAATTTGTTTTGGATTTTGAGGGTCCTTTGCAAAATAGGAGTCCCTAGAGGTGTTTTAAGCCTTGCTGGTGTTCTGTGGGGACAGTACTCCAAGAATTCTAAACCAGAACTCAGAAATCTCAAGTCCAAATGATCTTGTAATGCCATATTTACCTTCATGGGGGTGGGGGTCGCTTCCTTGAGGGCATGCCCCCCTGCTCCCTCAACTGTGTCTTGGCTTGCCCTGAGAAGAACCTTCCATTTTGTTTCTATACTTGAGTCAGTAGGGATAATTTTCTCTTTGCTGCAAGATATGGAAAAGTTCCTCTTGATAGTGATGCATCCCCCACACAAGGAGGGCATATGGGTGCACTAGGGATTGGCATTCAACTTCTGAAGGCCAAATAATGTGTGCATTTGTCTGGGTTCCTAGTCCTGGTTTGGGTCTCTCGTGGTGGGACATTGTTTTATTGGGTTTGTTGTTTTTTTGTTTCCCTCATTGTATGGATGGAATTTAGAAAATCTAGGTGTGGGGTGGTGAATGAGGTAATCCAATTAGAGAATGAAAAATTGTGGAAAGAAAAGCATTATGAGCTTAAATATTAATGTCTCTATTCTCTCACCCCGATCCACTTCTCTCTCTGTTTGTCTCCATTCATTCATTTTTCAAATAACATATATACATTCAGCAAAAATGTGCTCGGTACCAAACTCTGTGTGAAGAGTACAAAGGTGATTATGGACCCTCCCTGCTCTCAAGAGGTCCATATTCTAGTCTCTCTTTTTGTCCTTCGCTTTCATTTCCAGTTCTTATCTTTACATGTCACCACAAAGTATAATATATGAACATTTATGTAGGAAAGGGTTTTGGGAGAATTCAACTTTTTTTTTTTTTACCCCCCAAATAATATTATCTTGAAGAAGAAATCAAACTAGAATTATAACATTAGGGAAAGTCAGATCAAGCTAAAAAAAAAAAAAAAAATATATATATATATATATATATATATATATATATATATATATATAATTATATATATATATAATTTGTCAAACATTGAAACTCCTTATCCAGGCGGAAGAGGAATTAACTTTCTCCCCAAGGGAGCTCCAGGATCTGTAGTGCCTTCCCTTCCCTTTCCAACTCAATTTTATAAAGAGATGATCCAAATGAGCTGTTTCATAAGCCCCACAAGTTTTCCACTTGACAGTTTCCCAGGCTTTCCTCATCTTCTTTCCCACTCACTCACACCAGTTGCCCCTCCTCCTCCTAGAATACAGAAAAAGTCCCAGGGCCCCCTCCCCACTCTCCACTTTGCCAGCACCTGTGCAGCTGAGTTCCTCACACTCCTCAGCCAGCTGCTGTTGAGTGAAGTCACAAGGTATTTTGGTCCTGATGACAGAGGTGTGAATGGCAACTTCCACCCAACTCAGATGAGATCATGCATGTGAACTCTCTCTGCAAATGATAAAAGCTTGATTAGACAAATGCAGGAGGTGGTTACTTTATAACTCTGAAGTTCACTGCCTTATACACACAGCAGACATGCCTTAGGGAAAGGATAATTTCTCTTGTCCCCAGGAACAAGGGTCCATTTCCTTCTCCCATTGACAGCATCTTCATTTCTTAGATTTGTATCTGTTGGAGAGAATTGAGTTCAAGAGCTCAGGATCAAAAGACAGGCATGACTATATATTGATCACCTCCTGTAACAAAATGTAAACGGTTTATCCCCTACTCCCACAGGGACATTAAGTGTCACTAAAGATGAAACAAGATGGGATTCGGAGGGAGACAAACCATAAGTGACTCTTAATCTCACAAAACAAACTGAGGGTTGCTGAGGGGAGGGGGTTTGGGAGAAGGGGGTGGGATTATGGACATTGGGGAGGGTATGTGCTTTGGTGAGTGCTGTGAAGTGTGTAAACCTGGTGATTCACAGACCTGTACCCCGGGGGATAAAAATATATGTTTATAGAAAATAAAAAATTAATTAAAAATTTAAAAAAAAAAAAAGATGAAAGCAGCAAGCCTGAAAATGAATTCTCTGTGATGAGTGTGAGTTCTTATACTTTCAGGATGTCCACAGGTCACCTCACAGGTTGTGTCTACAATGACTAAATGAAGGAAACACTTAAGGAATAAAAATGGATAATTCAGAAAGAATGAGGAAATAAGAAAGGCCTATTACTTGGTTTCTTTCATTTCCCAGAGGTTTGCTTGCCTTGGCCAGCATCAATATAGACTTTAAATACTAGGTCCTTGCCTCTAGTCTTTTCCTGAACTAGTCATTCCTCCACTCTATTAAATAAATTTTAAAAACAAATCTCATCATTCACTCCCCTACTTAAAACCATTCACAGGTTCCCTTTGTCTAAGCCCAATTCCCATCAGCTTACTCAATGCACAGACCCTCCATCCTCTGTTCCTTCCATTCCCCTCCCTACCCCTATCCATCTTAACTCTCTTCTCCTCTCTTTCATGTACTATGTGTTCATTCTCATCTTTTGTAGTTCCTCTAACACAATCTCTGGGTGTTTGTAACCCACCACTTCCAGGGAATGCCATGAACCACCTCCTTGTTTCTTCCCATAAAACTTATATTCACTCTTCAAAACCCAACTGAAACATCACTTGTTCCTCACCACATCTGACCTTTTCCACCTCTCTCTTTTCTCTGCTCCTCATGGTGACTCTATCACTGGATTTTGTATGTTTAATTAAAACATAATGGCTTAGGAATTAAGTCATAAGCTCTGGAGTCAGACAGTTTGGATTTGTAACTTGTTTTAGTTGTGTAATTTGGGAGAGTTATCTAGTTCTCTTCTTCTTACTTTATTTGTCTGTAAAATGAAGGATTAAAAAAGTCCTGGTTATTGAGAGGTTATTGTGAGAATTAAATGAGTAAATCCTTGGAACACTACTTGGCATACAGTAAGTGCTCAATAAATGTCAACCACTGTTACTGTGATTGCATCTCTTCCTTTATATCTCAGGACCAGACTGAGCTCCACTCAAGACAGGTACTGGGACATTGAATCTGCTCAACGCATATTTCTACCCAGAGCCTTAGAGTGGGTACTTTTTCCCTTTTCAATTAAATTCTACAAGTTTTGGTCAACAGCTTCAATTCCATAATTTCAGAACTTGGAACTCCATTTTTTAAGTGCCTGAGTCCCTTTTACCCTTTTAGATAAGAGGCATCCGCCTCTTACCCAAATTTTCTATTTCAAACCAATAATCCAACAGCACTGACTTATTGCCTCCATTTGGCCCTTATCTTTGTCCTCACCCTCACCTTTCCCCACTCCTCTTTATGCTACCTGGCCTATCTCAGTGCCTACCTGGAGACCCTATTTAATTCTTAGAACTACAGGAACACTAAGAGTGAGAAAGGGAGCCATTGGCAGGAAGGAACTACACACGAGTTTACTATGTGGTGACTGCGAGGGGTGATTTGCCACAGAGAGTAGAGATGGCCATCCTTGCTCTGCTCTCACACACTCTCAGAATGTGATAGACATGTTGTGCATATCAGAATCCCCAGGGCAACTTTCAGGTGTAGTGTCCCAGGTCGTAGCCTCTGTCGGTAGGGTCCAGGATTTTTCAGGTTAAGCACAACTCTCAGGAGATTCTGTGCACACTGACACTCAGAGCCACTGTCCTAGAGACATAAATTTATTCAGCTTTCGGTGTGAACTTGAACTGTCTGGGAGTAATGGGGTCGTCCTCTTTTCTGACTAATGTACCTCTTCTCTTCCTAAGACCTCCACTTCTGCTCCAGATGTTGAGCCTGATTCCAGAACAACTGACATAAGATTTTTGCTCCAGAAAGAGGATCACAAATTATATCACATCTACTCCCTTTGATTAAATGCACCTGCCCCATCTCTGCACTTTGCTCACCTGTCAGGGGCTTGGGTGATGCCAGGTGTTGTGCATTTTAGAGGTGAATGCAGACTTCACTCCTTGCCCCTGGGGAGCTTGTGACTGGGTTAAGAGAGCATGGTCAATTGCAAGCATAAAACAAATATGGGGTATACTAGGTTACAGGACTGTAACCAGAAAAAGAAAATGGATGAAGTATTTTCAGTGTATGAGGTATTCAGGCTCCACTGGTTCCCTCCACCTTTCTCAGCTTTGTTGGGTTCCATGTTGAATTTTCCTTCCTATCCTAAGAGCTTCCACTGCAGAGATGAGGGAGGGAACAGCAGAGGATGTATACTGGACAGTAAGAGGTAAAAAAGGAAAGGCTTTGTTCCTGAAATAATCAGTTATGAAAACTCCACAAGCTAGAGTGCAATGTAGCTTTTTCTTTTGAATGAGATAGAGTTTTATGAAGGCATGGCAAAGCCTCAAAGAACACATATAAATTGAGGGAAAATACCTGCAGGGAAACATATACAAAATGGGTAAAATTTATCCAAAAATACAAAAGCAAGCAGTGTGCAGGGAAGGAGAAGGGAAAAGCTAAATATTGTTCCATTGACCCTTCTTCCTCTAAGTATGTCACCCTACTCACCGATACTCTTCTCCCAGCCCCTCTCCACCCACCTGTCAAACAGTCACTTTTGTTCCTAGAAGACTTCGTTCAACACCCAATGGTTACTGAGCAGCTATTTAAATAGCATATAATATAGTGTATTAGATGCTGTGGAGGAGAGTGCAATGAGTGAAAACCAGCTCCATCCTTCACTGGAGCAGCCAACATTTATCTTCAGAGATGTTCTTTCATTATGGCTGTTCAAATACTTCAGCCTCAACGCAGCTGGTTTATCGCTGCTCCTTTGTCTCTGTCTTTTTCGCTCACCCTCTCACTTGAAGGGAGGGGGAGAGATACAACAGTTTTCTCTTGTTTCATGGAATATAAAACACATAGATAAACTTCTGTCAACAGGACATGGCATTTATCTAAATTGAGATTAGAGATAGTGGGGAATGACTTTCTTTCATAAAATTAAGGTGTGTTAACATTTTGATTTCATTTCTTGTGTACAGATGATCAGACATTTGTAGAGCACATGGCGTAGAAAATGTTCTCACTAAACAATTCCCCCACACACACACCCCAAATATCCCCTAATGGTTATGGAGGTACTTTTGAACAAAGGAAGGAAATTTGAACAAATTGGAGCTACACTCTCTATTTACCATGTTTGGAGTCCTACTGCCCACATGGAAAGCTTGTTGAAGTCATAAGCTTTGATTTGTGTTCTGACACAGGCTCTACATTTTTGTATTAAATGAATCATAGTCAGAAGAGCCCATTTTTGTTTCAGTGTAGAATTGATTTTTTTTTTTTTTCCTGTAATAGAGGCTGAGGATATGGCAGGAATGGGACTTTAGCTCATGAGGTGATTATGGCCCGGCTTGTCTTCATTGTGGCTGCCATGGTTCTGGTTCTGAATGCATAACTCTGCTTAAGGCATCTAATTTACCTAAATGGGCTACTACTAGTTCCTTGGAAACTAGTATAAGTAAAAATAGTAAGTCATTCTGTAGGAATGTCTATCTCCTTCACAGGAAACTCCATGGTTTCCCGCAACCATGCCCTTCACACTCCAAGACTTGGATCTGAGCACGCTAACAATGCTCCACAGTGTATTTGTCAAATTCTGCTTATTCTATCTAAGACAACACCAGACCTGGACCAGGTTGAGGACCTCTCTTACCACCTTCCTCTCATGGTCTTTCCTTCTGCATTGGATGAAGACAGAAGGCATTCTTACCCCTGCTGCAATAGCTTGGCCTCCTGTGAAAGATTGTTTCAACAGAAATATCTACACTTCTGTTACACACACACACACACACACACACACACACACACACACAGAATGAACAGCAGCTTTCTGGATATTGGACCCTGGGTAAACGAATATTTGGAGAAAGGTATCATTTAGCGATGCATCCAAATTACATTACACACCAGAATTTTTAGTATCAGTTGAAAGCATCAATCTTGTGACACTTTAGTGGCTTAGGAAGTAAAAATTCTGGAATGGGATGCGGGTACTCATGTAGTGTCTGAAGCTTACAAAATGTGTCCTTGCTAAAACAAATGAAGGTGGACCTTATGGACCTATGATCAAATTCTCATTTCTAGTCTAGAATACAATCCTCCAAATTGAATTTGAAATTCTTCTGCCTAACTTCACTCTATACAAGCATGGGGAATCCAAGCAGCATAAGTATCAGTTAGTTTCCAGCTGGAGAAGTAGAGATAAAAGCATGGGATTCTAATTCTGTTCATTCAAAGGTGAGACCATTTACTGATGATTATGTTTATTTGCATGAGTATGCACCTGGATGTATATAGGCATGAATATTTGGACTTCGGTGAAAGTAGGCTTTCTACTGAAATATAGGACAAGGCAGTATATTTATCCCAACTGGGAAGCATAAGAGAAAGGCTGGATGTGGGGAAAGGTATGAGGTTGTGGCAGAGGCACCTGTTCCCCTAATCTCAACATGTGCCAAATGGTACCAAAAGAACACTAGGAAGCATTTTTAATAGAACTGTCATACAGCTTCTCGGGTAGTCAATCGGTAAATGGCTTCGAATTTCCACCTGTTGGGAGGGATCAAAACCTCCAGGAATTTCAAGAGTCCTAGAATAGGCCTATCAACCTAGAGAAGTTAGAAGGACCATCTTCAAAGATTCAAGGAATTGAAGCATTCCAAGAGTTATTATAAAGAATTTAGAGAAGTTACAGTTTTTGTAAATTTGCTTGTTTCTACTCCCTATAGCTGTGTGCCTTCCATAGTTCTTATCCTCTGCTTACATCTTATGAGATACCATGTATCATCTTTCGGGGTACATTGTATCATAAACTCGTATATGCCAAGGGGAAGAACAGAGAGGTCTCCTTCTTGATATTTCTCCAGTGTGGTTGAGGTTAAAAGATATTCAGCTCCATCTTCTGACCAGTATGTATTACACTTTCAACCCAAGTACAATGGATATTGTCAGAGTTAAGCAAAGGATAAAAATGAGACCTTCATGAAGCCTAAACAGTGAGTTAGCATAGAGTAGAGGAAACAGTAGAATGGAAAAGGGGGGGAGAAAAAGAAGAAAAACCTGTCACACAGTAGCTTATTCATCATCTTGAGCACAGTCAAATGAGAAGATGCTGGCAGGTGGACATGAGACTTCCTTACATGCAGTGGTGGCATTAGAGAGTCTGCTGCTAGTTACGGTGGTAGCAGTGTTCACTTTGGACAAGTTATTCTGAGAGAGCTGGTAAACATGAAAGTGGAGAGATTTGCTTCTGTTCCAACCCAGATTTTACAGTACAGATGCATCCTGGACCATGTAGCCAATATGTCCCATTCAGTTCTACTGAGTTAATAGTGGAGAGGAAAGAACCATCTTTTTCAGAATTGAAGGCTTAATGCCATGGGCTTTCTCATCACAGCTGGAAGGTTGACCATAGAAATGAGGGAATTTACCTTATTACCTAATTTGGCTGGTTAGGCCATAAGCATTCAGAAAGAGTCAGATTAGGAACATCTTCAGTTGATACCAAGAAGTTAATGGCAAAGACAAGTCCATTCAATTCTATGTAACTTCAAAAAGGAAAGCATCTCAAACAGGCCAATTATTAATGAGCAAAGATAGAATTCACAAAGAACACTTATACACTTTTACATATATGACTCACATATGTAGGTGAAGCCAGATAATTCTTGCTATTTACAGGCATTATGAAAATAAGAATCATGTTAATGGGGGAATAATAGGAAAAAGAGGAAGAAAAGTCCAGTAGACTGGAATCCAAATATTCGGCTTAGTGTCTAGCAGGACAGAGGGATAGAAAACTAAATCCTGAGGTAGAAGGTAACAGTGACTTTGCCAGGATCAATGCAGTATTTCTCCCACCACCCTTAACCCCTATGGCTGATAGTCATTTCTCATTAGCCAGTCTTTCTGCACCCCATTAGCAGTAAGTGGTCCATCAGAACCCCCGAATGGATAACTTTTTGTAGACTGGAAACCATTCACACTTTGCCAGTTGTATAATGCCAATTAGTTCATGCCTTTCTCATAAGGTTTTGAACACCTGGCCAATACTGCTTCCAGTGAATACCCACATCCTTGGTAGATTAAAGAGAGCTCATGATAGCCTCCCATCCTGAGTGAATAGAATAAAATGAAAGGAAAGGAAAAGGAGAGAAAACATGGGAATACAAAAAGAAGAAGAAGAGGAAGAAGGAAGAAGAAGACGACGAAGAAGAAGGAGGAGGGGGAGGAGGAGGAAAAGGAGAGGAAGAAGAAGAATGGGGAGGGGGAGGGAGAGGAGAAGGAGGCGGGGAGAGGAAGGAGGAGAAGAAGGAGAGGAGGAGGAGGAGGAGGAGAAAGAGAGGAAGGAAGGAAGGAAGGAAGGAAGGAAGGAAGGAAGGAAAAAAGGAAAGGAGAGGAGAGGAAAGGAGAGAAGAGGAAAGGGAAGGGAAAGAAGGGATGGGAAGGGGAAAAGAAAAGAATAAAGAAAAGGAAAGAAAAAAGAAATAAATGAAATGAAATGAAAAAGGGCCAAATCTCAGGAGTCAAGTAATACCATGCAGGAAGCAAAGGAATGAATCAGACAGAAAAATAAGTTGGGAGAATCCCATTTCTGGTAATAAGGCAGCAGTCCCCAAAGTAGTAAAACAGGTTTACAGCTGCCCTGTAAATTCCAAGTCCACTACGAATTCTATAGAATAGAAACCCTACAATTTTTCTTACCCACTTCCTAACGGGCAAAGACTCAGCTGGAATTGGGATCATGCACAAAATTATCCCAATTTAGAAAAATCTGCAAATTCCCATTTTCATTACTATTCACAAAGAGAAAAGTCAAAGAAAAATAATAACACTTTTGAGCCAAGGAATGCCAAGGATTGCCAGCAACCATCAGAAGCTAGGAAGAGGCAAGGAAGGATCCTCTCCTAGAGGATGTAGGAGAGCATGGTCCTGGCAACACTTTGATTTTGAATTTCAAGCCTTCAGAACTATGAAGGAATACATTTCCGTTGTTTATTTTTCAACCACTCAGTTTGAGGCAAATCATCACTAGAAAACTAATATAACTCCTCTCCCCTTTGCTCTCTGCGGAAATATTCTCTTAGATAAAGCATTGATGCTGGCACACTCCCTTCTAGGGAAACCTGTGGTGAACTAGATCAAGAGAAGACCAGCCATTAAGGCTGCAAAGAAAGCTCTTCTGGAATGCCCATTGTCAGCAAGGTATTCAGGTCACTCCGTGTTTTATGAACCCTGAAATCACTCCATAAAATCTGCACTGCTGATGGGCCAGTCCCTGCTCAGCAAATTAGGAAGGGAAGGGCAAGGATAGATATAAATAACTGTACTAAGAGTTTTTTATGTGCCAGACACCAGTCTTCCTGCTCCACATGTAATATTCCACCCAGCCGCAACAGCTCTCTGAAGTAAGGGATGATTACTGTCTCTACTTTAAGGATGAAGAAGTTGTCTCAAAGTGATTAAGTTAACTTGCTCAAGGTCACATGGTTAATAAGTGGTAGAACTAGGATTTGACCCCAGATACTCCCTGACTGGCTATTAAAAGTTAAGAGTTAGGGCATTTAGAGGCCTCTCAGTCCAATTTGGTGTCCAATTAGGAATGGCCCTCATTAGGTTCCCAGGAGATGGTGATTCAACTGCAGGGGCTCATTGCCTCACCTGAAAGTCCTCCCATGGTAGAATAATCTGAAAATATGTGTCAACTCAAATGCCTTTAGGAGCTAGGCAAGGAGTGTTAGTAGTAGGTAGGCAGGATGGTCATGGCCTGGAGAGAGCAGCCAATCTAGAGGTGTTCATCACCAAAAAAAATTAAAATAAAATAAGCGCTGGGAAGAAACAAAGATTTAAGTCACTAAACTGGCCAGTGGGCTTCTGGCCAGATTCAGTCCAAATGAAGAAAATGCCCAGGACAGGACTAAGAGCTGTGTGGTCACACTCTAAGGAGACCATACTGTTGGACCCAGAGAATGGTGGCTCAGGCAGCTATAACAACCTGCCCTTAAGAGCCAGTGAAGCCTCAGGAAAACAGAAAGAAAAGAAGGAAGAAAGGAAAGAAGGGAAGACCAATTAGCTTTGTCTAATATCTGATCATTCTGGATAGTGCCTTGGGGCAGTTTTTGGTTTTTAATTAGTTTCCCTTCCCATGATTTCCTGTTTATCCCCACACCATTCAGGTATACAGAAAGTTTTATGCTTGCTGCTTTAGAACCATTATATAGGACTTCGATGCTGTTGTTTCTGAAGCAAGAAGAAGTCCACAGAGAGAAATTTGAGAAAGGGGTTAACTTGCTTGTAATGGGCTTCTTCAGGGCAATAGTATGGGTTAGAGTGAGGTCTGGGGCAGCTCCTCATGGGGTACAAAGGGGAGGAAGAATCTTGGACCAAGGATTGCACCTGGAGACATGTCCTTAGCCTGGTATTTATAGCCTCTTCAGAAGTACCCTCCATGACTTCAAGTACAGCATGAAAGCAGCAAGGGGAGGGCCTGAAGGGAGCATAAGGACACACCATAGACATCTCTGCCATGAGAGAGTGGACAGCCACCAAGGCCCATGCATGCCTCTTCAAGCAGTGGGCCCTCTGTAAGATCCTGAAAACTCAGCTCTGTTTCTGAGTGTGGGTTGGGGATGAAAAATAAGACTGAAGTCCTAATACCCTAGACTAGGAATTGAAGTTAATCTAATTCATGAAAAAATACAGATGCAGTATTTCTCCACACTTGAGCCCATGGGTTGGGTTGGAACTAGCAATAGATTTGCAGCCAATAAAAATCTTTCTTTTGGGAGCATGCTTGGTCACCAGGAGCATAATTTGCCTTCTGTGTCCCCTTGCAACCTATAAACACCAACCAGGCCACCGATGGCCTGTCATTCTCTAGCTCGCCCTCAGGATCATGCACACTGCCTGACCTTCTCTTCTAGGATCACGCCCAGGGCTTTTTTTCAAACAAACCCATGTTCTACTACATGAGATCAACAAAAGAAAGTTCATCTTGCCTCACTTGGGAACCCTATATCATGGTGAGAAGATCACTTCTAATTATGGAATCACAGTTAGAAAACTAAGAAGATATCAGGAAGATTAAAAGATAGACAAGAGCCCCAAGTCCCTACTTGGCGCATGTTGGACACATTGCAAGAATACCAACTTCCCTTGCTGAGTACCCAGGTCTCAAATGAACATTAAGAAGTCATAGATTTGTGCCCAGAGGCTTGCTTTTAGCTAAACAGTGAGATCTAGAGTCACTACTGTCCTCCAGGAATGGGAAGAGTGAATTTTGAGTACTCACTCAGTAGCTACATCTAGTTTTTTGGTTTGTAAATTCATTTACTTTCCTGGAATCATGTAATCATGCCATTACTTATGCAGAAAAAATTAAACTAGGAGATTACTTTTATGGAGGGAAGGGCTACAGCAATAAAATTCCTGTATAGGAAACTGAAATTTGTCAGGGACACAGAAAGGACACCCTATATGGAGGTTGTCTCTATATTTGACCCACTCTATTTTCACCAGAAACCTCCTTGTGCTGCCACTCCCAGTATATTCACCCTAAGCCCTGCAGAAATTTAAGGAGAATAAAGCAAGTCTGTTCCAAATTCCCTTTATGGGTGGTTCTTAGGGAGTGGATGGGTGATTTCCCAGGTGGAGAAGCCCCACAGCTGGCCTCCAGGAACCGTGCTGCCACCTATATTCATTTGTCATCAAGAGATATAGTACACAAGCAAGAGGTTTATTAAATTATCCAACAAAATTTTCTATCATTTCTTTATTCTCAAAATCTCAATTTCTCTTTCACTCAAGTTTTACCTCTCTTATTATAGCAAGTATTAATGCTATTATTTTTTTTCTTAATTCTTTGAAAATCAGCACTAAGCTAGGTCCAAAAGAGAGCAAAGTAGATCACCACCCCATGACTTCTAGGTGAGTGGAAGGGATGTTGGGGTTAAGGCCTGCATTCTAGAGTCCATTCTATCACTAAGCTGATCTCTGTATCAATAAAATAAAAGGTCCCTCCCAACTCAGGTGATTCTTGTGTTTCTGTCCACCTATGTGTGCTGTGATTCCACAGTTGTACCACAGCCATACTTTTGGTGTGACTAAAGCAGCTTTCTTGGTTTAGGGAGTCCCATGCCCTCCCCAGAGTCCTTCCGGACCAAGAGAAACAATGGAACCCAACAAAAGAGACACATAGACAGACAGCAGTCCACTTAGACATATCCAGAACAACACTTTTTACGTAGGACATAGCCAATAACATTTGCAGACTAGAGTTTTCTAGACCCATACTTCTCTTGAAAAGAGTTTAATTTTCCTAGTGGGGTGAAGGAACAATCCCTAATTCCCAGAGCAAACCCATCATGAAACATGATCTGGGCCCTGCAGCAAGCCATCATAGGGCCCAAACCCCAAAAGAAGCCTAGCAATGAAAATGAGAGGAAATTATATGAACAAAAATATATATTTCTTGCTACTATTTATGTCTGTCATAAAGATTCAGTTGATTATTGTAACTTATGATATGCACTCAAGAAAGCAAATACCACAAGAACCAAAATCCATGATTTCTCTCAACCACCCAGCGCCAGCTGTAAACCAAGACACCCTGGTTCAGCATTACTGCTCGTCATCATGGGCAGCTATTCCCAGGTTGTATTTGGGTTTGGACGAAAAGTCTGAGTATGGTCGTTGTGCAGCTGATGGATTTGTTTGGCTCCCATTCATATTCAACACCAAGGATTCTTCCCCAAAATATGCACATTATTGTGATGGGACTTAGCAAAAACAATTTTCAGTTTTCTGTTGTAGTGTGAAAAATTCTAATTTAGACCATGAACTCTACAAAGTCGGGAATTGTAATTTAGTAATTTACTTCCAAGAAGTAGCCACATTGTTACCATGGTAAGTGCTCAATAGCTTGTGAAGTGAACTTTTGAGTTTTGTTGGTAATATATGCTGTCCTCTCCCTGCCTGCCCCACATGCACACACACTCTCCTTTATCTAGCTGGGGTCTGGCTCTGTTATGTATTCCAAGCAAAAGGCAAATGGCAACTTCATGCATATATACACATGGAGGCTACTATATGTAACTCCCTGCCTACCACCTTCCCCAGGAAAGGAGCTCTATCCTTCCATGAAGGGAGAAAGAGCTTTTTAAAAACTCATCTCACTTTCCTTTTTGTGTCTCTCCTTGGTAAGATCTGGACTCTGGAAATCTCAATAGGGAAGCATCCTCAACCCTAAAAGGGTAAATGGGGTCTTGAAGAAAGGGACAAGGCATGGTAGCTTAAGACCTATGGCAGAGCTTGTCCTCAGGAGAGAAGAATCAAGGAGAGGAGAGAAATCAAGATCTCTGTACTGCCCAGCCCAGCTCACATGGTTTGAGACAGAATCCTGCTCATACAGGGTGGCATTTTGATGGAAGATTTCTTGTGTAGCTCTTCTCAGGAGCCAAACCTAATAAGAGATAATTAGAAGTATCATAATTAAAAAGTATCAGGCGCCAGATAGTGGAGAGAAAAGTTCCACCATTATGTATGAATCTCAGGCAGGGCTTCCCAGCACTCTGAAGGAGATAATTCTTTTTTTCTTTTCTTTTTTTAAATTTTTTACTTTTATTTTATGTTTTAATATTTTTAAAATTTATTTACTTGACATACACAGAGAGAGAGAGAGAGCACAAGTAGGCAGAGTGGCAGGTAGAGGGAGCCCAATGTGAGACTTGATCCCAGAACCCTGGGATCATGACTTGAACTGAAGGCAGATGCTCAATGAAGGAGGTAATTCTGAGTCTTACCAAAACCTTGGAATCCAAGAGGCATACACAATGATGGACAAAGTTTTAAAATAAGTTGACCCTATGTTCCAGTTTTCCTGGGACACTTCCAATTAATGCTTACTGTTCTAGTGTATTATTTTGCTTCACAGGATTTTTCCTCTTCTGACAAAATGTCATCATTAATGGTTGCATTAAACTCAGCTAGAAGGGGTTAGATTGAATTCCACTTTGCACTTCTACCTTCCATCATGGTCATGTACAGTCATGAGTACACATTTTAATACATGATTACATTTGAAAATGACCAGCAATAATCCATCACTATTTTCTGGCTTTTCCCATGTAGCACAATGGACATCTTTCTCTTAATGAGAGTATGTAGGGTGCTCTCTAATAAAATAAATGCTTTGACATGAGCACCTTGGGGGTAGTTAATTCCTCAGTTGGCAGGTAGTTGTGGGAGGATTCAGTCGTGGTATGTCAGATGCCTGGCATGCCAGTCCATTTCTGTAAGTTGGTGTCATGTGCTGTAAAGGCTGACAAGCCACTGCTTGATAGGAGTCAGTAGGAAATGTGTAAATTTGTAGGTTTATGTAAACATGAGACAGTTGGAGAAAATAGAACCTGAGCTGTCCTGCTGGGAAGCATATTGAGTACTGAATATTCTTGCCACAACAGTTTGTTTCGTTTATTGTATGATATACACCTATTACTATTTCTTTTATTTTGATTGTTCCATGCTTTACATTTTACAAGAACCTTTTGGAAACAATAACGTGGAAAAATAAAAGTGTAAGTTTAATGAAAAAAATAAGTATTGAATTTCCATTTTTCAAGAAAGTTGTAAAGGACCATGAAACTTGCACAAAGTGTTGGTCAACATTACCCATCCATCATGGGGGCCATAGTCATACCACTATCCAAGTGAAAAGTAGAGAACACAAATTGGTTCAGGAATTGTTGGTATCTCTCTCAAAAGTTAGTGGTTGTTTTTTTTTTTTTTAATTTATTTTCAGCGTAACAGTATTCATTGTTTTTGCACCACACCCAGTGCTCTATACAATCCGTGCCCTCTCCAATACCCACCACCTGGTACCCCAACCTCCCACCCCCTGCCCCTTCAAAACCCTCAGATTGTTTTTCAGAGTCCATAGTCTCTCATGGTTCACCTCCCCTTCCAATTTCCCTCAACTCCCTTCTCCTCTCTAACTCCCCTTGTCCTCCATGTTATTTGTTATGCTCCACAAATAAGTGAAACCATATGATAATTGACTCTCTCTCTGCTTGACTTATTTCAGTTAGCATAATCTCTTCCAGTCCCGTCCATGTTGCTACAAAAGTTGGGTATTCATCCTTTCTGATGGAGGCATAATACTTCATAGTGTATATGGACCACATCTTCCTTATCCATTCATCCGTAGAAGGTCATCTGGGTTCTTTCCACAGTTTGATGACCGTGGCCATTGCTGCTATAAACATTGGGGGTACAGGTGGCCCTTCTTTTCACCACATCTGTATCTTCGGGGTAAATACCCAGTAGTACAATGGCAGGGTCATAGGGAAGCTCTATTTTTAATTTCTTGAGGAATCTTTACACTGTTCTCCAAAGTGGCTGCATCAACTTGCATTCCCACCAACAGTGGAAGAGGGTTCCCCTTTCTCCACATCCCCTCCAGCACATGTTGTTTCCTGTCTTGCTAATTTTTGCCATTCTAACTGTCATAAGGTGGTATCTCAATGTGGTTAATTTGAATCTCCCTGATGGCTAGTGATGATGAACATTTTTTCATGTGTCTGATAGCCATTTGTATGTCTTCATTGGAGAAGTGTCTGTTCATATATTCTGTCCATTTTTTGATATGATTGTTTTTAAGAAGAATGTACCTGAAGACAATAATTTAACATACACAGTTGCAGAGTGTTTATATATCGTGTGGTGTAGCATGACTTTTCATTCTGATCAAATGTCTCTACTAAATTTCTCTTACTCATTCTTGATTCCAGTTTGTCTTGTGCATCATGAAA
>NC_081559.1:26932710-26934489 GCF_022355385.1 Mustela nigripes | reverse complement strand
AAGAAGAAGAAGAAGAAGAAGAAGAAGAAGAAGAAGAAGAAGAAGAAGAAGGAGGTAAGCTGTTATGTGTGCATTTTATGGATGGAAGAAGTAGCCAAAAATTTGGCTCAGAGGAAGAACCAAAAATTTTATTGGCACATGGCTAAAGAGGACAGTTTTATATAAATGTCGTGGATACCTCAAACTAAAAAGCAGCTCATTCCAATTACTAGTTGTGTGTTTATTTGTTTGTCTGTTTGTTTGTTTGCATATAATTCATGGAACCAAACTAAAGAATTTGAAAGTTCATTCAGTTGAAAGTGAAACATCTGACTTGATTCTAAAAGCTGTTGTTAGAGTACAATGTTGAAGATACAATTAGTTTTTGAATACAAACTATCTGTGGAAAATGTCATAGTGAAAACAGTGTTATTACTCAAGAAGTCAGTGGGGTAAAATATATATTTAAATTGGTTGTCATGCACAGATAATTCATAATTTTTTTTTCAAACAAACTTCAAATTTCAACAGTAAACAGTCATAGTAGGCTGGAATATCTTGTAATGCCAGAATGCAGAAAGTATGAATGTAGTAAAAAAAATAAATTAATGGAGTGAAATATAAGGGCACTTCACCTCTGTGGTCTTCTTCCTCCAAATCCATAGTTCCATTCTAACCATGAGAAACACACTTGACAAACTCAGATTGAGGGACATTCAGTCAAATGCCTGGGCAGTCTTCCCCCAAACTCTCAAGGTCATGAAAAACAAGGAAAGGCTGAGAAATTATCATAGACCAGAGAAAACTAAGGAGACATGACAACCGAATGGACTGTGGTATGCTGGATGGAATCCTGGATATTAAGAGAAAAACTAGTAAAATCTGAATAAAGTGGGGAGTTCAGTTAATAATAATGGTTTCTCATGACCCAAACGTACCATAATAATGTAAAATATGAGGAGAGCAGTGGGGGATACCAAGGGAGAGCTATGGGGAAATTCTCTGTACTATCTTTGCAACTTTTCTACAAATCTAAAGTCTTCCTAAAATTGAAAGGTTATAAAACATAGCTGTAGTGGAAATTTTTAGAAATGCTTTAATTCACACACAGGAAAAATTCCACCATGAGTTTTTGTGACAAAGCACATATTTAACCCAAAACAACAATTTAGCATAGCAAAACACACGTTTGCTCTTTGTGGCTTCTCATGAGTAATATTTTTAAAATATTTAATCCATTAAAGAATTAGTAAGTCAACCTAAGGGCTTTAGGTTAAGGGAATTTAACTTTTTTTTTTTTTTTTTTTTTAATTTTTTATTTTTATAAACATATATTTTTATCCCCAGGGGTACAGGTCTGTGAATCACCAGGTTTACACACTTCACAGCACTCACCAAATCACATACCCTCCCCAATGTCCATAATCCCACCCCCTTCTCCCAAACCCCCTCCCCCCGGCAACCCTCAGTTTGTTTTGTGAGATTAAGAGTCACTTATGTATATATACCACATCTTCTTGATCCATTCATCTGTTGATGGACACCTAGGTTCTTTCCATAGTTTGGCTGGTATATATACACAATGGAATACTATGCAGCCATCAAAAGAAATGAAATCTTGCCATTTGCAACAACATGGATGGAACTAGAGCGTATCATGCTTAGCGAAATAAGTCAAGCAGAGAAAGACAACTATCATATGATCTCCCTGATATGAGGAAGTGGTGATGCAACATGGAGGCTTAACTGGGTAGAAGAATAAATGAAACAAGATGGGATTGGGAGGGAGACAAACCATAA
>NC_081559.1:26930938-26932610 GCF_022355385.1 Mustela nigripes | reverse complement strand
AGGAGGGTATGTGATTTGGTGAGTGCTGTGAAGTGTGTAAACCTGGTGATTCACAGACCTGTACCCCTGGGGATAAAAATATATGTTTATAAAAAATAAAAAATAAAAAAAAAAAAATTTAAAAAAAAAAAAAGTATTCTAAGATAAAGGTTTAACTGAGTTTGCTGCATATGTGTTGAACCTCTGGTTCCTGATGAGGTAAAGATAATTAATTTTACACATTTGATATAAAGAACAGAAACTAGTTTTGATCTAGTCCTTTGAAAATTTCAGATTTCCATTACTATATAGATGCAATATTTATTAATTGAATGGTTGAGGGATATCATATACTTATTAATAAACAACACATGTCCACATTGTCATGTTTCTTTTTAAAAATGCCCAGTTCAAAATAAAATTAGCAGGCAGAATTGATTATTGAAAATAATTGCATAAAAGATCTGAGTTTTTCTCAACTTAGTAGCCAATTAACATTTCACTTTTGCTGTCAGTTAATTGTGATATATATGGAGAAAGCATTTGCCATAAATTTTCCCCACAGACTAGTATAAAATAGAGTTTGCTAAAATGTGAAACTTGTATTTTGTAGTTCTTTTAGCACTGTCAAAATGAGAAACCCACGGGCTGCAATCCAGCTGTAAGTCTTACCATTCATTGACTCTGTTCCCTGTGATACCTGGAAGTAGATTAATAAGTCCTCATATATAGTCTTTCAATCTGTACAGTGAAATAACTCAGCTGTCTGGCAGGGGTATGCAATCCTATGTGGTCTGTCGTGATTATTCTGTGACTCATCTCAGAACTCTCAATTCTGCTGCCATCACCATGGTCCTGTCCTTCCTGCAATTGTCATCACTCATAGCAATGAATCAGAGTATCAACATAAACTGTTTAGTAAGTCAGACTCATAGCCTTTGCTGCTGGCAGTTCCTGGCCTTAAAAGCCCTTTCTCCTACTTTATTGCTTGGGAATCTGGTGTCTGGGTTCTTCTGGCTCTTCTATGAGGCTTGAAAACATTAACACCAGTCCTTGAGAAGACCTATCAACACTCAGAAAAATCAGGTTTCACTCTATGAGCTGAATGAAATAGAAGGTGACCTCTTCCTCTAGTCACTGATTCAACTGTGCAATAACTAAATATTTTGAAATAATGTTTGAATGCCAGGAAATATGCCAAAGATTTAATTGTTGTGATCTCACTTAATCCTCACAATGACCCTGTGGAATTGTACCCATTTTATAGAAGAGGAAAATGGGGCCTAAAGAAGTTTAAGAACTTGGGTAAGATAGAGCTAGCAAGGTACAGAAGAAATTTTGACTTGAGTTTTCTTGCTTTAAAGTCTATGCCCTAGTTGTAACTTTGTGATGGTTTCCCACTGAGGCAATTAAGAGTCCACCTGAAACCAAATTATCTGTTTATTCTTTCCCATTTTTGTCGGCCAACTTTACTTATAATCATGTAGCTCTTGCTCTGTGAATGAATAGTTGATAAGAAAACTTGCCATAATATACCTTTGGCCAGGTGGGAATAAAAATTTTCTTTACTGAGTCTGATCTTGGCAACCATCTTGAAATCATCAATGTATAAATGTTTCTTCAGAGTTTATAACTAATATCTGCGTACTCTATAAGACTTTTTCATGTTCTATTTGGGAAGGTGATGCATTTT
>NC_081559.1:26884692-26930538 GCF_022355385.1 Mustela nigripes | reverse complement strand
AAAAAAAAAAAAAAAAGAGTCACTTATGGTTTGTCTCCCTCCCAATAATTTAACTTTTTTATAAGCAAGTTCTCTACATTTTGTATGTATTTGACTCAAAATATTGGAAATCTTTCATTAAACTATGCAATGAATGAAAAGCTGAAAACATCAGCAGTTAGGGTGTTTACTGGATTTTAGTTGTTGTCAACAAATATTACAAACAGGAGGACACTGATACATATCCTGTTAAAATAAAGGAGGGAGTACTAAACAAATTTGGGGGGGTGGAGCGGGAGAAAGAGACAGAGGAGAGATTTTCCATAAAATGAAATACTTGGGACATATTTATATTAAAAAACACATCTTTTGTTTATCTAAATTCATATTTAGCTGGAATTCCTATTTTTTTCTGCCTAATCTGGCAGCCCTGATTATGGAAAGAAGGCTGGCTTCCAACCCAGCCTCATTTACTCAACAAACTTCTGTTAGCCTGGCTCTGTGTTAGGTACTAGAGATAAAAACATTAGAAGATATGAATTTGTTGTTGAGAGACTCTAGTCCCTAATAATTTACTGTGTGGTCTTGGAGAAGTCACTTAACCTCTCTGAAATCCGTCTTCATCTATAAGGTGGTATAATTGCAGTCTTGGGCTAATTTGTGCACAAATGGTGCTCTGCATATGAAGACATTTTGGAAAAGTTTAATTTAATTAAACTGTTTTAATTACTCTATTAAGTATTTTTGGCAAACCTGAAACTGAGGCAGATTTGTGGTGCAAGTTCCCTACATGTCTCCTAAAGGATTCAATATTTTTGCCAGATTGCACTCTTTTAAGTAGTCAGTCTCTGTCCCATCTTGTTAAAACTGTTGCCCTAGTCTGAACCCCACCCCTAGAAAGAGGCAGTAGGGGTTCAAAGTCAATAGCAAAAGCAATAGCAGTGTAAACAGTTGGACCTGCAGAGACAAGCAAACTCCTCCTTATGTCACCACTGGTCTCTGAAGGGGAGAATGATGGGAAACAAGAGGGATAGCATGACTAAGGTCAGGAACCCCCCAAATGTGTGCTTCACACAACTCAGGAGGCCGCTGACCTCTTGAGTATGTCAAGGCTGAAATGTCCCCCTCAAAGTCACTGACACTAGGCTTCAGATGGGGTAAGCACTATGGGACTGTTGGAACAGTTGTCCAACCTCCTGAGGGAAAGACACATGCCTGTCCATCTATGTCTACCATGAAGCTGATGAGGTCTGACTTCCATGTGACAGAAGTTAGAAGTTGGGAACATTCTACTAGCAAAGACATCTCAGTCCAGTTGGGGATACAGAACCCATGCCATGCTGCCTTGTATTGTCATTTGATGATTTTGATGATTTTTATGTATCAGTGGCAAGCTGCAAATCAATCATTGTCTGACTTAGAACTCAGAGGATTTTTATAATAGAAACCTTCTTTAAAATTTCTTTTCAATGTTCCAGAATTCATTGTTTATGCACTACACCCAGTGTTCCATGCAATATGTGCCCTCCATAATACCCACCACAAAGCTCATCCAATCTCCCACCTCCTTCCCCTCCAAAACCCTCAGTTTGTTTCTCAGAGTCCACAGTCTCTCATGGTTCATCTCCCCTCTGATTTCCTCCAACCCCCTTCTCCTGTCCATCTCCCAATGTCCTCCATGCTATTCCTTATGCTCCACAAGTAAGCGAAATCATACGATAATTGATTTTCTCTCTGCTTAACATATTTCACTTAGCATAATCTCCTCCAGCCCCATCCATTTTGATACAAAATTTGGGTATTCATCCTTTCTGATGGAGGCATAATACTCCACAGTATATATGGACCATATCTTCTTTATCCATTTGTCCTTTTAAGGGCATCTTGGAAACATTTTTTTTCTTATGACAAAATGCTATAAATAGTAAAGGATGCTACTTACCTTGTTTTTCTTCTTCCAGGTAAAAAATTGTTATTTAAATAGGTTTCTAGATTGAATAAAGCTGGAGAGGTTGTCCTCTGCAAACATTATTAAAATTGACAAAAGTAGTCATCAAGTATGTATTGTGGACATGGAATGAAACCTATTGACAATTATTTATTTATTATTTTTATTACATAATAATTTCTAATAATTGTTTCTACTTCCTTGGTGTTAGTTGTGAAGAAAGGGGAACTTTCTCACATTATTGATGGGAATGCAAGTTGGTACAGCCACTTTGGAAAACAATGTGGAGGTTCCTCAAAAAGTTAAAAATAGAGCTACCCTATGACCCAGCAATTGCACTACTGGGTATTTATCCCAAAGATACAGATGTACTGAAAAGAAAGGCCATCTGCACCCCAATGTTCATGGCAGCAATCTTCATAACAGTCAAACTGTGGAGGAGCCAAGATGCCCTTCAAAAAACAAATGGATAAAGATGTTGTCCAAAAATACAATGGAATATTACTCAGCCATCAAAAGGAATGAAAACCCAAGATTTGCACCAACATGGATGGAACTGGAGGAGATTATGCTAAGTGAAATAAGTCAGAGAAAGACAATTATCATAAGGTTTCACTTATGGAAACATAAGGAATAGCATTGAGGACATTAGAAGACAGAAAGAAAAAATGAAGGGGAGGGTGGAATCAGAGGGGGAGATGAACCATAAGAGACTATGGACTCCAGCAATCAAACTGAGGTTTTTAAAAGGGAGAGGGTGGGGTGATGGGTTGGCCCAGTGATGGGTATTAAGGAGGACAGGTATTGCGTGGAACACTGGATATTATACACAAACAATGAATCATGGAACACTACATTAAAAACTAATGATGTACTGTATGGTAACAAACATAATAAATAAAATTTAAATTTTATTTAAAATTTTTTTTAGTTTTTTAAATTAAAGAAAATAAGATAACCATTGACAATTTTTTCAGCATAAAATCTACAAAGATGAGACTTTCTCTCACTGGAGATCTGATGGTCATTCTCCAGTAACACCTTATTCCAAATCTGGTATAAACCACAGGTCAGGGTGGGCAAGAGAAGTCATTCCAGTCAGGAGGGATTTCTCTGCTTCCAGATTCCACTGAAGTGACTCTCTATCACAGTCACATCCTACCTGTCCTCTGCTGGTGCTCTATGACTTGCATTTCTTTCCTGGTGGTCCTTAACTACTCAGACCTTGCTAATGTGATTGCTCAACTGAACAAGACTACTGTGTAATTGCTCAACATGCACGAGACAACAATTTCCAATTGACTTCTCATAAGGTTTTCTTTTCCAATATGTTTGCTAAAATTTCTAAAATTGCATTAATTTGGGACTGGCTTTTGTCCATTGCTTGGGCCTCCCACACTCCCAAGCTAAGGTCTCTGCCTACATTTGCACTCTGCAGTGAGAAGTAGAAGGGAGGTAGGTGGGTTAACCACCACCACTCCCTTGCCATCTTCCATCTATATAAATACAATTAGTTCTCTTTCTCTCCCTCCTTTTATTTTCACCAAGTGTGGGATGCACATTTGGGATATCTACTCAAATACAAGCTATGGCAGTGAACATAAAATTTTCTTTGGAAGGCCCTGGGGGAACCTGAAGATATTGGGCAGTCATCCTCAGAGCATGTACCAAGGGCTGCACATCAATAAAGGGATTAAGAAGATATGAACAGAGAAAACAGTGTTTTCAAATGTGAGTCCCCAAATAGAAAATCACAGCACAGATGCTGACTTACCCATCAGAATGGCTCCTTACAGCCCTGGGATGCATGTGTGTGCACGTGCACAGTTACTGCACCATATATAAATGTGAAGTATGTTCTATGAATTATAGTCAATGATACCTAAGAGAGTTATATTATTATCAGCTCTATTTTACAGATGGGGAAAAAGGTCCAGCCAAAGAAGGTAATAGCTGTGGGACCTTAGAACAAATAACTCAAGTGGAAAGCTAAAACTTGAAATGCTGACTGTTTTAAGAGTCACTTTTTGAAGGCTGTACTGAAAAACTAACAAGAATGCCACTTGACTCAGCTTCTCTGCAAGCCCACTGAACGCTATCCAGGTGGCAGTGCTAACCAGTCCTGTGTATATGCTCCTGTCCATGTAAGCATCACATGCATGGTCACTCCCTTTCATCTGTACTGGCTACTCAGCCACAAATATTGGGCAGATCCTGGGGCAGAAGCTGCTCTATCAGCTGTCATCTGACCTGTACAGAGAAACATTCCAAATACAAGGTAGCAATTTTAGTGGGATGTAAGGAGGAACTATCCTCCCTGGAGGTTTGAATGACATCAGAATAGGTAAGCAGGGAGATTGTATTATTGACTTTCCAAGGGAACTTTAAAAAATAGCAGCAGCTTCTTCCTGTTGGAATGCTGCTAATTGTATATCCAGGGCACGTCTGTATGTGATGCCAAATCAGCTATCGCAACGCATCAGTGCAGGAAGTAAACGCAGTTTATGTCAATACTTCACAAAGTGGAAGCAATTTGACAGTTGTCAGTTTGACTAGTAAATCTTGACAGCAGGTGACTTGTACACTAATCTGCATCATAGGGCTCTAATTGTTCAGTTTAGTGTCTAACATGATCAAATGGAACATAATGTTCCATGTTGCCCTGGGCAGTGGAAAGTACTTGGTGTCAGTATACTCATTCATTCATTCATTAGGCTCCCACTACTTTCCAGACACGGCACTGGGTAGCCAACCTCATGATGCAATCGTACCACATCTGACTCAAGATAGGATGCTGGGCACTGGAGTTACAGGATGAATAAGATGTGTTTCTTGTCCTGGAGAAGCTCACAGCCCAATGACCTGGGTTCTAGTTTTAGCTCTAGTATTAATAGCATCATGTTCTGTACAAATTACTTGACCTCTGTCTGTTTTGATCTAATCTGTAACATGAGCATAGCAGACTGAGACCCCCTTGCCTGGGATGGGCACAATTTATATGGCTGTTGATGTCATCTATTCTACTAACATTTGCATTTTTTCTATGTACCAGGCACTGCGTTTTGCAGAGATAACATGACAAGGATGCCATCCCTTTTTCTGAGAAGTCCTATAGGAAGGAAGAACATTGAGACTGGAGAGCGAAATGCCATGGGGTGTAATGCTGCATTACAGGTGTAGACATGAGGCATGAAGGAATCAGGAAATAAGCTGTCTAGAGGAAAGCTCAACTGGGTCCTAGAGATTAAAGAGAAGTTAGTCAACAGATTAAGGGGATAGGAGAAGGGATTCCAATCAAAGAAAAGATCATTAGCAAAATTCTGGAGGGAGTGTGTTTGTTTTAGATAATTACAGGCAGTCTAGTGTGAATGGAGAGGAAAGAAGGGAAGAGCAGAGGAAGGGGAGAGGTGAGCAGGAGTAGAGAGACAGAAGGAGAGGGGAAGAGAGGAAAAGGAAGAGGAATGGGAAAGGGAGGGGAGAGGATGGAGTATATGGGATTATGGAAAGGGTTGAGAAGCAAAGTAGAAGGGAAAAGCAGGGACCAGATTATAAAGAACTTTGTCTCCCATGTTTAGGAGTTTGGACTTGAACTTGGGGCAATCAGAAATCACAGAGGACTTTCAGAAACAGAATTCTGAGGTTGGAAAGGAGCTTTGGGGTCCAACATGAGGACCATATACTGAAGGGTAGTCAGAAAGAGCAAGACAGAGGCTGCTGGATGATTTGGGTCTCACTAGAAAAGATTTTCTCCCCTCTCCCTTCCTTTCTCCTTCTCTCTTCTCTTCTTTTGGGTGTTGGGAAGGTCCACAGAAGCTTCACAGGCAAGAAAAAAAGGCAGTGAGGGTACTCCATGGCTCCAAATGCAGCAGAGGAGGTTTTGTGACTGTATAAGGAACTGGTGGCATCCATTCTTGCTGAAATTCCTTGCTGTCAAGACCAGGGTCCAGCCCATAAAAAGGGAGTGACTGCTTGGAAGTGACTCATCATGGGTGGCTCAGATGATACCAGATTCTAAGAATCTAAACTGTGTGGCTTGACTGAGCATCCTCGACTACTCAGTTATTTCTCTTCTTTCTTTGTGTGGTTTTGGCCCAGAAGAAGGGACCAAGTTTGATCATATTCATCCTCAAACCCTATAAAATAGTTGTATAGGGTCCCTGGAGCTCCTGCAGCTCCATGACTCTATGCATAAAGGCCTGACCTAAATGTACAGTTGAGGTATTTTCAATATAAGGCTAGTAGAACTGAGGGGGAGCCACACCCCAGAGGATTTACTTGAATAAAAAAGAGGATCTCGTTATAAAATACCCCCTATATGAGTAACAAACTTTGGTACCTAAGTAATTAAAGGGCAAGCACCAGAGGTGAACATCAGCAGGAGAGCTACAGCATGAAGTGACAAAAGAGGGAAGGACAGTGGAGCCAGACTGCCTGGGCTGGGACTCCAGCCCCACCACTGATGAGCTGTGAGGCTGGGACAGGTCATGTGGCCTCTCTATGACTCAATCTCCTCATATGTAACATGAGGATAACAATAGCACTGACTTCATGAGCTGCTGGATTAACTGAGTTAATACTTGTGAAGTCCTTCAAAGCAGCTCCTGACATACAACAAGTGGTTTGGAAGTCTGTTAAATAAAAATGAAAAAAGCTACCTTTACCTTAAAAAAAATGAGTTGTGCAAGCATTCCTGGGGGTGGGATGGAAGCTGAGGGGTGCAATGACATCTTTTTGATTCTGGGTGAAAGAGAGCTGAAAATAGGGGGAACGTGTGCCCAAGGGCACATAGTCATGCTGATCTAGCAGAGAAGGATCGATGATGTCTCTCTGTTATGTCTTCGTAACAGAGAGTCTGAACAAAGAATTGAAAGAAGAAGGAAAGGAATTTTCTTTTAAACCCTTAGATTTCAGGCTGAAATTAAACCTATTTAGGTTAGCACATAGAGAATGGAATTTCTAAAAGTAAGCTAGCAGGAGGGCGGGGGGAGTGTTAAGAGACCCAGAGTTGGGTAGTTAAGAGAAGAAAAAGTGGAATAAAAATAACTCTGCAACCCCACACAGGCAAACAACTTTATCCGGGTATAAGGCTGCCCCTGCATCCATGTTTCAGAAGATAAGGCTCTCCCATAAACTTGACCCAGCCCAACCATGATCACTCTGCTTTAGGACCTCCGTCCTGGCCACAGGGCGAGGAGTAACTCCACATTGTCTTTCTTGTTCTACTCTGTTCCTCCTATGTAAGACTGAGTCCCTGGCAGAGTTCCCTGAGATCTGATCCTAGGCCTACACCAGCCAAAATCACCAAGTCTTAGGTCAAGTTTGTTGTGGAATAGTGTGGCTTGTTTGGGCTGTTTCTTTTTGCTTTTTTCAAGCATCTTCTCCTTCCTTCAGGATTCTTAGATCCCCCTTTGTACCATTGCTCCTTAAGACCCACAGTCTTTTGGTGTTTTCTAGAGAAACCAGAGAGACAGTTTGGATTTTGAAGCTATCAGTCACCTTATAATATTGTCTAAGTCATTGTATAACTTGTTCTAGGAGTCCTTGACATCACTACCCAGAAGCCATTTGCATAATTAATAAAGATGGATGGTCATCAGGGGAGAGGATGGAGGAGAGAAAAAAATCAGAGGTTGTAAATCTAACCTTCATCCCCATATGCACACTCCATGTTCCTACCACACATGCACACACAGACACACACACACACACACACACGTTTTTCCCTCATTTTGGGGTGTGTAAACTAAAACAAGTGCATGTCACTATTACTGGCTCTGATTCACTTGTCTGTAAAGTGGGAAAAACAGTTTCTGATCTAAACATGCTTTTTTTAAATGACTGTAATAATAAATTAGCTGCTAATAATACTCGCATAGTATTTTATATTTTGTGATTCTTGTTCATGTCCAGCAAAAATTATTTAGGCAGATTACAAAGAGAAAGATGTGAGACAGGTGACTTAGGAAGAGCTGTGTGAACAGGAATGTTTAAGACTTACATAATTTTCTGTCCAGTCCTTGGAAATGTGTTCCTGGCCTTCTTTACCCCAACTACTTAGTTCATGGTTGCTGTAGAACAAATGATAATGGCAAATAAATGGCAAGATTCTGACCCTGGCCCTTAATAACAGTGCTGGAGTAAAGAGGCAGTAGAAGATACTTTATTTTGTTTTGTTTTGATTAATCTCTGACCTCTACACACATACACACACACACACACACGCACATACACACATACATACATTACCATTTTGAATGACACTCAGGAGCGTTCAGAGAGAGCTATATATGCTATGAAACAAGGGTCTCAGGGTAAATAAATAACTTGTCTTAAAATATCTATTTAAAAAGTCCAGTTAGTCCCATTTTGGGCTGTGCATCAAATAAAAGAATTTGATGGTAAGGATCATTATACACCAAAATGAGTAACTGAAAGAAGCTGAAAATTTTTCACTAAAAATATTTTTATAGTGAATTTTAAACAGGGTTGTTGCTATTGTTTCAAACAGTTCTGTAATGAGTAATATTCCATCCTTCCTGGAGGCTGGGGGATGAATGACATCAACTCTCAGTATCTTCTAAACTTGAATTTAATGTTCTTATGTTGCTATGAGCATCAAAACTGAAGGCTGGCATACAGCTGTTATTACTAATGGGACAAACAATGGAATAAAGATGCCATCATTTACCATGAGGAACAAATGAGAAAATATATGTAAAATGCTTAGCAAGATAGCTGCTATTTAAATGCTTTCAGCAAATTTTGGTCTTTAATAATGATGATGGTGGTAATAAAACTATACTATCCCTTGTGCAGGTTTTTTTTTTTTTTTTTCATGCAGACCAGGTGAGAATAGATGTTAAGAGATAAGAATTTGTTTAAAACAAGTTCTTGAGAACGTTTCCCATAAGAAATCCCATTTTCCTGAGCCTTGACTAGCTTGGGAAAAATTGAGAGCCCATATTTTCCCTACAGCAGAGTTAGTCATCACCGGTCTATAAAATTAAACTGGTTATTGGCTTAAAACACTGATAGTCATCAGAGGTTTATGGTTAGTCTGTGAGTTGATTCATTCAATTTTTTTTCCCATCCTAAGATATGATTTTGGTCATTCAATAGAAGAACACAAAACCAGAAAGAAAGCCAAAGTGGTCATGGTGGATGAGGATGGAAACCTAACTTGAAGTCCTTACTTGTTAAAACAAAAAAAAACAAAACATCTTTGTTCTTAAAAAATGGTGGCAGAGGCAGAGAGACTTGAAAAAAGAGAGAGGTATTAAAGCTTTAGATGCAAAAACTATTTGTATAAGGGATTATACTGGAAGGGCAAAAAAGCTTACTAGTGCTGGACTTACTAAAAAACAGGTTGGAAGGTTCTGGGGAACTATAATGGTAGTAGGAAACTGGTGCCTTTATGCTGTGTGAGTAAGCTGTTATGGTTAGCCCCATTTTTTAATTTTACCTTGAATTTTTAAAAATTAATAATTGAAAGAATTCACATCACATTTTGGATTTCTGGCTTATTTTGAAAAGTCAGAAGATGAGGCAGAGCGTAGACTACCCTTCTTCAATGTCACTATGCCCCTCCCTTTCGGTATGTGCTCCACAGCTTGTCATAGTCTGAATTCTACTTCTTACCAAATTTATATGTGACTGGCCTTGATTATTCCTATGATCTGCCTGTCCCATGTAGGCACTAGAGTTTGCAGCCCTCAATTCAAAAGCATTGAGGGTTGTCTGTGGAAAAATGTTAAAGAAAGGTGACTTCCAACTAATGAGCTAGCTAATAGTCCTTCAAAGGCACCTAGACTTAGGGGGCTTGATAAGAGGAAACATGTATCTTTTTCTTTGTGTTCCAGAACTTCATAACCCACTGGGGCTGTGGACATTTATTTTAAAAATGAATGAAGTTTATAGATATTGACAAACTGATTCTGAAGTTTGTTTGGAGAGGTAAAAGACCCAAGATAGACAACAAAGTATTGAAGGAGAACAAAGTTGGAACACTGGCACTGTCAGATTTCAAGACTTACTTGAAGTAATCAAGACGTTATAGAATTGGTGAATAAGTAAGCAGATAGATCAGTAGCACAGAATGGAGAGCCCAGAAATAGGTTCACATGAACATACCCAACTGATTGTTGACAAAGAAGCAAAGGCAATAAGATGAAACAAAGATAATCTTTAGTTCTGGAACCAACAAGACATGCAAGAAAGAAAAAAAAAGAATCTGGATGCAGACAATATACTCTTCACAAAAATGAACTCAAAATGGATCATAAACCTAAATGTAAGACATAATACTATAAAACTCCCAGAAGATAATACAGGAGAAAACCTAGACGACCTTGGGTATGGGGTTGACTTTTTTTAGACACAACACCAAAGACATGGCCCGTGAAAGAAATAATTGACAAGTTGGACTTCATTAAATTAAAAACTCCTGCTCTATGCAAAGCACTGTCAAGAGAATGAGAAGAAAAACCACATACTAGAAGAAAATATTTGCAAAAGAATATCTAATGAAGGACTCCTACCAAAGTATACAGAGAACTCTTAAAACTCAACAATAATAAAATGGACAACCAGACTTTAAAATGGGCAAAAAACCTTAACAGGCACCCCTCTAAATAAGATATGCAGATGTTAAATAAACATAGGAAAAGATATTCAACATCTGATGTCATTAAGGAATTGCAAATTAAAACAACAGTGTGATACCACTACACACCTATTAGGATGGCAGAAATCTAAAGCACTGACATTACCATATGTTGGTCAGGATGTGGAGCAACAGGAACTCTCATTCCTTTCTGGAAGAAATGCAAAATTGTACAGCCACTTTGGGAAACAATTTGGCAGTTTCTTACAAAACTAAATGTACTTTTATCATAAGATCCAGCAATCGTACTCCTTGGTGTTTACCCAAAAGAGCTGAAAAGTTATGTCCACACAAAAACCTACAGAGGGATGTTTATGTAACTTTACTCAAAATTATCCAAACCTGGAAGCAACCAAGATGTCCTTCAAGGTGAATGTATAAATTAACTGTAGTATATTCAGACATGGAATATTATTTTGTACTAAAAATAAATGAGCTATTAAGCCATGAAAAGACAGGAAGGGAACTTAAATGAATATTACTAAATGAAAGATGTCAATTTGAGAAGAATACATATGGTATAATTTCAACTATATGACATTCTGGAAAAGGCAAAACTTTGGAAGCAGTGAAAAGATTAGTGGTTGTCAATGAGGAGGAGAGGAGAGAGGGATGAATAAGCAGAGGATAAACAGGATTTTTAGGTCAATGAAATTACTCTGTATGATACTATAATAGTGGATACATGTCATTATACACTTGCCCGACCTACAGTTCACATTATATTGTATATGCAACAGAATATACAAGAGTTCACATTATGAAGGCAAAGTAAACCATGGACTTTGGGTGATACTGACATGTGAATGATTGCATTGATTGTAACAAATACACCACTCCAGTAAGGGTTATTGATTGGTGGAGAAGACTGTATGTCTCCAGGGTAAAGAGAATGAGAAAACTCTGTTTACTTTCCACTCAATTTTTCTGTGAGCCTAAAACTGCTCTAAAAAATTAAGTCAATTAGAAAAATAAATGAATGAGCCCAAAACCTTACTGAGTATATGGTGGACAGAAAAAAGGGAGTAAGGGAAATGATTATGTCCCTGCCCTCAAGGTATTTGTAATGTATTTGCAAAGATAAGACAAAATCCTCATAAAAAGAGAATAATACTAAAAATATCAAGTGATCAAGTAAGATAATTTCACTGAAATTATTTTCTATATACATTAGCTCCCTTAGGGTGGAAATCTCAACACCTAGCACATAATAGGTTAGTTGAGGTCTCCTAAAGTGAACAGAAGTTTGTGGTTTAAAAAAAAAGAAGTTCTGTTGTGAAGTATTAACTCTGAAACTAAAAGCACTTCTTCTCCCCCCTTTTTTAATAAATGGAATCATAATCATAAATACTTGGCTCTTTTTATTTTAGTACAGTTGACACATGATGTTACATTAGTTTTGGGTATGCAGCACAGTGATTCAACAATTTGATATGCTATGCTATGCTCATTACAAGTGTAGCAACCATCTGTCATCATACAACACTATTACACTAACATTGGCTATATTCTCCATGCTGTACCTTTTTTTAAAAAGGATTTTATTTATTTATTTGACAGAGAGAGAGATCACAAGTAGGCAGAGAGGCAGGCAGAGAGAGAAGGGGGAACGCAGGTTCCCTGCTGAACAGAGAGCACGATGCAGGGCTTGATCCCAGGACCCTGAGATCATGACCTGGGCTGAAGACAGAGGCTTAACCCACTGAGCCACCCAGGCACCCCCATGCTGTACATTTTATTCTCATGAATTATTCAATCCATAACTGGAAACCTAGATTTCCCACTTCCTTTCACCCATTTGCCCATCCTCCCACTACTCTCCCTTCTGGCAACCAACCATCAGTTTGTTTTCTGTATTTATAGGTCTTATTCTGCTTTTTGTTTGTTTGTATATTTGTTTTGTTTTTTAGACTCCACATATAAGTGAAATTGTATGGCATTTGTCTTTCTCAGTCTGACTTATCTAATTACATAATACCCTGTAGGTCCATCCTTGTTGTTGCAAGATCGCTCATCTCTTTCATGGTTGAGTAATATTCCATTGTCCATATATAGCTTATCTTCTTTATCCATTCATCTATTGGTGGACACGTGGGTTGCTGCCATATCTTGGCTATTATAATTAATACTATAATAAACAAACTTTTTTTAAGATGGAGAACTCTTGTTCAATGAAAACCTTACTGAAGTCCAAATGGAAAGCAAATAAAAATGGATTTGTTCTGGTAGAGAAGGAGGGTTAATCTTGGCTGGTATCTTTAGTACCCCACTCATCTGGCATCCTCTGAGAGAAGATCCAAGGAGTAAAATTTTAAAGCAATGGATCTAGGTGCTCCCATCTGTGTCCAGATAAGGACACAAGGACTTTAGAATGGAGAATGACACAAGGGCACAGAGGGAGAGATTTTTGGTTCTGATTTCCAGTTGGTTGCTCATCCCACATTTACGACTTCTATCTCTACCACCCAAGGACAGCTTCGTAATCATGTCCTATGTGTATACTCACAGGCCACCTCAGGTGATTATTGTGTCTATGTTGAAGACTGGAAAGTTAGTTCAACCAATTCCACCAAACCACTGGTTGATTCAGTAGAACATGAGAGGGTGCTGAGAAATCTTTCTGACCCTTTGTTTTGATTTTGACATTGGGCAGATTAAACAATTGTTTGACCAACTAAATGGTTTCTTCTCTTCAGTTTAAGACATACCCCAAAGCCTTGGAAACTGCTTTTGGTGAGGTAGAAAATGGGTTCAACTCACAGGGCTGTTATGAGTGTTAAATAAAAGAGTGGACATAAGAGGGCATTTATAAATACACAAATTCTAGATTTTTCAGAAGGAAAACTTGTAGCAATGAGATTGAGAATTGGGCCAAGAAAGAGTCAAAATTTAAATACTGACCTCCTGATTCTTAGTCCAGATGTTTGTCCTTGTACACCACCTTTATCAACAAAGTTTTAATCTTAATCATAGTCACAATTTAATATTAACCATAGTTGCTTTCCAAGTTATGGCAGCCAACACAGTAGGATATTCATGGAAGAGGCAGTTTTTTTCATTCTTTCCCCTCACCCTACTGGAATCAATCACCAAGAATTTTCCCCCTCCTTTCAAAAAGTAAAGAATTCTGGCTGGAGTCCTTTCCTCTAATCACAGAGATCCCATGGCAGCTTTCTATGTACTCGGGCTCAGGAATGTCTTACATGATTCTTCAATCCCCTTTTCACATGCTTCAAATGTAGGAGACGTGGGTCAATGTATCATCAATGATGGATGGATGGAAGTAATCAAGAAATAGAAGAAATAATGAAATATTGATTTAAAAATTGGATCAGGAAATTTCTTTTCCATCCATCGTTACAAAGTAGGTGGAAATGTGGCAAACAGATACTCTTAAGATCTTGTCTTCAAGGTGGTTCTTGTGAAAATATATCTTTCTACTACAGCACCATCATATGGCATCTTCTGCATTGATAGAAATATTCTATATCTGCACTATAGTCAATAGCCACATAGTGGCTATTGAACATTTGAAATATGACTAGTGTGACTAAAGAATTAAATTTAAAAATTGTATTTTATTTTAATTAATTCATATTTAGATAACCACATACGGCTACTGAATCAGTGCAGTTCTAGAATAAAGTATTAGTATATCTAAGCTTATAACTATAGGTTAATATTTACTGACTCCATATTGGGTTTTTTTTAAAGATTTTATTTATTTATTTGACAGACAGAGATCACAAGTAGACAAAGAGGCAGGCAGAGAGAGAGAGGAGGAAGCAGGCTCCCCGCTGAGCAGAAAGCCCGATGCAGGGCTTGATCCCAGAACCCTGGGATCACAACCCAAGCCAAAGGCAGAGCTTTTAAACCCTCTGAGCCACCCAGGTGCCCCTTGACTCCATATTGTTAAGGAGGAAAATAATAATTAAGTTGTCAAAAAGAATGTGATCCCAATTTTATGTTATTTTTCAATGTCTGATGGATAAAAAGGATATATTCAGAATATTAGTAATATGGTTGCTGGGAATGAAATTATAGTTGTTTTTCCTTTTCTGTATTTTCTATTTTCTCTAAAATAAATGATTTGCTATACATCTTTTAAGTGGTTGTTTCTCTATCTGCCCACATACTCCACCACTATTCCCAAGAACAGTGTTTGCAAAAAGTAACTATTTATTGTATTTAGTTGAAATACTCTCATGTAAAAATCTCATGGCAGGATATGTGCACAAACTTGCACAAGAGTAGGAAGATAGACCCAAAATGACCTGGGTATGCCACATACAGACATGATGAAGTGTGGGGACAGAGAACCCACACCCATTCAGGCCCTGGATGGGCACCCTGGAGAGCCCCTGAGATCCTGAGGGCCTGAGTACCCAACTACAAACCATGATTTCAAGAAGATCTCTTAATTCAGAAGTGAGTCATGGCCCTGGTGGAGTGGATCCTGAACCTGGAACTAAGCCAGTGGGAAGGTCAGACTTAGCACACCCTCTAATAACACAGAACCAAGTTGAGGCCAAAACAAATGCATTGCATCATCTCAGGTTATTATCCTCTATCAAAGTTTCTATCCCTTAGGAATAAAAATTGAGTAATGGTGGAGAAAGGGGGAGGAGGAAGCAGGCTGTAAATATGTTCTACTGCAGACAGATCATTCCTTTGGGATCATGAAGTCATTTGAACACTGAGGTTGAAAGGGACCTAGAGGGGTCATTGCACCCATCTCCTTGCCTCTATGGCAGGAACCCACCTCACCTCAAGTAGTTGTAAAGCTCTTCTGTGTTCCAGCCCTGCTGAGACAGTGATAGGGAAAGAAAATGATTTCTTGCATTTTAATATACTCAGGTGACAGTTTATGATACTTGCTACTGCTTTAGTAGAAATCTATCATTCTTTTCTGTGTATATATAAATCCATTCCCACTCACTTCCCCATACACACTGTATGTCTATTTACTTTATGTATATATTATTAAGGTACTCCTCTGGAGATAATTTCTTTCAGGTTTTTTCAACCAAGGTAAGGTGAAAAAAGGGAGAAATTTGAATTATTGGTGGTGTAAATTATACTGCAGATGGCCATACAATAAGCATGTCTTGATGATGGAGTTAAAGCAGAGCCTGACTTTCTAATTCTAGATTCTTTATAAACATATAACCAACGTGATACAGAGAAAGAAGTTTGGGTATTATAGAGGGCACAGATTGCATGGAGCACTGGGTGTGGTGCAAAAATAATGAATACTGTTATGCTGAAAATAAATAAAAAATTAATTAAAAATAAAAGAATCCAAAGAAGAAGAAGGAGAAGGAGAAGAAGAAGAAGAAGAAGAAGAAGAAGAAGAAGAAGAAGAAGAAGAAAGATTGGGATGACTCTTCCTTTGTTTCAATAATTCCCTTCCTCAGAGCTGAACCCAACTAGTAGGGTTGGGAAATACTCTGAGGTATTTCCTCACTAAAACTTGGAGAAAATTCTTATGGATTGGAATACTCCCCTGTATCCCACCCCCCCAATCAAACCATCAAACCAAGAAATCCTCATAAGAAGAGGGGGAAAACCCGCCAAATTTTCCATTTCACATATCCTATTTGAGTGTGGATTTTTCTCACACTAAACTGATTTTAACTCAAGGTCTAGAATTTCACTAATGCAAATATGAGAAGAGAGGCAAAGGTGAAATAGAACCAGGATGAACCAATCAGTCTCCAAGAATGAAGCATGAGGATGCACATTTTCACTCTCAGGACCCCACCCACTGAATTGATAAAATCCCATTGCTTTGACCAGGGCAATGCCTTTTTCCGTCTGTGCTATAATAACCCCACTGATTGTTCTTGGGAGGCAAAGAAGGTTGAGATTCTGGTACTGCAGCTGGGCTAGGTAAGATGTAGTTTGGAGGAGAAAGGGATGAGGCAGGGTATGTCTCAGTAGCACAAAAAATTGGGTAGAGGGAAATAAGAGGAAACATGAAATGTCTGGGCTAAATTGAGACCATAGTAACCATGTTGAAACCAAAGTTCTATGCTGGGTTATAGTATTAGAAAAAAAAAAACCCTGAGATACTAGTCTGAGGAAACTCTATTCAGTATGGCAGGCAACCTGGAATCATTGGAAGCTCTGGAGCAAAGGGCTAATAGGGCAAAGCATGTCTTTAAAGAATGTTAATGTGTCTGGAGTGTGCAGGCTTATTTTCAGGAGAAAGGAGAGATTTCAGGCAGAGACTCTAGTAGAAGGATGTTGCAAGAATCTTGGCCTGAGGTGGTGAGAGCCTTGAGAGCAGGATGGCAATAGTAATAAAAATAATAATATAGCTCACATTTGCTGACACTTATTAGGTGCCAACCATTGTACTAAGGATTTTACTTATATTATCACATTTCATCATTATAACAGCTCTATGAAGTACTATTATTTTTATTACTTTTCAATTGTGGAAACTAAGGGCCATTGCTCCTAAGTAAACAAAAACAAAACAAAACAAAACAAAAAATAAAACAAGCAAGAAATGCATTTCAGAAGCGAATACAAAGGATTTGCTAAGCAGGATGCGTTAGGGAAAGACACAGAATATTTGAAGAACCTGAATAACAGGAGCCAGAGAGGAAGGGATTTCTACTAGTGTCAGTGACAGGAAAATGGAAGCTTTGCAAGGTGAGTAGGTTGTCTTGGGGGTGGGGGGGGGGGAAGCAATGAGTTGTTTTGCCCTTCATGAATTTCTCATTTTCTTGGAATTTTCAAACATGTTTTTCTAAATCCCTAGAACATGTTCCCATAAGATCTCCTCCCCCTCAATATCTCTATGAGGGGGATCTGATTGACCTACCCCAGAGATAATGAGGGACCAACAACACTGACCAATACTAGACAGTAAAGAGAAACCAGAGACAATGGTCTTGCCCTTCCCTATGTCAGCATGGGTCACCAGTGACCTGATTGGCCATGGGACTGGTTGAAGGCCCTGCCGTTCCCTACCTCTTTCTTCCACCTGCATTCCCTTGGCCACCCCCAGGCTCCTGCACCCTGGGGGGACAAGCTGACTTCATTTCTTTACAAGTGCACGGTGTAATTCTCAGCATTTGGATTCCCTAGCATCTGGGAGAGGGATATGTTGTGGGAAGACAATAGCAGTAAAAGTGTCTCTGTGAAGGATGGGACCTTCAAGAGGGTCTGGGAGCCGGTATCTGCCAAAGGCCATTGGGAGGAATGACAAGCAGTTCTGACGTCAAAGAACCTCCAGAGTCCTGACACAGAATGAGATAATGGCTTATTTCCTGAGTGAGTAAACCTTCCTTGTTCCTAGGTTCTTGTATAACTCAGGGCACTAGGAGGTTAACCTTAGATGAGAATCTTCTCCTTGTTAGGTTTGCCTTAGAAGACGTTCATGTGTGTCACACCCATATGTTCATATACCCATGCTTTCTCTGGATAAAAATTAAATGCCATTACCCTGTGTCTTCACTTCCTCTCTCTTCCATATGTCTTCTCTCCAACAACCATGCCTTGTCCTTTTCTTGACCTTCTTCTCCTTCCTACCCCAGTGAGTTAGAGAAACCTTATATTGCATAACTTCCATGAAAGGAATGAGAGCAAATTAATGTTTCTATTCTCCTCTTTCCCATGAAACCCAACAAATTGAAGTTAATCACCCCATACTCAAGTTAAATAGGTACCAGGGGAAGGCACAAGACTCTTCCCAATGGTCTGAAGTGTGGGATTCAGGTTTGTTGAATGAAATCTCAAAGAAGCCCATCCACATTTCTGACATCCTTATCAGTCCTTGTAGGGGCTCAGCAAGACCCAATACCCCAACATCACCTCTAGGTCTCCAGGTAATACCTCTTAAAGTCCCTCTTCTACAGAGGATCTTGAAGGAAAGAATTAAAACTGTAGCTTTCCACACTGGGTATTTTCAGAGCAGCCAGGGGTTCCCTTTTTTTTCCATATCAGAGGGCAGGATTCCCCTTGCTCCAAGATTTCCATCTAATTGACCACATAATTTCACTTTGCCTACAACATCTACATCCTCTTATTAGATAAAATGTAGCCCACAAGCATGTAAGCAGGTCATTGACATCTGATGTCTGACCATTTTGACCCTAATTTTCCATTCTTTTTGTAGAATATGGAAGAAACCCATTACTCAATCAGTTAACAAGTTAGTATTCTCCCTCACTATGTAGAATGAAGTCTCTAGAAAGTCAAGGACTTTGTATATTATGATCCCCAGGCCCCCACCCCCAATCCCTAGAACCTAGAGCAGCATGGGCACATTCAGAATGGTTTACAGTCATGTAACTGCCCCCTTCCCCTCATTAGAACCTCTTGGCCTATCAGAGCTGAAAAACTACATCTATTCTAAAGGGTGATACATGGAATATAATAATATTTTCTCATTCTGCTGGCTAAGTGGACAGGTTTTGGTGTACTAACTCTTCTCCCAAGATTCAGTGGCCCTCTACTTGTATTATTCAGTGGGCAAAGTCCTTCCTACACAGTTATCTGATTATTGAAGGACACAGCAGTGACACACTAGGGACCAAGGGCACTACATTGGTTTCCTAGGCCCTAGGTTTCCAAGGGCTTCTGTGATGAAGTACCACAGGCCAAATGGCTTAAAACAGCAAAAGTTTATTCTCTCACAGTTCTGGAGGCCAGAAGTCTGAAATAAAGATGTCAGCAAGACCATGCTTCCTCTAAGACTCTGAATAGAATCCTTTCTTGCCTTTGGTAGCTTCTGACAAGGGTCGTTGATCTTGACATCCAGGCCTTGAAGTTGTATCACTTCAAATATCTGCCTTTGTCCCCACATGGTGTTCTTTCAGTGTCTCGGCCTTCTTAAAATGGCACAAGTTATATTGGATTAGGGCCCATCTTAGTGACTTCATCTTAACTTGATTTTATTTGCAAATTCCTCATTTCCAAACAGTGTCACATTCACAGGTTTAGGTTATAGGAATTGGGCATATTATTTGGAGAGGATACAAATTCAACCCATACCTGGCCTTCAGTTTCCCCTCTGTTATAGACAGATTCACATGCAAGTAAGCACACAGGCACTCATGGTCAAACCTTGCTTGCTTGCTGCAGAGGTAATGTCCAGACTATGGACTATGGACCTTAGAGAAAAATAAACAAAACATAGTAATTAATTTTACCAGATATTTTAACCAGGGATGGACCATGGTTCCATTTAGCCTGGAGAGTTTGTGAATTTAAAGGTTAGCTTTTGATTGTTGGTCACTTTCAATCCCCCTCTCCCTATTCTGTCTCCACATGAAGGAGATGTTACACTCTGTGAGGTCCCAGGGGTCCTTCTACTTTCTGTGCTGTTGATGTGCTGTTGTTTTTGTCAGGTATCCATCAGATTAGAGCCCAGATTATGTGGAACAGGGAGAATGAATAGTGCATGCCCCTGTGTGAACACCCACACAACTACAACAAATCATCTTAAGTGACAGCAGCAGCCCCAGTCTGACTTTTCCTTGCCCATGGAGGGGGCTTCAGCCTCATGGTCCCTCCCTTCCTCCTTTCCTCTCTCCATTACTGCATCTCATTGTCCTTCGTCCCGCCACCGCCCCACTTCAGCCCTTACCATGTCACAGCTGGACCACTCACTGCAAGAGTCTCCTCCATGCCTTCCCAGAATAATCTGAAATGACCTCTGCTTTAGGGCAGTACTTTTTGCTCCACCTCTCAAGCACTTGGGTTCTTTGGAAACCCTTGTTTCTTTTGCAACTTTCCCACAAATACCACCAAATCCAAGTTAAAACAACAAACAAAATCAGAAAACACTATAAAAAGGGGCAAATAGGCACTCTATCTCTCTATCCTATACCTTTACCCACAATCAGTCTCTTAAGAACCCAAGTAGCTACTGTAATGCTCACTCCCCCCTCATTCCCCTCCCTTCAAGAAATAATTACTTGTTGGGGTCCCAGTTCCAGGCCTTTGCCTTTCCCCTGATAAAACTCCAAATACCCAAATCTTTCTACCATAGTTTGTGCCTGTCTATATCCTCTATTAAACAGATGGGGACAAACAGCTTTGATTTACACATTTAGAAAACACACTGGAAACATTTCTACACTTTTCCCTTAGATCTATCTGAATTAACAAGGCCTGAGCAAGTAGACTAACCTCACCCAGGGTAGAACAGGCAAGAGATAACCAGGATGTCATAATCCTAAACTTTTGATGAGTGGTTTGCCCTGTGGATTCTCATTCTCTTACACTTTGATGTGAAGCCTTCAGCTGTGACTCAGTCTGGGTGAGGGTGCGGTGCCCAGGGAGAAGGACACCAAGCAAATCTGCCACCAAGGGAGTGCCACAAAGTAATACAAACCTGTCTTCTTGATAGCTTGCACCCTGAGAAATTCAATTTCCACTCTCAGACACACAGCCCAGAGATGCTCACAGGTCTCTAATAAGGTGTCAACAATAAGGAAAAGAAAAAGGAAATAAAGAAATTAAAAAAAATAAAACTCCTAACCCTGCAGGCTATTTGTTTGATAGAAGCAAAATGAAAACTTGAGATATCTCCATGAATTGAACAGAACAGAAATTCCACTCCCCAAAAATCCAAATGGAAGATTAAAGCATAGAATCAAGATTTTGGCATTGTTAGGTTCTACTAACTACATAACTGATTTGAGCTGAGTTTTTTTTTTAGCCTCTCTAAGCCTTTGTTTCATCCCTATATGTAACCCTAATACATACACAGAGACCCATGTGATTCAGTCTGAGAAGTGTCAGATTTAAGAAGAGACATTCCCGGGCACCTGGGTGGCTCAGTCCTTAAGCGTCTGCCTTTGTCTCAGGTCATGAACCCAAGGTCTTGGTACTGAGCCCCACACCAGGCTCTCTGCTCTACAACAGGAAGCCTGCTTCTCCCACTTCCACTCCCCCTGCTTGTGTTCCCTCTCTCGTTGTGTCTCCCTCTATCAAATAAAATCTTTTTTAAAAGAGAGAGAGACATTCCCAAATTACAAGTAATAAAGATGGAATTCCATTTATTATTCATCACTCTCTGAAGACATTAAAGGGAGTGGAATACATGGTTCTCAGAAATATTTGCTCAAATTCTCTTTCCTCTTTCACACTTGCCCATCATGGCTGCTCTGGCTCTGGTCTCTAGGAAGGTAAAACTTTTTTCCTTTCATTCACTCCCTATTCACATAGCTTTCTATCATCCTCTGTTCCTATCCTCCAAGTACTATACTATTTACACCAACTTATCTCTTCCTCCAGAAAATAACAACAACAAAAACCCCAACTTTCCTCTTGTTAGAGCACAGGAGGTGGAAATCAGACCAGAACTTGCAGGATTATTCCTGATGAGGTTGGGAAAGGAATCAGGGTGTAAACAATCCTACATGATTGAGTTTTGTTTTCTCCTTGTATTATTTTTTGGAATCTTTAAAAATTTATTATTTATTAGAGAGAGTGAATGAGAGAGAGAGCATGAATAGTGGGAAGGAACAGAGGGAGAAGCAGACTCCCCACCAAGCAGGGAGTCCGACACAGGACTGGATCCAGGAACTCCGGGATCATGACCCGAGGGCAGACCCTCAACCTACTGAACCACCCACGCACCCCGTCCTTGTATTATTAATGTTTGTCCCACAACTACAAACATGATATTCTGATCTCTCTTTACTTACCTCACACATTTCTGGTATAGACCAAATAAGATATTACATATTCCTTTGGAACTATAAATCAACATCATCATATATAGTATTTTATTGTGAACCCATGTAAAAAGTTTGGTGTGATTTCTCTTTCTTGATTATTCACAGAACAGTATAGGGAGAGGGAAAAAAATCTTTCCTTAAAATAACTGTGCAAATGATCACACCTCTGAGCCTGTTAAGTGTATCTCTCTATTGTGAAATATGTCTTTATTTCGTTTGTCTTATTCAGTACTCCTAAGGATAAGGTTTTGGTTTTGTAATATTGTGTATCTGTCAGTGTGGGTCCTCCACTGATTAATTAACAAATTCATTTAACCAAAAGTATTTATTAATGAATTCATAATTTTATCTCTTAAAAAAAATTCTACCATGCATCAGATTCTGGCTGTTAAATAAATCTTAGCCCTTTCCCTCAAATAGCTCACAATCTAGTGGGCAAGATGAAAATGTGAGAAGATATTTTAAGTCATTGATTCCTGAGGGGGCAAAGTCCAAGGAAAGTGACAAGGACTGAGAGCCCAGTTTACTGACGAAGCCACTGGGGCAGCTGATGCCTGTTGTCTAACCTGGCTCCTAGTTCTTCTTCAGGTTAACCCAGAGAGAGCCCAGCCACTGTGGTGCACAATGTTGTCCCGCCATGCTTTGGCTATGTGCATGCCCCCCTCCCTTTCCCACATCCTACAAAAAGGTGAAAATGTCATGTTCTCAGCTTCCCTTGCAGTTAGCAGTGTCCATGGAGCCCAGTCCAAGCACATGGGGAAGTCTTTGAAGAGCTTTGGGAAAAATTTTCTTCCCTGATAATAAGAAATAGAAGCAGAAAAGTGGAGGGGAGGGATAAAAAGCTTTTGTACAGCAAAGGAAATAAATCAGCAAAATGAAAAGCCAGCCTATGAGATGGAAGAAAATATTTGCAAATCCTGTATCACCTAAGGGGTTAATATAACAAATACATAAGGAACTCTTACAACTCAATAGCAAAACAATCACATATAACACAATTAAAAAGAGACAGAGGAACTGAATAGGCATTTCTCCAAAGAAGACATACAAATGGACAACAAGTATATGAAAAGATGATCAATATCACTCATCATCAGGGAAATGCAAATGAAAACCACAATAAGATACCACCTCATACCTATTAGGGTGGCCATTGTTAAATAACACACACACACACACACACACACACACACACAAAAGACAAGTGTTGACAAGAATATGGAGAAAATGGAACCCCATACACTGTTGATGGGAATGCAGTGGTGTGATTACTCTGGAAAACAGTATGGAAGTTTTTCAAAAAACAAAGACAGAAGCACCACATAACCCAGTATCTCACTTTGGGGTATATATTGAAAAAAAAAAAAAAAAACTGAAATCAGGATTGCAAAGCATTCACAATAGCCAAGACATGGAGCCATCTAAACTTCCATCAGTGGATGAATGGATAAAGAAATTGTGTTATATACACCTGATAAAATATTACTCAACTTGGAAAAAGAAGGAAATCCTACCATACATGACAACATACATGAACCTGAAGGACATATGCCACGTGAAATAAGCCAGTTCCAAAAGGACAAATACTGCAGGATCCCAAATATATGAAGAACGTAAAATGGTCAAACTCACAGAAGCAGAGAGTAGAATGGTGGTTACCAGGGACTGGGGAAAAGGGAATGGAGAAATGTTCAAAGAATATAAAGCTTCGGTTATGCTAGATGAGTGAGTTCTAGAGATCTGCTATGCAAAATAATGCCTACAGTTGACAATATTATATTGTACACTGAAAACTTGATTAAGAATGTAGGTCTCATGTATAGTGTTCAGCAGAAGAAAAGAAGAAGGAGGGGGAGGAGGAAGGGGGAGGAGAAGGAGGAAGGGGAGGAAGGGAAGGAGGAAGATGAAGGAGAAGGAAGAGGGGGAGAAGAAGAATGAGGAGGAGGAAGAAAAGGTGGAGGAGGGGGAGGATGAGGAGGGGAAACAATACACTCAGAGCACAAGCACTGGAATATTATTCAGCCATAAAAATGAGAAAGTCCTGCCATGTGTGAAAACAGTGAAATAAGTCAGACAGAGAAAGGCAAATACTGTGTGATCTCACTTATATGTAAAATAAAAAAAAAAAAAAAAAAAAAAAAACAACAACTCATAAAGAGGTCAGATCTGTGGTTCCCAGTAGTGGGGGGAGGGGTGGAGGAACTGGAGGAAGGTACCAAAAGGCACAAACTTCCAGTTAGAAGATAAAGAAGTACTGGAGTCTAAAGTACAACATGATGGCTGCAGCGAACACTGCTGGATGATATAAAAAACTGTTAAGAGAGCAAATCTTAAGAGTTCTCATCACAAGAAAAAAATAAAATCAGCAATGCATGTTGGATATAGCCCACAAGCCATTCTGAAACTTCTGCAGTTTCTGAATGTGTGCAGCATTGGGAATAATTTCAGATATCATACCTGAAGCCTAAGGAACAAGGATGGAGAAAGCACCTGGAGCATGAAGTCAGGTGAACTTGGGTCCAAAGCAGTCAGCTGCTGATGAGCTATCTGATCTTAGAAATGTCTCTTAACTCATCTGCATAGGAAGAGATAGAGGCCAGTGAGCTCTTAGGCGTCTCCTGCCACAAGCTTGGGCATTCTGAGGCCCTCTGTGACTAACCTGATCAGTGGAATATAGACAGATGTGGCCGAACTGTTGAGAAAACACATCTGACTGGCCCCTGAGATTCTCACACCTCATTTCCTGATGTGGTCCAGGGACCCTCTATACCTCAGCAAAGTAGATCTTATCTGTGTTTTTCTCAGGGACATGGGGAAGAATGGCATGGCTTTGGGGCCAAGACATCACAAACAGCAGTTTTGTGTATGGAGGAAAGATCCCAGCACTGTTAGGTTACAATCACTCTGCTTATGTTCCACAGAGTACTGGCCAAATCTCAAACATGATAAAGCCTGCACCCGTAATTACCAACAAAACCAATGGCGGAAAAGAACCACTCTCCCTATTAGCTAGTGCAGCACAGCTGCCCAGCAGCCAGGCATAACCTCTCAGCCTAGAGAGGTTGATAGCACCTACTGTCCGCTGACATCCCCTCCCAGATGACAGCTTGTAGTTTCAAAGGCTGGGGGCCCCAAGATAATGTCCCAGGCCCATGAAAATCTGAGCAAGACAAAGTCACAGAGAATATTCTGCTCTTCAGGAAACTAAGGTCATATAATTTATGGAGCTCACACAGCTAGGTAGAGACAAAGCCATGGCCAACTCATAGCAACTAGCCAGAATTCTCATGGCAACATAGCCAGAATTAAAATAATTAAAATAAAAGAATAAACAGTAAAAAAAAAAAAAAAAAAAAAAAAAAAGGAGGACATATTCAGCCTCTAACACACATGAGAAATAATAAACACATACCAGTAACCAGAAAAATATCACTGAAATATGAACTTTTCAGAGTGAGTCTTTGATGGAGAAACCACTCATATGTGTAATTCTTGATATATGTGCTAAAAGTTCATTTGCAACGTCATGGCCATGATGTGTAACATGGCATACTTAATCTTTGTTTGAATCCTAGTTCTAATTAATAAAAATTGCATCACATGAAATACTGATGTAATCCATAGCAACTTGCATTGCCCCATCACTACCTTAATCACATTAAAGCACCCATTTACAATGTCTGACTTTTTCCCTGGCCTAGAGGTTTCTTGAGCAAAGTAACTGTATTTATCTTCTTGCTCTATTCTCAGTGTAAGCCCAACAGCCAGTACTGGTATGTGCTTCATAATTACGTGCTAAATAAGTTAATATATACATACATACATACATACACAGTTCTAATGCCCCATCCAGAGCTCTGTGATGCTAGCTACGATTACTCCCTTAAGGAAGCATGCAATTAGGGATCCAAAAGGCTGTTTTTCCCCCTATTCCTCACTGTGTGACATTTGAATTATTATTATTACTTTTAGATTTTTATTTATTTATTTATTAGATTTTAGCACTTTTTATTTTATTTTTTTATTAATTCATTTATTTTCAGAAAAACAGTATTCATTATTTTTTCACCACACCCAGTGCTCCATGCAATCTGTGCCCTCTATAATACCCACCACCTGGTACCCCAACCTCCCACCCCCCCGCCACTTCAAACCCCTCAGATTGTTTTTCAGAGTCCATGGTCTCTCATGATTCACCTCCCCTTCCAATTTACCCCAACTCCCTTCTCTCTAACACCCCTTGTCCTCCATGATATTTGTTATGTTCCACAGGTAAGTGAAACCATATGATAATTGACTCTCTCTGCTTGACTTATTTCACTCAGCATAATCTCTTCCAGTCCCGTCCATGTTGCTACAAAAGTTGGGTATTCATCCTTTCTGATGGAGGCATAATACTCCATAGTGTATATGGACCACATCTTCGTTATCCATTCGTTCGTTGAAGGGCATCTTTTGAAAGCTGGGGCTCCAGACTTGTACATTACATCTTGATTTGCCACCCAGTTCCAGGATTGGAAGAGATTTAGGGTCTCCCTTCCTCTGTTTAGACCCTCCCTTCACTGAATCATGATTACATTTAATTACATTCTTCATTTCAACAACTGGATGTCTATGATGTGTAAGGCAAGACAATTTTTTTTCAATACCCAGATTAGGGTTAATGGTAGGTTCAGTGATTTTTTTAGCCCCAAAGTACCTATCATATAGGTGGGTGTTTAATGAATACTTACTACTCCTTTACCAGTTTGTTTCTTGGCAGCTGGTCTGTCCAGAAAGTCCAAAATTCATCCTCACTGATGCTGCTTAGCAATTTCTGTCAGTTTCCTGATCCAGATCAGTAGGAAGGGAGATGTGTCAGTAACCATTCATGTACCATATGGCTCTGTTAAGGAGGTCAAATCTTTTTCCCTCCAAATCATAAACCCTTGTAAGATAAAGAGGTCAGCTATCTTTTTACACATTTTACTGTCCTGTCTCTAAGATAATGAGTCTGTACCACAAATTGGTCAGAACTCCTTCTTCCCAATTCCTACTTCTGAACCTTCTTCTCCAAGTAGTCTTGTTCCCTAAGATGATGGTGATTCTAGGCTACATGGGACCCTGGGGATAAGTAGGTAAGGAGGGAACTAGTCACTGCACAGCACTTCATGAAATCTTCTAATGGGATATCCATTGATTCGACAGACTTGGCATATCATGGCAATGCCCCTTGTTATGAATGTTTATGCCCCCCCCCCCCAATTTATAGGTTGAAGCCTTAACTCCCAGTGGAGTTCTGGTATTTGGAGGTGTGGCCTTTGATAGGTACTTGAGTTTAGATTAGGTTATGAGGAAGGGAACCTCATGATGGAATTAGCACCCTTATAAAGAAGGGAGAGAGACTTTGCTCCCTCCAGGACCATGTTCCAAGGGAAGGCCATGTGAAGACACAGCAAAAATATGGCCATCTATAAGCCAGAAAGCAGGCACCAAATCTTGCTGTGCTTTAACCTCAGACTTCCTAGCCTCCAAACCATGAGAAACAAATGCTGTTGTATAAGCACCCCAGTTCATGGTATTTGGTTGTAGCATTCCATGTCCAAAAGACAGCCTTTCTATCTGTCAGTTCCTTTCACAGGTGATACTCACCCTGGGCCATCCACCACACTACACAGCATATTCCAACATCCCTAATTACAGCACATGCAGAAAACTCATGTTAGTAGTGAGATGAATATGCATCAGAGAGTCCTCCACATAGAGCCACAAATTTTCCTAAACTCTCCATTGTCATTGAGTTTGACTGTTCCCTTTGCCTTGAATCAGAAATCAACAATGTGATGATGGATCCATCTCAGCCTCAAATCAGGAATCGTGGAACAGCCTCAGTGCTGTCCTGGCATAATTGCTGATACTGGTTTTCAACCGTGTTCCCCATCCTTAGTAGCAGGAGTGACAGAGCAAGGAAAATTAGTAAAGGAAGAGTCCAGGAAAATCAGAAAAGGATGAGTCCGTAAAAGGAAGAGGCTAAAAAATTAGAAAAGGAACTCACTAACTTGGCCAGTTGATGAGTTTCTATGTCTAGACAGGCTGACAAGTAAAAAGTGTTCCTCTTGGAGGTCCATGAACCTGGAAAATAATTTTAAAAGCTGATTCTGTTTTTTCCTCTGAGCAGCCCTAATTACCTTCCCTGAGATCCCTCTCCTAGGTTAAATGGTGAAGAGTACTTGCTCTTGACACTCGGGCCTCTGCTCTGACAGAGGCCCTGCCTGCTTGGCCAGCCCAGGCTCCACTACTTACCCTCAACAAGGTCCTTTGAAAGCCAAGGGCTCCCTGTGCATAAGAGATTTCCTCATCAAGGCTGGCCTTTCAAAGGCCAGACCCTAACAGGGCAAGATCTAAGAAGGGCCGGGATACTCTATTCCTTGGTATTTCTCACAATGTTTCTTAGTAGTCTGTCCTATATTGTAAAATTCACAGAATCCAGAATCACTTGACATCTGGATTGTCAGGGACCTTAATATCCAGCCCCCAATGCTTCCTACAAGATTCCACCTACAGAAAAATATTCACTTCTGCCTCAAAATTTCTAGAAACTCAGTTTCTCATTCCCCACTTAGTAAGCTCTGTTAGAATATTCTTCATTTTAATTTTAACAAAATTCTTATGCTTCATAGGAATTGATTCTAATTGAGTTATAGAATCATGGATACATAGAAAACCTATAATGGAAGTTTGGAGGAATCTAATTTAGCCCCTTCATTCTCCAGGGAGACCTTTCAATTCAGTGATATCCTGAATGACTACACAGAGAAAGTCAGAGATACGGACTGGTTCAAACTGAAGCTTTCTGACCAGGTCCAAGTGAATAGATCACCATATCAGCAGTCCCTCTTTTTTCCTGGGATCACATTCTACCATAATAGCTACAGCATTTTAGGACTTCAAGCTCCTTTGTGGGGCACCTGGGTGGCTCAATAAGTTAAGCATCTGCTTCTGGCTTAGGTCATGATTCCAAAGTTCTGAGATTGAGCCCTGCACTTGGTTCCCTGATCACCAGGGAGTCTGCTTCTCCCTCTCCCTTCACCCCTCTCCCTGCTCATGCTCATTCACTCTCTCTCACTCTATCTCAAAAAAATACTAAAATCTTTTTTAAAAGTTTCTTTTTGTGGAATACATGACTATAGTTGGTTCCTAATTATTATTCTGGTTAAATGTCAGGTATTCTCCAAACAGAGCAAAAAACTGCAATAGAAGACTCAAGATAGGCATCAAGAGGTAGAATGGATAAAAAATAGAGAGGAGATTTGCAGGACAAATCTCAGTGTGCCCCTGTACAGGGTCCCACTGAGGGAGAACAGTACCTGCTGGTCCTCCTCTAGTTTGTAGCTCTGGATCCAGTTGGGAGCAGGGTGGAGGGAATTGGGGACAAGAGAGGCCAATCAAGGTCCAGATGGCAAATCAACAAGAAATAGCATCCCTCAATCTGTGTAGGATTCTCTAGTTAATAAAATGCTCCCCTGCACTGCCACGTTTGCACATTTGATCTTTACAATTGCATGACAACATAGACTATAATCATCCTCATGATATAGAGGAACTGAAGCTTATAGACATTAAACATCACTTGACCAAGTTCAGAGAACGAGTCATTGGCAGGACAGACTAGAACCAAGGCATCCAGACTCCTAGTCCAGTGATGTTTGCTCTGACAAACTATCTGGAGGAATCCCTGAACTGTATAATAAAAATAGCCAATATTATTTGAGCACTTATTATGTGCCATGCATGCTTCTGAGTGCTTTACTGATTTTGTAGGTAAGGAAGCTTAAGTACAGAGATGTTGTGAAACTTGTCCAAGCATACACCAGAAAATACCAAGTCAGATTCCAATCCCATGCAGTCTAAACAAGTGCAATGTGCTGCCTCTCTGTGTGTGCCCCCAAACCAGAAGCCCAGGGCTTCAAGGACAGAGACCAAAAATCTCATGCTGAGGTCAGATTTTTGACTCATAAGATCACTTCTAACAATGTGCCTTGTTTGTATCTCTCTCTCTTTTTTTTAAAAGATTTTATTTATTCACTTGACAGAGATCACAAGTAGGCAGAGAGAGAGGGGGGCGGGGAAGCAGGCTCCCTGCTGAGCAGAGAGCCTGATGCAGGGCTTGATCCCAGGATTCTGGGGTCATGACCCGATTTTATCATAATAAAAAGGGTGATGCACAATCTTAAAAGGCACTTGGGTCTCAGTTGCATCTACAGGTGAAAATCATAAATCTGAAAGACTAAAAATATTTTTTTTTCTCTCCTCTCTCTTTTCCCCTTCTTCTTTTTCTCTCCTTCCCATCAGAGTATAAGAAGCAAGACTTCCAAGCCAAGTTCAGGGAGGAATAAGCCAAGGAACAGCCTGAATGATTTGGTCTGTTCCTCTCAATGCCCTCTAGATCCATCCAAATCCACATGCAGGGTTTCAGGATTAAGCTGGAGACCCTGGAAAAGTCCAGAGATCAGATGGCTTATTGGCTCCTACTCCAATATTTCACCTATGGGCCAACACCTACCAGATTCAATTCACACTAACCTCCTCTAGAGTGAATAGCTGGGCCCTTCCCTCAATGAGCCATCAGTGGGAGAGTCTAAGACCCACGTGTTTGTGTCCAAGCTCATACTCTTTCTCTTCAATGGGGCTTCACCCTGCACTCCAGACACCTGGTGAGGCCAGTGCCATTTGGGCCAACACAGGCCTTTCAGATTCCAAACTATAAAAACTCAGCTCTTGTCATGAATCAGTTTGCAAAATGGAGAAGAGATCAAAGGCACACATATCAATTATGTGTCCAGAATTCGCATCTGTCCTTCCCTTTATTTCTCACCTCCTTCAGAAATTTTTGCCTCTACTTTACCTTGGCTGTCTTGTTTTACTGCTAACAGTCTCTTTTCCCATTCCTAACAACCACTTTCAAAGTGATCATCTTACAGTTCAGTTCCAGTTGTGTCACTCTGATGCTCTGTACTCTTCTGTGCTTCCCCATTGCCTACCATCTTAAGTCTTAATAAGTCCTTAACATGAATTTCTTTCCATAAGGTCTTTCATAATTCAACCACACCTTGCATTTTCAGAATGTGAACCAAATTTGTTGCTTTTCTCAGAGGGGGTTAGTGGCCACTGAGGGCACTTTCAGACTCTGCAAAGAATTTAGAGCAGAAAGTGACCTGGATCCCAGTTTCAATTACCTAACTACCTACCTTCATCTCCTGCACCTCAAGTTTTCCGTTCATTCAGTGAAGACTTCAGGTCAGGTGGACTCTGGAGTCCCTTCTGGTTCTGAAATTCTAAAGGAGTGGAGGGAGCATAAACCTAACACATTGGAGTCCCCTAGGTATGAGATAGAACTCTGGATGAAGCCTGGGTCCTACTCCAGAGAGTCTGATTTACTTAGTCTGGAGTGTTACCTAGACACTGAGATTTTTAATAGCTCTGTGGGTGATCCTGATGTGTCATGGAGTTTAAGAACTCAATTCTAAGTGAAGGACAGGCACACAGGGGCAACGAGATGTTGTCCACATCACAGTCAGACTGAGACAACCTATAAGGAGATGGACATGCACCTCCTCCGGCAGCTAATTTGCCTCACCTCCTACACCAACTACACCAGGCTGGCTCAGAAAAAAAAAAAAAAAAAAAAAAAAAAAACGGTGACAGGACTCTGTCCACCATTACTGCCACTTCATGAATGCCATTCCTTCCAGATCTCTGTGCCCAGATCTGCATAGAGCTGTTGGCCCCACCTGAGGTGTGAAGGCTGACACTATCAAATATGATCTCAGCATATTGTATCCTCTCAACTCACCCCAAAGCCTATGACTTTTAGCTTTGCTAGCAACCATGTGGGGGACTAAGAGGTCACTCTGGCTGGGTGACATTTTCTTCCTACACTGTCCTTAGTGAAATGCTGTGCAGTGGTGGCGGAGCCAGAGGACTGATCTCTGCAATGCTCTAGGAGAGCTGGTGATCAGAGCCTATCCTTCCAGACACACTGAGTGGTGCCTTCTCCCAGCCAAGAGTAAAAACTCCTAGCTGGCCTCTTGAACTGAATGTGAGTGTGGGTCCTGCCAATGAGTACTGGTCAGAGGGTGGCAGCCAACCCAGAGACAGGAGCCAGATGCATGTATTTTCACTGTGTGGCAAAAGTTTCATTTAAAAACCTTTGGAAAGAGATTACCAAATATTTGGAAAAAAATAAAGTAATGATAATAGCAACCTAGCACAAACTCCTATTCCTTATTAGTCTTTGTAACTTTTGAGTTACTTTTGAGTAACTTTTGAGTAGGCTCTTTATCATTTTTCACCTTTATTTGGGGTAGACAAGATGTATCTGCCATTTACATTCCACATACACTGCCCATTCTTTCCCACTCCAAGTTATATGTCCTCAGGTGTATAGACTGTATCACTTACCTCATGCTTGCTGGAGTAGTACTCCTTATGAGGAGTACCAGTAGGAGAACAAAGGGACAGAGCAGGGTTCTACTGGGATATTTAATGTGATTGATGACTATATTCCTCTGTTAAAGACTGCAATTCCTATGAAGCTATATTTCTTCTGTCTTCCAGTAATTACTACCCTTTTCTGTTTCTTCAAGTCTCCTGGGTATGAATAGCCTGGAGCATATCATACCGGTCCTTGTCACCTTTTAAGAATCATGCTGAGGCCTCTGTAAATGGCCACTTTCTTAAACTCTTCCTGTATTATTACACTCTCTTAATTGGACCATGAATGATATAAGGTAAGTGTATGTGTGCTTGTGTGTGTTTGTCTATATATGCACATGTGTGCATTTGTGTATGTATGTGTATGCATTCATGTGTGTGTATCTGTGTGCATGTGTGTATACTCATGTATATGATGGTTAGGGAACAAAAGCTTGCTTAGGTACAGGTATAAATGAGCTCTCTAAGACAATTCTCTGGCTAAGGAAAAGCAGCCAGTCCCAGCACTGTCCTGTGTCCCTCCTGCCTGACCCTCCTCAATGACTTGCAATCCTAACCCTAATCCTAACCACTAAGATGCTCCCCTTATTAAGTCTCTGTCCCAAGTAAGGACAGAAGCTCCTTTCTTCATTTCCCTGGACTGTATTTAAGACAGAATGACAGTATCTACCATTGCTATACATTAGTTCACAGAAAACAAAAGTGTCCTTCTAGCATGCTGCTTTTCTGGTCTGGTTTCTACAAGGAGAAGATAAGATGCCAAGGCAAGATCAAACATGCAAGGATTTGATGAGGTGAAATTCATCTGTGAGAGGAAATCAGGAAGGATGTGGAGAAGGCTGGGAGCACCTTCAGCCTATAAAGCAAATCTAATCCTGCATGAAGGAGAAAAGGAGGGAGTGTTGGGTTGAATGTCCTAGGCTGCTCATAAGTCTAAGGAAGGTTTGGCAAAGCCATCTGGGAATCGCTGAGCCAAAATGAGCTGACAAAGCAGTCTAGTGACTCCTAGAAATTGATCTGCCTTAATATCCCCAGTGCACTCAATCATTAGTGGGGAGTAGCCTACGGAAAGTGTGGCCTTGGAGCACACACAATGATGGATTTTAGAGTGCAGCATCTGAGGCCCTCAGTCAATCAAGCTCTGAGCAGTAGGAGGTCTGTCAGGCTCAGTCTCCTAGCCACCAGAACTGCATCTCGTTATCATGGAGAAGGTTATTGTTACACTGTCACAGTCCTGCTACTTTATCATGCCAAACCATGCTATATAATTCTAAAAGATTCAGAACATACTGTTGGAGTCAATTTTCCTGCCAGCCTGATTTCCCCTGAGCTATACAGGCAAAAGGGCAGGCTTTATGATGACAACCCCAGTTCTTATGTTAGCAGGGCATTAATAGGTAATACCACCTCCAGTAAAAAAAAAAAAAAAAAAAAAAAAAAACTAAAGTTCAGAAAACTGGAGCATTCATTTACTTCATTCCCTTCCCTTTATTAAAATACATGAATTGCCTATTATATTCTTAACACTATGCCAGTTACTATGGCTAGCACAATAAATAAGAAATTGTTTCTGTCTCTAAGGATCTTGTTGCCTAAGAGAATGATGGAAAGACAGATTTATACAGATTTATACATGTGCAGTAAAGTGTTACAGGATTGTAATGTCCACATAGGCTATGGGGGCCTTGGGCAAGAAAGGGGAAGGGTCAAGTCCACCAGTGAGAATAGGCAAGCCCTTATAGAGAAGCTGAACAATATGCCAAGTCCTTGAGGGTCTACCATATAGACATTGTGGGACAGAATCACCGGGCAGAGAGCCATTAAGACAAGCATCAGTGTGAGAATCAATTTGGTCTATTGAGTGATGTGTAGCAGTTTGGGATGATAGGAATACAGTAAATAGGTGGGGAAGAGGAAATCCTAGAAAGATTGAAGAAAGGTGAAGTTAGAGACAAGACAGGGACTATGTGGAGAAAATCTAAGTAAGGGGTTTGAAATATATCCACAGGGCCCTATGTTGTAAGCTGAGAAATGGTATAATTAGATTTTCATTTAAGAAATATTCTTCTGGGGGGCATCTGGGGGCTCAGTTGGTTAAGTGTCTTACTCTTGATTTTGGCTCAGGTCATGATCTCAGGGTCATGAGATTGAGTCTTGAGTCAAGTTCCACGCTCAGTGCAGAGTCTGCCTGGGATTCTCTCTCCCTCTCTCTCTGTCCTTTCCCACTGCATGCTTTCTCTCTCTCTCTCTCTCTCAAATAAATAAATAAATCTAAGAAAGAAAGAAAGAAAAGAGGAAGGAAGGAAGGAAGGAGAGAGAGAGAAAGAGAGAAAGAAAGAAAGAACGAAGAAAGAAAGAAAGAAAGAAAGAAAGAAATGATCTAGCCACAAGATAGAGAAGGAATTGAGGGGATAGCACTGGAGACAGGGAAGCCAGAATGGTGGCAGCCATGACAAGTCAGCAAGAGATAAGGCCCTAGAAAACCAAAGTGAAAGCAGCAGCTCTGGAGAAGAAGGGACATGGTCAAGAAGCAGTAGGGAGGGGCTTGTGGGTGGCTCAGTCGGTTGGGCATCTGACTTTTGATTTCAGATCAGGTCATAATCTCAGAGTAGTGAGTATTTAACCAACCCCACATCAAGCTTCAGGCTAGGTGTAGAGTCTGCTTAAGATTTTCTCTCTCTCCCTCTGCCCCTACTCCTGGTCTCACATTCTCTCTCTCTCTCTCTCTCTCTCTCTCTCTCTCTCTCTCTCTCTAATAAGTAAATAAATCTTTAAAAAGAAAAGACAGCAGGGACCCAATATTGACCATACCCTGTGTGATGGGATTTGAGGAGAAGGGAGGTGGGGAGGAAATGAGAGTGGTAGAGGTTATGCCCTGGGGACTATTTTTTTTAAAAAAAGAAGGAAGATACTGCATTAACTGTGGCAGCCAGAATTCTCAGAGGGTCCTTCACCCCTTGGTATAGACACACTGGAAGGGACTTGAGATCTGTGAATATGATGGAGTTTCACTCCTGTGATTAAGTTACATTATATGGCAAAGGTGATGGACATTCACAGACACAATGAAGACTCTTAATCAGCTGGTTTTGAGTTAATGAGGTGGAAGATTATGTTGGGTGGGCCTGACCTAAACAGATTAACTATTTTTAAAAATGTCTGTAAGTTAGAGATGCTTTCTCTTGCAGGCCTTGAAGAAGCAAGGCACTATGAATCTGACAGCTGCAAGAAAATGAATTCTGCCAACACCCATGTGAACTTGGAAAAAGACTCTGAGCCTCAGATAAGAAACCAGCCCTAGCCAAAAATCTTGATTGTAGCCTTATAAAGCCCCAAGAAAAGGACCCAGTTATGCTGTGCCTGGCCTACTGATCCATGAATTGTGAGATGATAAATAATGGGTATTCATTTAAGCTTCTACATTTGGTGTAATTTTTCACACAGCAACAGAAACTCTGTACACTAATAATCATCAGAATCAAAATAATCTTACTGTGATATCTTTTATGTTTTCTAAGATTTTATGAGCAGAAAATATTTTCCAGAGGTCACTTTAAAATTAATTTTAAATAAATATTCCATTAATTAAGGTTTCACATGAAAAACTCTAGTTCTCCTTTAATCTATTGCTTTTAATTTATCAATCTTATAATTCTGATTATGAATTGAGTCTGAGTCTGACTATCACTTTGTAAGGAGTTTTGATGAACGTTTGGTCCCAGTTACAGACTTATTAAGGAAAACATTCTGTACTGCATTGATAAATTTAATATGTTTGCATTTACTTAAAAAAAACTTTGATAAATTTTCTAAATTACTTAAATGATTCTTATAAATCTAATAAACTGAGCTTCAAAAAATAGTAATGCTCAAGTTTTCTTAATTATCCAAATATAAACTAAGATTTCAACCTAAACTTACATCTAAATTAATCATTTGATTACTTATTATAAATCGGAGTTACAAGATTGATCTGTGATCCTAATACACTAATTTTTTTAAACATGATAAGACCATAAAATACCAAAAATGCACAGATATCTAAATATTAAAATATTAATGATAAGAACATACCATCAAAAATTACTATCTGAAATATCTCAGATCTTTTTGAGTTAAAACATACTTATATGTGAAAGAAATAAATAACATCATCCCAGTTCTGGAAAGGGGTTCTTCTCGGATGGTTGAACACTGTGGCTAGTAACATTGACTAGAATGGAAGGTCTGGAGGTGCTGATATTCAGAGAGGGCTCTCATGGCCCTTTCTTCTAAGAGGAGTCCTTTTTAGCCAGCCCAAATCTTGGGCTCCAGAAATTAGAGAAAGTCATTCTGACACCATCTGTATCCCAGTTTTAAGTCATGTCATTACCTAATTCTTCCATCTACACACAGATGAAAGTCTGCTCTCCCAGCCCTAGAGTAGCCTATGGCAGAGAATGGAGCTTGGACAAGGGGTGTGACCCTCGGGTCACTCTGCTCCTGCTCATCCTTGGCAAACAATGCACTTTCAACCAGTACCAGCTCTTGAGTTTACCAGGGGGAAGAAGGAGCCATAGAGGAGCAAAAGGGGAGTGTTAAACCAAAGGATACTTGGTCTGGAAAAGTACATAGATAGCTGGACAGCTCTGTTTTCCTTTCTACAGTTGGAAATGTAGGGGAAGCTGTATGTATTATTTTAGACTTGCTAATAGGGCCGGTCTCATGGTTGAATTCCCAGCCAACCAGTCAGCCTCACTCTGAGAAATATTTCCCTCCCTCACGCCCATTCCCTTTCCTTTTTTCCATGCGATAGGGGCCAAGTTGGTACAGACACCTTGGGTGGCAATATCCATTTGCTCTCTGCCTCTCCCACTGGCAAATATTTTAGGTTTACCAGGAGCCAAGTGAGCTCTGGATAACCCCAGAGATGCAACTTCTTCTCAGAAAATGATTTCTGGTCTTCAAGTATGTGTGCTCACAGTCTTGCCTAAACAAGTATCTGTCTCTGCCCTTACCCCCTTCTCCTCACTCTTCATTTCAGCCTCTCTTACATTGTCTTCTTTCATCCATCCCCTCCCTTTTTCATTCCTTTGTTCTGTTCTTCCACACCAGGGTATGCATACTTACGGATTCCACTTTTAAGAACAATGGTGAAGATGTGGGATAAATGTGCATTAGTGCCCATAAAAATAGTTCAGCTTGTGAGCCTTTACTACACCCCAGGTACGGTGATAAGCACTAGATGGGAATGACCATTTTATCTCCAAGACAGTCTTCCTGATAGGCTGATACATGTTGTTTCCATATTCCGTGTGTGAAAATGGCAGGACGTAAATAATTTCCCCAGAGATAGCAAGTGCAATTGAGTTATGTCCCTAGGAGGACCAGCTCTTGGATCACACGCTGAATCACTCTGCCTCAGGAACCCAAGGACAATGAATTTGACTAGAGGATTTCAGTATTGTTCCCCTGACATCTTTGACCGAGGAAACCAGGGTCTAGCCAGGTGCCCACTTCACTCTGCCTCACCCAGAGCTTTTGAACAGACCATACCCACTAATAGAAAATGTAGCCATTATTTTATTTTAAGGAGAGGGTTTATTAAATCTACCCCAAATGATCAGTTTTTTATTTATTCTTGCTGATGTGTATTAGGAGCCAAGCAAACTGTTCTAGTCCTGGGTGGAGAGAAGTTATCTGAAATGTGAACAGATAGGGTGATAGAGCATGTTGGGTGAATCTGGCGAGATTCCAGGAGTCTTGCCAGCTGGGTGGGGGTACATAGTCTACAGAGGTATAGTCTCTGTCCCTAGGAAGTATTTGTTAATCACTTGTGTGTCCTAGGTCTGGTGTATGATCACCAATGGACCATATATGCACTCGCTCTCATGCTGCCTACAGCTTAACCATGTCATTGGCTTTGGCCAAGAGATACCATCAAATGTGACATGGCAGAGACATGGTAAACCCTTGCACAAGGTAGATTTCCCTATAAATTCAGCCAACAGGTAAAGAAGCCCAAGCTTTCCTGCTGGAGAAGGAGGCCACATGGAGAATTGGACAACCCAGCCAACAGCTAGAACCAAGGCCTGAGATGTAATTGGAGCCATTTAGTATCTTCCAGCCCCAAGCATTCTGCCCCAGGGGACACTATGTGGCATGGAGATAAGCCATTACACTGACCCCCACCCGGATTCCTGACCCACAGAATAATGTGCATTAAAGCAGTTGTTTTAAGGCACGAAGTTACAGAGTGATTTGTTTTGTAGTAATAAATAACTGATACAAGATCCTCGTAAGGTGAGCACTGAATGATTGATCTTTAGGTATTTTCCTACAAATTTCTCAGCCTATCCAAGGATATTTCTCAGCATTATCCCTTGTGTGGCACTCTCTTCTGGGGAAGGATATGAGGGTTCATGAAATGAAAAGCAAAATAAAAAGGAACTTCTCAGTAACTCATGGTGTCCCTTGCCTCTTCCAACCAATTCATAATATCAGCATATGCATTATAAACAAAAGAGTCCAAATCACTTTTTTGGAAAAAGTGGTAGCTTTTCACTTCCAGAAGCCCTGAGCTGACAGAAAGCATGGAGATCTGCCTGGGGCTGTTCTAAGGGTCTTCAGGCCTTGCAGGGAAGAAGCAATCATATCCCACTACACTAACCCCACAGGAGAACCTCACAAACATCAGAAAGAGGTATAGAACAAGTGGGAAAGGAGCATCCATTGGGTAAGAGATCCCTTGGTTTGGAAATCCTTCTGATGGAAGTTTGAGATCTACTCATGGTTTGGTTGGGAGCTTGACATTCAGGCAGTGGATTGCTGTTGGAGAAGAGAATTCAATTGATAGGACATTATGGGTGGCTCAGTTGGTTAAGCATCTGCCTTTGGCTCAGGTCATGATCTCGGGTTCCTGGGACAGAGACCCAGGTTGGGCTCCCTGCTCATCAGGGAACCTGCTTCTCCCTCTCCCTCTGCTCTCCTCCCCCAGCTCATTCTTTCTCTCTCTCTCAAACAGATAAATACAATCTTAAAAAATAATAAATAAATGCATAAATAAAAGGACCATATGGGAGAGGCCCAATTCTCAGCAGGTAACAATGCCTGGCCAGTGGATACAGTAAATGTTCCCTTATTCCTGACTGAGAAGTTCAGGCCAGGAGCCCCATCTGAATCAGCGGTGAGGCCTAGTACTCATCACAGGCCTGGCACAGTGATCTCAAGCATACATCTCCTTCCTCACCTCTTCTTCCTGGGCTGTGAAATCAGGGGGCTGAACATGCTGGTCTCCAGTATGAACATGCTGATGCCAGCTTGCCCAGTCCTCCACAGAGGAAGGTATAGCTTGGGTTTTCTTTTATTTGTCCTGATGCCAAAGGCCTGCTTTCTCTCTCAGCACACTCACAGGTCAAATGGGAAAGATGGTGGAGAGAAATCCTTCCTCCCTGAAGTCTTCCCCAGGATCGGGGCCCAGGGAGGAAGAGGCAGGACTCGACCTCAAAATGAGGCTCACAGCCTTGGCTTGTTGCTCTTTGGCTGGGACTTCTCACCAGCAGGATGACATGGGGGCTGTGGTCAGCGTGGGAGAGGAAAAGAGGCAGGTGGAGCCCATCCTGGGACAGGGTGGGTGGGTCATGCAAATCAGGAAGCTGCTGAGATAACAAGAGCCTATGAAAGAAAAGAGGTATGTCAGAGGACAGGGGACCAGCCAACCCCTAAGTGGGGAAAATTGGGGAGGGTAGCAGACTCCAAGTTCAAAGGTAAAGCCTTCTAGAAAGGTGGGAGAGGGCAAGAATGAGAAGTAAAAATGGCGAGGCTCAGAGCTCCCTTAACAAATGAAAATACTTGGAAGCACATGGCAAAGAATGTGGGGAGAAGGGATGTCACCCAGTGGTGGCAGGTCACAAACCTGTATCATCTGTGGCAGAGGTGGTGGGCAGAGAACGGCTGGTGGGCAGGTTCGAGGGCTGAAGAGAAACAGGGCAGTAAAGCTGGGGTCCATGATTTCTCCACAGAGAGGTCCTACGAAGATGAAGTCATGAAATTTCAGACGCAATTTAAGGTCACAACCGTGATTTATACTCTGCCTGGTGTTTTATGCTTTGCAGCCTATTTCATTTTATCTCTATAATTGCTTTGGGAAATCAGAAGGACAGGTGTCATCAACCTCATTTATTGATGATGGAATAAGGTCCTAAAATGATAAAGGGTCTCGCCAAGGTCACAGAGAAGCCAGGGACCCCAGGGAGCAGGGTACTTTACTGATCATCAAAGCACCCTCAGTGTCTACTTATAGGCTGACCCACTAATTTGCTGCTTTTTAAAAATTACCTCATTTTTTACATACTGAAATAAATATATTCCTGAGATTTACCATTCAGTACTACCATAATTTCTTTTTTTTTTTTAAAGATTTTATTTATTTATTTGAGAGAGAGCAAGCATGAGCCAGGGAGGGAAGGGCAGAGAGACAAGCAGACTCCCCACTAAGCAGGGAGCCTGATGTGGAGCTTGATCCCAGGACCCCAAGATCATGACTTGAGCCAAAAGCAGACACTTAACCCATTGAACCACCCAGGTGTCCCTACCTTAATTTCTTACATAATTAAAACTTGTGTGCAAACTTTACATGAATAAAAACAAACTATTTCAATGCATTTTGAGAGAGACCATGACATTATTCCAGTTATAGAAAGAAGGGTTTGGAAAATGTCCTGTGCAATTGAAAACCAGTAGAGAAGATGAAAACTTAGTTCTTTGCTCCCACTTCCAGGAAAAGAGTCAACACATAGTTGTGTGTTAGGAAAACTATTTTAATTCCAATGTATCTTCATTGCTTTCTCTTATAAGGCCTTAAGAGAACATTGCTGTCCTAGAATCACAGAGATCCTTAGTTTGTTTTTAATTAGTGTGAAGTTTCTATTTATGCTCCTGAAGGAGGACGGTTGGCTGGATTTGCATCAGAAAATGAGCTGTGGTATTCAGAGTGAGAAGGAGCATGGAGAGTGGATTCTACCACCACCCCACTCATCTGTAGCAGAGGAAGGGGAGAGTGAGGGCCAACAGCTGAGCCTTGGGAGTTCAGGAGGGAGGCTGCCAGCAAGAGAGGGTGAAGGACAATACACGTTCAGCCCAAAATGATGTTGCCCACAAAGCTCTTGACCGCAGGGACTGGGTAGGTAGCATTGACCATGGAATGGTGAACCATACCACAGGGCCAATGTCATTTCCAAAGGAGAGGCACAATGAGGAATGTGTTTAGAGAGGGTTTTCCTTGGAGGGGTCTGGGAACTGTCCACATTTCCCAGGAGTGGCTTAGACATGTTTCCTAGAGGTGGTGGAGAAAAGCAGGAGGAAGATCCCAGGGTAAAGACGGAGAGGCAGGAATGCTGAAGGTGTGCAGGCCAGGCCTGCTGGCTGGGATCAATCCAAAAGCAGGGACAAACATTTAGGAAGAACATTTGGAATATGTTGTGGGAAGTCCAAGGAGGTAGTGTGACCCTCAGGGGAGCCCTGAATGATTAGAACTAAGTGTTATTCCAAATCTGTCACCACTGGCCAAGTGCTCCTGGTCAAGTCATTCTGTCTCTCTCTCTCTCCCTCTCTCTCTCTCTCTCTTTGCCTCAGTCTTATTCTTTGTATAACAAGGAGGCTGAGATCATCGCAGTGGCTTATATGTCTTAACTTGTCACAGTGAACCAGACCTTGCCCTAACATGTATTAACTCAATCCTCCAACAGCCCTGTGACTTAGGACCCGGGATTAGAGCCATTTTACAGGTGAGACCATTAAGGAACTTCTCTGGGGAGCTAGAATACACAATCACGCATTCTGACTTTAACACTTGCGTTCTTCTCCACCACTGTGTGCTACCTCTTCAACACCCTCCTCAATCAGCATAAAACCTATGTGTGAGGTTTAATGAGCTGCCATCTCCCTGAGCAAAAACAGGACACATCATACTTTTACCCAAAAGGACAAAGCCACACCTCCCTCCTCATGCAGCCTGGGCTCACCTCAGACTCCTGCCCCACCCAGGAGAAACCATCACTGTCCCAGGCTGAGCCCTGACTCCTGCCCTACCTCCAGCTGGAGGATGGGGAGGCAGGGAGTAGGGACATTTAGGGACTGATGCTTCAGCCCCCATGGAATTTCTGTTTCCAAAGTGACTGCTTACACCACGCCTGGCTGCTGTCCTTGTCCAAACTGCGTGCTCCGGTCAGTCAGACTGACGTGAGGAGTAATAATTAAAAGTGATTGTCAGTGTGAACAGAGGCAATAGTAATAAAAATAATGATTAGAAGAGCCATCCAAGGAAGACAGGGGTCACAGAACACAGAATTATAAAATACTGCAGTCAGGTTGATTGGAGATTGCACATCCAATCCCCTTATGCATCTGACAAAACTGAGCTCAAAGAGGCCATTCCCTGGCCTGAGGTCACATAGCTCAAAGACCCAGCACCCTGACTGGTACCCACATTTCCTGAGTCTAATATTTATTGAAGAGAAGGCCAGAAGAGGCAGGCATCTTCTTTTCCAGTTTTTCAGGAATAATTCTTGCATTCCCTGGACATACAGGGTTCCCAGGTAGGAGGTGTGAAAAGTCTAGAACCAGTGTCCACACTTCAGCCTATGGGGAATTAAAAGTCGAAAGCTCCGGACCTTGAACACTCCACCTCCTTGGGTCCTGTCCTGAGTCCAGGGCAGTTTTCAAGCTCTGGCCTTCACCACTGGGAACAGGAGCCACGACACACAGAGTAATTCGACCTTCTTAGCTTCTGACCTATCTTCAGAAGGTCAGACCTTTAGAAGGTCTGACCTAACTTCAGAAGGATGGTTTTTCCATGCATTTCTCAACATGGAAGATTCATTGCCTTGGGTTAGGCCCAGAGAAAACCTCCTTCCCACATGGGAAGGTTGCATGGGCCCTGGCCCCAGGCAGCCACGTGACAAGCATATCAGTTTGTATCTCTAGGACCTGCTTCAGCAACTGTACCATAAATGGACTGGAAATGAATGCTACCTCCTGCAGCCCCTGGGTGGTGCCCTGGACCTCACTTGGCCTCCTGGCTGTGCAGTGCCATATGGAAGATGCCCATCTTGCTTGTGACCTGTGTTCAGCTGCCTCTGTGATCCCAGGAGGCACCATCCTCAGGTGAAGACCTAGGAAGGCCCAAAGCCCTGAAAAGCACAGAGTGTAGGCTGAAATGCAGCTCACCTCTCTGTGGGTTCCTCCGGTCTCCCGGTTTGTATTTGACCACCTCTCGGCGGGTGTTTTTTCTGCTTCCTGGTTTACCCATATCACTCCAGGTACATTCTTTGATGCCTGAGAGGGGGAAAAGAAATCACCAAAAAAGGATGTAGACCGAACTGTCTGATCACGGCTCCCTGAGCTAGTTCTAAATGTCTCAGTGACAAGAGAGCGTCGGGGCAGGTGGCCTGGCAAACATGGCCCTGTTTTAGTCCTGCTTCAGCCCTGGACTCTGTTTTCACCAGCCCCCGTGACATTCTTATCCTCAGCTTCCTCCTCCTCCTCCTTCTTCTTCTTCTCCTCCTCCTCCTCCTCCTCTTCTTCCTCTTCTTCTTCCTCTTCTTCTTCTTCTTCTTCCTCTCCTTCTTCTCCTTCTTCCTCCTCTTCTTCTTCTTCTTCTTCTTCTTCTTCTTCTTCTTCTTCTTCTTCTTCTTCTTCTTCTTCTTCTTCTATTTATTTTCCCTTGTATTTTCAAACCCATCTCATTTCAAAATAATGGAAATCCTTGAACTGACCTTGCGCCCCTCCTCCCCATTCCACCTCCTGGGAAGCTGCCCCCGGATGTCTGTTAGTTTACGTCACCAGTCATGAGGCTCCCCCGCCGCCATGTGGGACCCCCAGACACCCTCACCCACGCAATGTCTCTCTACACCTCCCTCACATCCCTCTCACACCCAGAAGCTCACAGCTTTCAGAAAGCATAGCATGTCAGTAGCATCCTGAATGAGCTGGCTCCAGGTCAGCCCATACAGCTTCCCTAGATAATTAAGTCATTCTTTTCAACGCACATGCAGACTGCGCTCTCAATGAAAACACAACATGCTCTAAGAGAGAGCTCTCCTTGCAGAGCTGCCTGCCAGTCCTCCCCAAAAGCATCCTGGGCACATGGCCTCCTCCTCTGCCCCATCTTCAATCTCGAGTGCTTCCCCTTTACAGCACACCAACTACACATTACAGAAAATAAAAACCCTTAAGCTGGGCGCAAAGGAGAGGAAGGGACAGAGAGCCAAAGAGCAAGGGTTGGTTAGCAATGTGCTTTTGAAACAAATGAAAACAAATTCTTATCTGCATGGTTCAACATTTCTTCCAGAATAAGACTGATGGAACTGGGAGGGATGATTCTTGCCTTAGTATAAGACTACTATGATCATGTCAGAAAGCTGGCCTCCCCTTCCTGAAGACTCTTTAAGGAAGGAAGCCCCAGTAGTTTTCTTTGGCCTTACACGGCAGGCTTGTGATGGTTCTGGTTTGCAGGAAGCAATTTCTTAGTGCTCGCTCCCTCCCTGTAGATGGGCGTGGCTCCCAAGGTCTCTGACCAGCCTCTGATCTTCATAACTTTCCACCACTCTCACTCTCATGCCACCGCCATCCACATCCCCATCAGCCTCATGCAGCAGGCCTGAGGACCTCAGACTCCCAGGAGAGAAGCCAGCCAGACCTGGGGTGGGAGGGAAGGCCGGAGCAGAGGCAAACCAAAAGTCCGTGCTCCACTGAAGGAGGAGACTTACCTAGGGGTATGAGTGGGAATGTGGGTCCAGGAGGGATCGCCCTTTGAGACTTTTAAAAAGAAGTCAGAAATAAGTGAAACCATATGATAATTGACTTATTTGTGGAGCATAACAAATAGCATGGAGGACATGGGGAGATGGAGAGGAGAAGGGAGTTGAGGGAAATTGGAAGGGGAGATGAACCATGAGAGACTGAAAAACAATCTGAGGGTTTTGAAGGTTGGGGCTGGGAGGCTGGGGGAGCCAGGTGGTGGGTATTACAGAGGACTCATATGGCCTGGAGTGTGGTGCATAAACAATGAATTCTGTTATGCTGAAAAAAAAGAAAGAAAT
>NC_081559.1:26824215-26884682 GCF_022355385.1 Mustela nigripes | reverse complement strand
AAAGAAAGAAAGAAAGAAAGAAAGAAAGAAAGAAAGAAAGAAAGAAAGAAAGAAAGAAGTAAGTCAGAAATCTGGGTTTTTTTTTTTTTTGATTGTTCACGTTTTTATTCAATTTTTCAGCTAGCTTCTTGAGTTCAGCAAAGATTCCATAAAAGTGGCAAACTCTTAACTTTGCTAATTCCGACAAGGCATTAAAAAATTCCTGTGACTCTTTCTGAGCAAAAGTTCTAGCCTCTTGGGAAGAGCTCCTAAGCACATCATGTTATCATGGTTTTATCACAGTAGCCAGGATGGTCTCTCTGGTTTCTGTTGTTGTTGTTATATATAGTTGATATATAATGTTACTTTAGTTTCAGGTGTACAACATAGTGATTCAAATGTCCATGATGCCATGCTCACCACATGTGTAGCTACCATCTGTCACCACGTGGCACCATTACCATACCATTAGCTATATTTCCTATGCTGTACCTTTTTAAAAAATTGTTATTTTTTTTAAATTTCCTTTCAGTGTTCCAGAATTCATTGTTTATAAACCACACCCAGTGCTCCGTGCAATATGTGCCCTCCATAATACCCACCACCAGGCTCACCCAACCTCCCACCCACCGCCCCTCCAAAACCCTCAGATTGTTTTTCGGAGGCCACAGTCTCTCATGGCTCATCTCCCCCTCCAATTTCCCCCAACTCCCTTCTCCTCTCCATCTCCCCATGAAATCTGGATTTTTGTATGAAATCTCCACACATAATTTCATGGGTTGAGGGCAGCCTGAAAACCTCCCACATTTGACGTCTTCTCCAGACAGTGAGCTCCACAACGCGGGTCTCCTGACTCTTCATTCTTCCCCAAGGTGCTTTCAAGTGAATTCCTGAGCAGATGAGTCTCCGGTTTCTGACAGATCCAGGAATGGCCCCCTTGAGCCCCACCCTTTCAGCTGAGTTTTTCCCAAGGGTGGGCAGCCCTGAGGGTACTTCAGTTGTCACAAACCAGAGTACCACAATTGAAACCCACAGAGCTATAATGAAGGTCTTTAAACTATTGATAGCACATAGATGCTGGGCATTTGTATGGGGTGGGTGGGGCACTTTTTTGTTGTTGTTACTTGAACTTTTTCCAAGACACCATGAAGTCCAGGAATTGATTAATTGATCAATCTGGCTAAGGTGCATGTTCTAAACACACACGCTTAATCACCCCTAATTGATTGGCCTTTAAGTAAGCATGGCCTACAATCCAGGATCCAAACAGAAGGCTTTCTTCCTCTGTGCTCATGGTCCTACTGGCATCTCATGTGGGAAAGTATGCATGGTTAGTGAATAAATAAGGTTTTTTGGAAAACATAGAAATAACAAAACAACAGCACAGACCATAGGCAAGGGAAAAGGACAAATGGGCACCTAGTTTAGAGAAAGTCTGAAAGGAAACCGGAGGTTGGCCAACATCCCTAGTCACATGGTAGAGTAGTCCTTAACTGCAAATGAAAATGCTAGTAAACTGTTCCCCGCGCCTGCCTCTGCTGATGCCCCAAAGCGTGTTTTCCATCTGGGGGAGCCCCCAGGAATGTGGGCACGTGTTTAGGTTAAACAGCTGCATGTACAATGCAGCAGTTCTGAGCCAAGTGTCAAGAGTTCATGGGTCTTAGGTCAACAGAACCCTTTGGGACTCTCCTCTTGAAGGGATTTCTGGTTGCGCAGGAACCCCAGATCCAAGTGAAATTCTGACACCCTGCCCAAGGGCTGATGGCCTATAGAAAAGGAAAAGGGCTGGGCTCCATCCATCCCAGGGGCTGCTATGGGACGAAGGATCAGCTGGAGAAAGCAGATCTTGCTTTGGGGATTAAAGGGGGAGAGACAGCAGTCCTGAGCAGGGAAGCACTTTCAGACCAACACCGCCAGAGGCCTAGGTATAGCCAACACTGCTCTTAGGGGCATTCTGCCCTTCCAGGTCCCTACCCCAGGGGTCAGCCCTCACTCCTCTGCTGGGCTTCAAAGCAGCTGGCTCCTGGTGGCCCCCACCAAGCTTGTGATTAAAACGAGAGTTTTCTGCCTTCATAAAACAGAACCACAAGGATGAAATGATCAGCAAAAGGCACTAAATCAGGTGTCAGAAGAAATACATTCTGCTCTGAAATTTGCCTCTAATTATCTTTAGATGTAATTCCATACATTGAGGGGAAAAAGGCGTCGTTTTGGATAATCTTTCAGCTCTCAATTTAAAAAATTTTCCCTTTACGCTTTTTCTGCTACCTCCCTACTCATGATTAGTTTTTCCATCCCGAGACAAACACACCATACATACCCAGGCACAGAACACATCACCTACACCACACACATAATCCACACATAGCACACACACACATGCGAGCACACACACACACACACACACACACACACACACTCCATAAGCACACTCCGGGATCAGGAGGCCCTGGTGCAAGAGAAGGATGCAGGCTCCACGGAGACAGTAGGGAACGGTGAGGGAGAGGGCTGTGGAGCAGAAGCTGCATGTCCCAAAGTCATTCCTTCCCCTCCCCAGATTATAAAAGCACAACAGCTGAAAAGCCAGACAAAGGGTCCCAGAGGGCCAGAGTTTCAAGGCTGGCTGGCAATTTGCACTGAGCCCCCTTGTTGTCCTGACAGAGCCAGCTCCAAGAAGGTTTCTTCAAGGACTTTCTACCCTTCTACTCTGAGCCAGAATAAGAGGAATAGCAAAGGCTTTGGAAATAGTAGACCTCTGAGTGACACTGGGAATGGCAGATTCATGCTGCCTGTGCATCTGTCGCTTCCACTTTCCTCTGAGCTGCCGTGAGACAGGTGCAGTGTTTGAGGAAACAGGTTCAGAGTGGCTAAAGAACTCCCCCGCTAGAGATCAGTGATGCTTCTCACCTGATCACCCAGGCCCAGGTTTGCAGAGGGATCAGAGACAACCATCCTATTTGCCGCCAACGTCCCACCAGCTTCTACACGATTACCTTTGTACTTTTAAAAGAAAAATATGTGTCTATTACTCTCTAGGTATGTGTGCATCAATCACTTATGCATCTATAATTTCATAGGTTTTTTTTAAATTTATTTTCAGCGTAACAGTATTCATTGTTTTTACACCACCCAGTGCTCCATGCAATCCGTGCCCTCTCTAGTACCCACCACCTGGTTCCCCCAACTTCCCACCCCCCGCCCCTTCAAAACCCTCAGATTGTTTTTCAGAGTCCATAGTCTCTCATGGTTCACCTCCCCTTCCAATTTCCCTCAATTCCCTTCTCCTCTCCATCTCCCCTTATCCTCCATGCTATTTGTTATGCTCCACAAATAAGTGAAACCATATGATAAATGACTCTCTCTGCTTGACTTATTTCACTCAGCATAATCTCTTCCAGTCCCGTCCATGTTGCTACAAAAGTTGGGTATTCATCCTTTCTGATGGAGGCATAATACTCCATAGTGTATATGGACCACATATCTTCCTTATTCATTCGTCCATTGAAGGGCATCTTGGTTCTTTCCAGTTTGGCAACCGTGGCCATTGGTGCTGTAAACATTGGGGCACAGATGGCCCTTCTTTTTACGACATCTGTATCTTTGGGGTAAATACCCAGGAGTGCAATGGCAGGGTCATAGGGAAGTTCTATTTTTAATTTCTTGAGGAATCTCCACACTGTTCTCCAAAGAGGCTGCACCAAGTTGCATTCCCACCAACAGTGGAAGAGGGTTCCCCTTTCTCCACATCCCCTCCAACACATGTTGTTTCCTGTCTTGTTAATTTTGGCCATTCTAACTGGTGTAAGGTGATATCTCAATGTGGTTTTAATTTGAATCTCCCTGATGGCTAGTGATGATGAACATTTTTTCATGTGTCTGATAGCCATTTGTATGTCTTCATTGGAGAAGTGTCTGGTATTTTTTTAAAGACAAGAATAAATAAAGGTGGTTCATTTAAAATTGTTTTAAAGAAAATACTAGGTTTAAAAAATATGTATTAGGTAAATAATAGCTTAGTTGGGGCAGATATATGGCAGAATCCAAGTACATGAATCTCTGTGCTGGGAAGCCCTCTCTGGCCCATCAGAACAGCCCTGATGACCAGGGTTTATTTCTTCACACAGAGCCGAGTTGGTGCCCAGTCGCACCCCTGCCCTTAAACTGGGTGTGTCTCCTCAGGCTACAGGGCACAAATCTGATCCTCTCCGGGCTGGTTCTTCAAATGCTCAAGGCCAGGAAAAGGGCCACAAAGACCCTCCTCTTGTCCCCACTCAGCTTCCTCTGTTATACCAGAGATCCCAACACCTGCCCTGCCACCTGCGCTCCTTCTCTATGTCCCACACTTAGGCTTGACCAGGGCCCCTACTTGTCCCACTTTCCAGTTACACAGGTCAAACTGTGGAAGCAGAGACCATTCCTGCCACCTTAGCATCTGGCCCACAGCAAAGGTCAAGGAACTTACAGTCAAAATCAATCACACTTGCCAGGGCTCCAACAGAAGCACATGCTTGTGGAAAATAGTATAAACGCATTTTTCAGAGGAGAGCTGGGCTTGGAATTAAACAAGAGGCCCAGAGTCTGGACTGTTTTTGTTAGGAGCTGAGTCCTGGAGGTAGGGAATCATAAACAGTGGTTTAGAGCAAAGGAGGAATGTGTTAGGGTGGGCCCAAGGAATGCCTCAGGCCAAAGCAAGCGCATGAGGGATGCGGCACAGCCAGCAATGCAGGAACAGAAGCCAGTGCCAATGGCAGGAGACAGGTAGACAAAAGGCATAGAGCAGGGTCCCTGTACTTAAGGACAATGGTTCTGCTTGAGCCAGAATCACTTACTCCCCTTTTCAAATTATAGATGTCCCAGTGCTACATGGACCAGTTGATTCAGAAGTTCTGGACAGGCACCAGTACATTTTTCTTTGTTTATTTGTTAACTCCTCTGGTGTCTGAGCGTGAAGCCAAAGGTAAGACTGTTGAATTGGTTGAGAATAAGATTCTGGGTATATAACTAAAGGGGGAGAACCAAGTGGATGTGATCCCTGCCCTCACAGTCCCGCAGAGCGCAGAAGAGATCAACATTAAAGACAAAATATACACCCAATTACAAATTGTGGTTTGGGCTGCACAGGAAAAGAACAAGGGGGAGCATGTGTGTGTGTCACAGTGAATGGCACATCTCTCCAGTTTCTGGGAGAAGGTATTTAACAGCAATAAACATAGAGCTCAGTTACATGAAACCAGCTACGTAAATTGTGACCAATGCTCTCATTTATTGTGCAACAAAATAAACATTGCAAAATTTAATCAAGACTTTAAAAAATAAAAAATAAATAAATAAAGTGGGGCAGAAACCATAAAGGGGATGAAAGGATTGTTCAAATAGAGTCTGTAAAAGATGAAATCATCAGCTAATTCAGCCTGGAAAAGAGGCAGGGAGGGAAAGGGAGATGGAAAGTCCACACACGTCTCAAGTTTTCTTATGATCAGTGAGAAACCCAAGTTTCAGTTTCCTCAAGAACTGTATAGCACTTACAAGAAGATGAGTTTAGGTTATCGTAGCCTGGAGTTGTACTTTACAGCACACAATATTGGGATTTTGAAAATGGTATTTGGAGGAAGAAACTAGGGAGACAGAATGGGGACTAAAACAGAAATTTCAATAAAGTATCTTGGCTGGTGATACCATAGATAAAATTTGTTTATTTAAAAAATAGATCCTTCCAAAATAAATACATAAATAAATAGAATTGTTTAAAAAAATAAATAAAAATAACTGTCCAAGGTACTTAATTTCCTTGAGCCTTGGTTTACTTATCAGTATAATGGAGACAGTATTCCTAGCAGCCCCGTCCCTGTGGAAATTTTGGGAAGCTGTCTTGAATGCTTGCTGGCTGCCAAGTACTGTGCTAACACCCCTGCGCCTCACTGGGTGAGGAGCTACCAGCAATCAAGCATTGACTGTGGACTGGGTGCCATGTTTGATGGTTTCATCTGTTTCAGTCCTTCCAAAAAACTCACTACCTTGGGCGACATATGATCGTCTTCATTTTCAGATGAGGAAAACCAAAGCTCAGGAAACTTTTCCAAGACCAGGAGCTAAGAAAGCAGTGGATCTAAAATTTAAACCAAGCTAGTAAGACCCTCTAGTCCAAGACTCTCCCAAGAATAATGTGGGAGGATATGCTAGAATGGCAGGGATGAGGGAGAGGGAAAGCCAGAGAGAGGTAAAGGAGATAGAGAAGAAATAAGGAAGAGAAACAGAGAGGGGGGAGAGCAAGAGAGCTAGCAGATGGAAAAGAGAAAGATCTCAGGATGAGGTGGGGAGCAGTGAAGGAAGAAAAAGGACGGGGAAGGCTGGCTGTACGTGGTGGGCAGAGTTTGCTATTCTTCCCAGTCTCACTGAGGCTTTAGCAGATGACCCCCTCTGTCTGCTGACGCATCTGCTTTCACAGTTCAGGATGTTCTTCTCAGTTTCCTGAAACCAGGGGCCCCCCTGCACCCCCCTCCTTGTTCTTCTTTTCCCAGCCTCTCCCAGGTCTCAAGGTTTGAGTGAAGCCTGTGCTCCGGATGCTTCTGGTTTGTGCAGACAATTGCTTAACTGTCATTTAAGAGAATTGATGCAACCAAGCTTTAAACACACATTGGTTACACTGACATCAGAAAAGAGAAAATAGACTTCCTTCCATGAGTGGGAAATTCTTCTTACAACAATTATTCCAAGAAGGAAGCATAGGCAGAAGGGCCTCAGCCACAGGCCCACGGAACCTGACCAGTTCTATAGACTGTCTTCCTCTAGACACTGGCCGGAGTGTTGGGGTAATTCCCAAGAGTCCTTAGGGCTCATCAGCCTTGAGTAAATCTTCCTGTCCAGAAGAAAAAGGAGGCAGAGAGCCCTAAATTATTTGCCCTTTCAGAAGTTTTTGAACAGTCCCAGAGTATTAGTTCCTGCTCCCTGGGCTAACCCTTGGAGGCAGGTGGCACCTGCTCCCCTCTTCCATGGGCTGGGTGATGGCACAAGTATTTTCTTATTGAAAGTGTTGGAATTACTTATGGATTTTCAGTTCTCAATGAACCATGCTCCCCTGTGGCCCATACCCATGGAAGACCGGCCTCAACCCCCTACCCTATTGGGCCACTGCCCATGCTTACCGGCCACCATGGGTCAAATAGACAAAAAATAGGGTCAGACTACACTGCTGTTCCATTTCCAAGGAAATGCTCTTTGTGCATCATCACATGCCCAGTAACTCTGATGACTCAGGTCTCAGGTCAAATGTCACCTTCCCAGGAGGCCCCTCCCAGCAACCTTCCCTAAGGTGACCTTGTTCTTTTTCCCAGGCTCTCTGTGGCATGCTGCCCTGCTTTATTTTCTAAGAGCTTATTTTTTTAACCCAGGCCACTGTATTGACAGACTCCTGGCACTATCAGCTTGTAAGTCTCTACCAGAACCCTGCTCATGGAGCGAAGGAGGGCTCCTAACAGACTTAAGAAGATATTCTTATGCCACACTGAGGAATGACCCAGAGGTCAGCATCAGAGTATGGAGTGCCCCAGAGCCCCTCTTCTCTCTTCCACAGTCCTGTCCCTGCCCCCAAAAGGACCTTCTTCTTCCTCTTTCCCTTTCAGAGTAGAAAGCACCAAGCCCTTAGAGCCATCACTTCCAGTTGTAAACCCCACCACTGCTTTCTGGTTGTGAGCTTTTCCATCACTATGAAACTGCAACTGGAAACATATGGATGGAACAGGACTATTTCAAGGATTAAATGAAAAAACTCTACGGTAAACCTGGCATATATTAAGCATTAATTAATAGTCATTGCCTTGTATTCTTTGTTTCTCTCCTCCCCTCTTTTTCCTTCCTATCATTTCATTCCCTGTCTTTCTTTCCACCTTTACTTTCCACTCATAAAGATTCTGACAGAGTTATCAGTAGGACTTATGCACTTAAATGCACCAACTTAGATAGGCACAAATGCTAGGGAAGTTATCTTTTGGTGGCAGGGGGTGTGTAGAGGAGGGGTGGAGAAAAGTTTAAGACAGACCGTTTTGAGAAATGTCAATGGCAAGACCCAGGAGAAACCCAAAGAGGGGGTTGGAGGGGTAGGAGATGTGCTCTGCAGTAGTATTTGGCGACATGCTCAGACCCGTGTTTTTTGAGACACTAGCTTACTTATCCTGGAGACCACTGTTCTAGCACAGTTGGGCAGGGAGATTTGAAAATATAGATGGCATCAGATGTGAGGTGGAAGAAAGATCTGAAGAAAGAAAGAAGAAATATTGGGAAGAAACAATATTGTTTCCACCCCCCCACTCCCACCCTCCCAGCTCTGCCCTTAAGCCAGCCTTAGAGCCTAGGAAAAGTCCATTCACTTCTGGAGCCTCAACCTACACTCTGAAAATTGAAGTGAGACAGGAAGTTCTCACAGCTGTCTTCTAGATCAGACATGCTATAGCTAAACCAGACCAAAAGGTTTTCTGCAGCCATCCTTGAGAAGGGAGTGAGGGAACACCTTCGTGGCTCAGTCAGTTAAGTGTCTGCCTTTGGCTCAAGTCATGGTCTCAGAATCCTGGGATGGAGTTTCTTGTCAGGCTCCCAGCTCAGCAGGGAGTCTGCTTCTTCTTCTGCCCCTCCCCCCACTCATGATCTCTTTCTTACTGTCTCAAATAAACAAATAAAATCTTTTAAAAAGAATAAAGAAAGGAGTGAGGGCAAAGAGCAGCAGAAGCTTAGAGAAGCACCATTTACTGGACTTTTTGGTTTAGTCTAGTTTGGTTCCTGACAATCTCACTCATGTACAGCATAGATTCTGTTCAGCCTGGCTCTGTTTTCACTACCCAGGGTTGGTGGACTGGGACTAATTGCCACAGTTCTCTGAATTTCCTCCATCCAGCTTTGCTGGGGTCTCACCTGCTCTCCAGTGCAAGCTCTTCTCATGCACTTAAAAGCTGAGCTCTCTCAGAGAGGTGCCTGCAGACAAACTGGCCTCTCTTCTGCTATATTCATCTGAAGCCACGGCAACCCTCTCTGGGCCAAAACCGCTCACTAATTAATACATTTCACAGGGTGAATGGAGCACTGGCACCACCACCAGCCTGGGGCAGCTCCCAAAGCCACGGGCCTTGCTCAGTGCCCAGAAAAAGCCCTGCCTGGAGACAGTCTGTGCCAGCTCCTCACTGCCATGCCAGCACCTCACCCTTCTCATCTGAACCTGGAAACACATCACCAATCAGCACCAACCAGCACCCCCCGATTCCCAGCTGTGTCATTCTCTCCTTCACCTGCTCCCATTTCCACAGAAGCATAGGTCACAGTCCTGAGGCACCTGATCTATTTTTCATTCTCCCCTTCTCTAGGCAGAATGATGGATCGACTCTGGAAAACCCATTAGGGAAGGGCTGGGCTATCCTGCATTTCCGTCAGGCCTGTCCAGGTGACTTTGATTCAAGCCGCTGAGAGCCATTTGGCTGTGGGACCGTCTCTGTGGGACACCATGTTTACTTGGGCTGCTGACCCTGGCCTTAGAGAAAAAGATGAAGGATTAGTGACACTCGGCACCTAAACCCCTTCCCCTCATCCATCCCTGCCGAAGACTTTATGAAGCCTCTTTAAATTATATTACAGTCTTTGAGAAGCACCCACTTCCCTGATGAACTAATCCACTCTACCCTGCACATGAGGTAGGGTTGTCCCTTACTGGTCAGACCAGCCTATAATAGACACAGGTCTCCAAACTTCCCAGTGAGTTCCCAAATTGCTAGGAAGCCAAGAAAGAGGAGACCAGAATGATAGCTCTGTTTGTACAGTGTTGGGCCTCTCCCATAGGGGACATTATCCATAAGGAAGGGCTTTTTGTTTTGACCTCACAGTGGTAGGTGATTATGTTTGCAGGCTGATGAGGTTTCCTATCAACTCTTTAGTGAAGGCTCCAGATTTATAAGGATGGAAGATGAAATTTTCAACTTCTGTAATAAGGATTAGACCATCACGTTCACCAATCCCAGTCTTACATGGCAAAGTAATTACTTGCCCCTCAACATCTCTCTTTTGACACCCTACAACTGCAGTTATCAATGGTCTACTTATTTTCAATGACTCGGCCAAAGCCTTCCCTTTTCCGCGAACCATCTAGCCTCCTATGATTCCTTGCAATGTCTCCTTTATTTTCTACTTCCTTGTGTCATTCTTCAAGTGATTCTTAGCAGAATTATCACTTAACTCGTGTGTTTTAATCTCTTCATCTGCTCTATTGAATGCCCAGCTCTTTTTTTTTTTTTTAAGATTTTATTTATTTATTTGACAGACAGAGATCATAAGCAGGCAGAGAGGCAGGAAGAGGAAGAGGAGGAAGCAAGATCCCTGCTGAGCATAGAGCCCCATATGGGGCTAGATCCTAGGACCCTGGCATCATGACCCAAGCCAAAGGCAGAGGCCTTAACCCATTGAGACACCCAGGTGCCCCTGTCCAGCTCTTTTGGGGAGACACCATGTCTTAGGTATCTTTCCATTCACCAAACTGGCTACACAAAAACTTGGCCACATCCTAAACTATTATTAAATATTTCCTGGCTATGCCAAAACAGAAATATTGGCTTGCTTGGTATGTTTCTTCAGGTAAAATAATAAACTGACTTTCTACTTCAAATGGGATATATTAATCTCAGGGAGCCAAAGGAGGTGTGAAACATTGCTGGGCTAATAACCTGGAGTTAGGAAGATACCCATATGCTAAATGGAAAAGTCTTGACCAAGCTAACCAGGTGCTTCTAGGACCTTCTTTGTGATAGCAACGTCAGCCCCATGGACTGTTGCCTTCCTTTCAGAGTGATGTTATCATGCCAAGGAAATAAATGGTCCTATCTCAACTGACTCATTTTCTAGGAACAACAGATTCATATGACAGCTCTTAGGTCGACCCACATTGTGTGTCCACCCCCCCCAAAATGATTATATCATGTATTTAAATTAAAGAACATTAAAAATTACTATTTTTTGTTTTCTTGGCATCATCCATTGACTGACATCTGATTTTTACTATAATGTTTATAAGTTTAAAAAATTATAACATATAATACAGAAAATGAGAGAGACATTTTAGAATGTATCAAAATATAAATATGGTCACTTAATATCCAATATCCAATATGGTCACCTTTAATATCCAATCTCCTCAGCCTGGACTATAAATAAATGGCCTTTTTATCTCTCAAATATTTTATTTTGTGCTCAAAGTGACCTATTAAATTCTGCCAATTATATTTGAATTTGGATTGCATTTCAGGGCTCTAGTTTCTTTATCAATAGAATACAAAGTTGGCCTAGACATTATCTAAGATCACCTCTAATCCCTCCATGTTTTCAAGCAAGGCTCCTACTTAGCTTTGATAAGCTCCCTTTTACCACTCTTCAGCAAAGCCTGGAAAAGAAAATTCTATATAAGGATATCCTTGGGGACAGGACCCATATTACAAGGGGAAAAACAAAAAGAGATGAGGTGTCATCAAGTCAATTATGTACTAGCAACCATTGGGAAGGTAGAGAAGAGGGATGAAAAGGAGTAAACTTATGTTCTGTGACAGCAGAATTGTGAAATTGGCAAAACTGTCCTAGAGCCCTTCCCACACAACTCTAATTTCCCTAACATCAAGTTCATTTTCTTCCACGCTGGAATAGACCAATGCTTGGGAAAAGATACCTAAGGTGAAGGTAAGAAGAGTAGTAGAGATTGCTGTAGAATGGCTCCCATACTCAGGCTTAGCATTATGGACCTTCAAGCATCTGAATAGCACATGTTGAAGAAAAAGTCCAGGTTGATTATTGCCAAGAGTCAACAGCTAGGAAGAGTCTTCCTAAAGCTGGTCTGTGTCTCTGACTATCCTTATCCTTCAGGAGTAGGTGTCATGTTACATGATATAGTGTACTCTGATAGAATTTCATACCTGTCTTAGACTTGAACTGTAAGCCATAATCTGCTGTGAATTCAAATTTTAGGAAGGTCACTTCCCCTTTATGGGCCTCAGAATTATATCTTGATCTTCAAGATTTCCCAAGTCTTATGCTTTACTTTGCCAGGGACATTATTGCCTGTTTAGCCAGAACCATAGGGTGGAGCAGAAACAGAGACAATGCTGACTGCTATCACCTCACTGCCAATCCCTGTGCCTCTGCTTAGTCAGACAGCCAGTCAGACCTATTTCCTGGCAACTCTTCCTCTTATTTTAAAACTTATTGTAGAAAAGTTAGGGACAAAGTGAGCCCTTCTGTGGTGGTACCATTCACAGAGATCCCTATGACTTGTGGTGACATTTTCCCAGAAGGTCCCTGGAAGCAGGAATTCATCAAGCAATGGATGCTTAAAGGAAGTGGCCATTGTCTCTGCAGATCATTGTGGGGCCAGCTGGCACTTCTGGAAATATTAACAAGAGGGAGTATGCATCACCTGAAATGCACAGCAGATGCAATAAACTAAGTTTTCTCTGTATAGGTTTGGATATTCCAGAAGTGAAGTTTTCTCTCACTCGGTTCCTTGTCATGAAGCACATAAGAAACTTGACACTGGGGAGGGTATGTGCTTTGGTGAGTGCTATGAAGTGTGTAAACCTGGTGATTCACAGACCTGTACCTCTGGGGATAAAAATATATGTTTATAAAAAATAAAAAATTAAAAAAAATACATACATATCTGACACAAAAAAAAAGAAAGAAAGAAACTTGAAGAACTGTGTAAGGAAAGCAGAGGTAACTGAGGAACAAGCTGACCCCTGGACCTGCGTGAATGAGCATAAACCCTGGCTTAGAAGCCAGAGCACACTGTGATTCCAGCCTTGAGCATTTCTGTAGAGAGAATAATAAATGGTCCCTCCATCTTACAAGAGAACAGAAAATGAAGCTATGGCCTGAACCCATAGCAAAACAGAGTTATAATCTTCTGCTTGATGGAGTATTATGACTTAGATTCTAGACTCAAGTGACCAAGGGAACAGATTTCCCAGGAGACAGGTCAACTCGCACTTTTAGAAGTTGAGAGGTATGCTGTTTTGGTTGGGGTCAGACAGTGGAGCAAGATGACTTCTATGCTGCTGTTACCTAAAGGAAACAATTTCTAGCAGGAAATGTTTTGTTGAGTCCTGAAACTCATCAAGACTTACGATGGGAAAAGAGTCCATTTTAAGTTTGCAATAATTGAAAGATATTTAAACCTACAATCTGAAGAAAGTGGATCTTTTCAATACAACTAATGTAAATTCAAGAGACAAAGGGCATGTAGATTGCATTATAGAGGTAGGAAAGAACCGTCTTAAATTATAGCTACCAAAACCACCTTACACCTCATGTCAAAAGAACTGGTTTGTTGTTCTAAGTGTCAGGTTCTCCTGCCAATGCTATGGCCCCCACCTCTATCAAGAGGCCTCCCTTGCACAAATTTAATTTTCACTGATGGCCAAAATGGGAACAACTGTATAAAAAGATCAGGATAAATATATTTTCTTCAGAGTGAGTTAAAACCTGAGGACACCTGGATTAAGCTGGAATATTCAGAACTCTTTCTGCATTCAGATAGCAGAAGCTATCTGTATCTTGTTTATTCCTCTAAGAAGGAAGAAAAGAGAAAGAGGGAGGTCTTCTGAGTTTTGGAGAAGCGGATGATGAGTTCTCTGGGGGAAAGATGTTGTGTCTGTCAGTGCGTCAGTCTTCTGATAGCCCCTTGTCCCTAAAAAAGCCCAACACAACTGTCTTCACTGTGTGAGGACAGTTTTGGTTTTGGGTGGGCCCTGCAGGTCCTAGAGATAAAAGGCATTTAGTGATCTGCTGACCCATATCCCTTATTCCTTTATGTAGAGTTTGAAGCCTGAGATAGTTATCTAATTTCCCTGGGATCACAGAGGCATGTGACAAAAGCAGACCTTAAGCTCAAGTCTCTTGATTCCCAGTCCAGACCACAATATCCAACCACAAATACTTTGCTTAAATATTCCATTATCTTGACTTCTCTTTGGGGGGATTATTCTCTCTAAGTCTTGATTCTCTAGGTGCCTGTGTCTTATGCCCTCTGACCCCATTTCCAAATATGTCCAACTAGACCAGAATGGATACCTGACCCAAGGGTAGTCTATCCATGAACTGGAAAAAGACTTGTGACCTGAATCGAAGTAATATAATAGGTGGACCAATAAGAACTTTCGTATCAGTTATCCATGCTAGGAGCTACAGAAGGAAGGTATTACTGGGCTGAGGACCTAAGCCAAGAAGTCCTATAACATGGGGATAAAGGCCTCCTGTGAGATGAGTTAGCAAAGGAGATGTATAAATAAACAAAAGAAAAATGAAACAATTGGGAAAGACAGCCAGGGAAAAGGATTGGTTTTCTTCCCTCTTCTACATGAGACCCAGTTGTATTTCTGATACCATAATGGTATCTTGGCATCTTTTCTTTTTCCACATCTCTGACTTCCCCTCTAGGCGTGGGGTAGGTCCTCCTTCTGATTGGTAGACTTTGGCCCCAGATGTTATCACTTGCTTTCCCAGCCTATGTAGCTTGTAGGGTGTTGGCATTTTCAGCTTCTATAGCAAGAGATAGGCTTGATTGTATGATATTCTTACCAAAAATAGAAAGGAGGCCATGCAAAGTGTCCTATGTCTATTACAGTGTCCCCAGGTACACTCGGCACGTGGGCACACGATTCCAAAATCCTATACTTGGCCTCTTTCTCTAGCCATTGCTGTATCAATCAGTAACATGAAGGCTTTGAAAACCTTTGTACAGGTACAATTGCCTCAGTCCTATGCTTCATATCTCTCACATCCTACCTTGGCACTGTGTAGTGGATGATGGTGAAACCTGCATCATCCTTGAGCATATACACACTGGAAGTGCAGGAAAGTTAATTCATGCTAGGCCACCTTTGACCAAAGAGGAATGGGAAGTGATAGCTACAGTCTTCTTCACTTACTCCTCTAAATTGGTCCTTCCAAGACACATTGTATAAGATTCTTCAGAATGTCCCAGCAGTACCACACCTCAGTAGCCTGCAGTGGTTGCCAACTCTTTAACACATCTTTGAATTGTTTTCCATCCTCCCACACTTCATTTCCCCTGTCTTATTCTCTCAATACTCCCAAAGGAACTACCTGTAATCAAGTTCTTGTCTCACACTCAGGTTCCAGAGATTCCAGGCAGGTTAACTGAGGAATTTATGTTTTTGACCTTTGATCCTGATTAAGACAATTTTATGTTTCTTGAGAATGGTCACCTGGAGTCAACATGGATCTGATCCAGTACGTGTTGTTGTAATGGTTAATTTCATGTGTTGACTTGACTGGGCCACTGTGTTGGTGCCCAGATATCTGGCCACATCTTCCTAGATGTGTCTGTGAAGATGTTTCCAGATGACATGAGCATTTCAATTGGTGGGTAGGTGAGTGTTACCCAACCAACTGAAGACCCAATCAGAAAAGAGAGGCTGAGTGAGAACAAACTCCTCCTGCCTCCTTTGCCTGGGTCAGTGATCTTTTCCAGCTTCACAATGGTACAAGACTCATCTTGGGTCTTGAAACTGCCAGATTTCACTAGGCTCTCCCGATTCTCAGGCCTTCAACTTGGACAGGAACTAAATCATTGGCTCTCTTGGGTCTCCAGCTTCCCTATGGCAGATCTTGGGTCTTCTTAGCCTCCATTATTGCATGAGCTAATTCTTTACAATAAATTTCTCTCTGTGTATATATAGTATTAGTTAGGGTTCTCCAGAGAAACAGAATCAATAGGAGATTGTGTGTGTGTGTATGTGTGGGTGTGTGTATAATTTTATATATATAATACATTTTAAAAGTTTATATTTTATACATTATATGTATTACATATAAGTATATATTATACATTTATAATGTTATATAAATTATATAGAATATATTTATATATAACATAAATAAAAAGTAAGTATATAATGTACAGTTATATATTTTACATATATATATATATATATATATATAGTCTTCTATAGGTTCTGCATCTCTGGAGAACCCTAACTAATACATTTGCACACAGCTCCAAATGCAAATCATATGCTCTAGAATTAACCAGTTCAGACAGAATCCTAAGGGTCCTAATGTGCCCATAGGCCATGATCTTTTCAGATAATAAACAATACCAAATTGCTCTACTCATTCTCTACCACCAGTTTAATGCATAGCAACAATTGGGCATCAGACAAAGGAAATTAGCTAAAGAGAAGCTAAATGCCCGTTTTCCATTGTCTATTTATCCTGTGCTAGATTTTTATGGATATCAGTAATTGGTTGCCATATTAGTTTCCTCAGGCTGCCCTAAAACATTACTGTAAATCAAAGTGGCTCAAAATAATAGAAATTTATTCTATAATAATTCTGAAAGCTAGAAGTCAAAACTCAAGGTTTCAACAGGACCATGCTCTCTCTGAAGGCTCTAGGGAAGGATCTTTCCTTGCTTCCTCCTAGATGTTGGTATTGCTGGCAATCCTTGGTGTTCCTTGTCTGTGGCATTGTAACTCTGATCTCTGTTTCTGTTTTCAAATGGCTATCTCTCTGTGTGCCTCTGGGTCTAAATACCCCTCTTCTTATAAAGATACCAGTCATTGGATTAGGGCTCAACCTAATCCAGTATGACCTCATTTTAACTTGATTGTTTCTGCAAAAGCCTTATTTCTAAATAAGGTCATGCTCATAGGTTCTGGGTTGACATGAATTTTGGAGGAACATTATTCAACACAGCAGGGATGCTGAGTGGGCTTAAGAAACAACTGGCCATTCTCTGCACCTGGTGAGGTGAGGACAACATTGTGGTAAAAGGAGGAGAGAGGCTCGAGGAAGTGCAAATGGAGCCAGACCCGATTTGGCAATGATGGTGGTCATATTCTAGGCCCAGAGGAGATCTGAGGCTGCCTGAAAGTCAGTCTCATGCTTGGCTGAGGTGGGGCTGCCACAATGGCTGCTCCTTTAGGGAAACATCCCATGTCCACCCAGGATGTAGAGCTTCTGGGATCCTGACTAACATGTCCTGATTTTCCCCCTGAGGGTACTCATTGTGTCAGCTTTCTAGGGGGCAAGATTAACAATGACTTTCTATTTAGAAAGGTTATAAGTAAATATTCCCAAATAAATGAAAAAATAGGTAAACAGGTCACTTTTTAAAGTGAGTCGTGGCTAAGTCCTAACGGATCCTCTGAAGAATGTTGGAGAACCCTTCAGGGGAAGAAGAAGCCTGTCTAAGAGCCAAGCATGACATTTTGAGAAAGGAACTCCTAAGAGCACTGGAAGTGTTCCCTTCACTCATTGTGAAGACTTGGGCAAGAACTTCCACTCTGGAGATCAGTTTGATTGAAACAGGCAAGAATTGAGCCACCCCATGGTCTGTTGTCCAGTATTCTGTGATTTGAAACTATAACCTCTTTGAAGGCAGAGACCACATCTCTTATTTGCCTTTGGATGCCCAGGTCCAAGAATAGTACATGACACTTAGGAAAATAGTAAGTATTTATTCATTGAATGAATGTTGGGCATGAGCTGGTTAGATTGAAGAGAAGCTATTCATTTTCAATCCACAAAGGAAAACTCAAGAAGCATGTTTTCCACAAGGGGAAAGGAATATAAATGGTGGAATTCTGGGCACTTATTGAAGAGACATTTATTAACCACCTACAGTGGAACACACTGTAAACAATGTTGAAAGATAGAACAATGTATAACTTGTAGCCTCTGCTTCAGTTTGTTAACATCAAATGATAGAAATTAGCTAAACACTCTCAGATAGTATAATTACTTGAGTCTAAGATTTTAAAAATTAAGAAAAGAAATTTAAAACTCCTATACATGTGTGTGATATATAAGAGGGGACAGAAAGTTACTCTTGATTAGGAGAGTGAAAGAAGCCTTCATTAAGAGATGCCCTTCAACAGATGAATGGATAAAGAAGATATGGTCCATATATACTATGAAGTATCATCCTCCATCAGAAAGGATGAATACCCAGCTTTTGTACCAACATGGACAGGACTGGAGGAGATTATGCTAAGTGAAATAAGTCAAGCAGAGAGAGTCGATTATCATGTGGTTTTGCTTACTTGTGGAGCATAAGGAATAACATGGAGGACATTAGGAGGTGGAGAGAAGTGAGTTGGGGGGAAATTGGAGGGGGAGATGAACCATGAGAGACTGTGGACTCTGAGAAAAAAACTGAGGGTTTAGGAGGGGAGGGAGGTGTGGGGTTGGGTGAGCCTGGTGGTGGGCATTATGGAGGGCACATATTGCATGGAGCACTGGGTGTGATGCATAAACAATGAATTCTGGAACACTGAAAAGAAATTTTAAAAATAAATAAAAATTTTTTAAAAAAGAAAAAAACAAAAAAGAACCAACACATTATCTTGGGATGCTAATAATCATATGTAATTTGGGACCTTAGAATATCTTGAAATTCATTATCTTGTGGAAACATGCAGACTTAGGAATGACCTTTGAAACATGGTCAGTCCTTAAGTAGGGCTGACTTCTGCACTGCTTCTGCTCAGGGTTCAAGGTAATATTCTCTAGGAAAGGTGAACTCAAATTTTAATTTGAACAACATTGTAATCTTGAAATGTGTAGCATATCCAAAAGTCAGGGCCAAGACCACACATTCCTTTCAGCCTAGGGATCATCAGTTGTGGTGTCAACTTTGCTTCTGAAAGACGATAGTAAAAAATGTTTTGGCATGAACTGCTTCATCCAGTGTCTTCAGTAGCATTCGGAGTATACCGTTGGCCCTCCCTAATCCAATTGCTTGTTTGGCTGTATATTCAGAAACTGATACTTAAAGGGAATTCCCACAGAAAACTTACAAGGACCACCCATTCTCCCTTAAACCCACTGGAGATTGTTTAAGATCTGGAATACTCCCTCAGGAGCCACAGTTGAGTTGGTGTTTAGAAGAGTCTGGATTCTACTTCCTGGACCACAACCAGAATAAAGTCAGTGAAAGTCAGTGGAACCATGAAAATTATATAGAGCCAAACCATTAGCCACCTTGTCTCTACTTCTTATTTATTGGTTCTTTGATACATTTAATAGATAGGGGGCACTTACTATCTCCTGCTATGTAAGAGAAGGACAACCAACCTGGAAAAGGGAATAGACTGCATCAGTAACTGGCCTTTAATATGAACACGTATCATTCTCTCAGTTACAAGAGACAGAAACTCAACTCAAGCTAACTTAAATAAATAAGAACATTCACTGAGTCATATGATTGAAAAGCTCAGGCATGGCTCAATTCAGGTGTCCAACAGAAATCTTTTTACCCAGTCATAAAACTCCAAAGTGAAATTTGAAATGTATAAATCCATATACTTTATCTATTCCTAAGCCAGTTAGTACAGGTAGCAGTGTAAGATGTGCTCATTGGTCAGACACAAATCATGTGACCTCACCGGGCCTTCACATACCCTGAGAATGGGGGAGGGATACATTTTTCAAAGGAAAATAAGGGTGTCATTCCAGGAAAAGTAGGAATGATTGTTGGCTAGCAAGAATAATTGCTGTCCACAGGTGCTGGCGCTCTGCATAGGGCCACTTGGCCAGGAGACCTTGGGGTTTCCATCATTGTTATGACTGAAGCTTCCACTAAATTGCCTACATGACTCTCTGCCATATTTATCATATTTCAAGTTCATGATAAGAAATGCTGGAACCCATGTTCATCAACAAAGTCAGATTTCTAAAGTCCCAGCCTGCCTCTAGGATGACAGGGCAGGGCAAGTTGCAGGAGTGGCTACTACCACCTTAAGGATCCAAAATCCCAGCCCATCCCAACATTTGTGACTTCAAACTCCAGGCCTTTTCTGGGCTTGGTCTCACAGCCCTACTTTTCCAAATAATGCACTGAGCTACTCTCTCACATCTCTTGCATCAGATGCCAAAGTAGCCTGGCTGTTCTCACTCCCTTATTGCAAGCTCTTTCTCTACATATGAGCAGTTTTTTTTCCTTATCCTTCTTGATACATTTGCATGTTTCCACCCAGAGAATGAAGTGGTTTATTGTTGCTTTTCCCCATGCAGTTACTTCAACTGCATTTGGTGTCTTCAAGCATTGGGAAGGGAAAGTCATGTATAATTAGAAAAGCAAATAATGATACAAAGGCCCTATTACTGAGGTTTTCTGGATCATTGTTCCAGTCAGAAAAACAATAGTGTTCCGAGGACGGAAATGAACCCACACGTTGAAGAATGGAGACAAGGAACTGAAATCATGGTATGGGGCAAAGCCAACTCTAACAGGACTTTAGGTCTTGCTCAGATGAAAAAGAAAGGCACTCAAATGAGACAGAAGCCAGGGGTGGCATTTCTGGTGACTCTCAGCAGCCTCTACTTCCCCAACACACTTAAGCTGCTGAATCTACAAAGCTGGTATGCAAGGTTTGTTCTAGAGCCAGGTGCATTCAGAGACAGCAAGACCTCCCCATTCTCACCCACTCCACTGTCAAATCAGTGGTCCTGACCCTTAGAGGATCTCAGGAAAGATTTTGAGGGCTAGTGTGATGGTGTTCTTCAAACATCCTTGAGCCTGCATGAGAAAATTTCCTGGGTTCCTTTGGCATTCTTTGGTCATTTTGATTTATGATAGGAAAAGTCAGTTAATTTTTAAGAGGTAAAGTTCAAAAGGGCCAGATTCATAATTCAATTCTGTAGATAACCAGAGCCAGATTGTCCCCAAAATCTGTCCTCACCCTGGGAAGAACAAAGGTAAGTATACAGTGTAAGCGGTGGTCTGCCACAGATTAGTGACCAACACTGACCTCAAAGATGGATTTCTCTTAAAGGTCATTATGTTCTTAAAGGTTGTTTCTATATGACCTCAGCATTGTGAGTTAAATAGTGGAAAATTTAGCCACATCTCTTGATTGCTCTATCATGGAAGTCCAATTCTAAAGATAGATACAAGGCATTCACTTCAGGAAAATTCCATTTCATTCAGCAAGGACTCTGTCAGCAATGAGAGGTGGCCATACTATGTTAGTTCTAGGGCAGTACAGAAAATGCCTGTGTTCTGACCCATACCCTCCAGCTTCTCCTGATTTGGTTGCTGTGATAAAGCACAATGTTACATGTCCATTGTTGGTGGGGGGGACAGTACATGTTATAAATTTGCAGGAACTCCCATCCCCAGAAATTAAAAATAAGCCAAGCAGATCAAGGTGGCCCAGAACAGCACTTTGACTTTTTCTCCCCTCTTCAACTGGCAAGTCCATTATGCCATGTTATTGGAGAAGTTACCACACACAGAGTCCAGCTTAGGTACCGGGGGTTCACTTATGAAGGAAAAACCATAACCCTACCCAGGGAAAGTATTCCATCCCACGGTAGTTGGGGACAAGGTCGGAAAAACACAGGCAGGTTGGGAAAACATGAAAGGAGACAAATTAGCTTGCATAATTAGAAACACGGTAAGTAAAAGCAGGATGGGTGGCTGGGGCTGTGGGTGGTATGGAGAAGGTGAAGGGGATGAAGGAAAGGAAAGATATGTAAGAAGATTCCTGGAAAAGCTGAAAGCTGAGTTAAATATGTGAGTCCTGTGGAGAATGTGGCTTGGCAAACAAAGGGAAAGAATATTCCGTGGCTGGGGGTTGGGAGAGTAGCTTATGAGGAGGTAGAGAAAGCCATGGTATCACACACACACACACACCCCACCCACCCTCTTTACACATGCATCTTCTCTAGGTGGTCTGGAAGCCAAGAGTGGCTCTTTCCTGTGGTGTCCTTTTTTTCACCCTGCCCCTCATGAGAGGGAAAGGGAACAGAGGCGGGTGGGCGCTTGGAAGCCAAGCCTCCAATTTCATGCTGATGCTTGGCTGGGGAAGGATGTCTTGAAACTTAATTGCCTCTCAGAACAGCACTTGTCTGCTTTTTCCCATGAGATATCCGAGGGTATTGAATGCAACTGGTCACAGGGTCGCCAGGGTGTAATGTCAGTCTTGGCTCTGGGTTTCTGCATTACTCTAACCCTGGCAAGTGACACTGCCTGATCTCAACCAGTAGTCTCATTTCTATGCTAGACTCAGAGACCAATCTTGGGTTTTGGCAGCCATCAACTTTTTGTCTTCTCTTGCTGTCTTGCTACTGGCCTAGCTTGAGTGGGTCTATCTTGTTCCCCAATAATCAGGCTCTTGCTTATTTCTTGACCAAGCCTTTGTCATAAGCTGGAGTCTTCTCCAACGTTACTTCCCTCTTCCATGCCTTATGATTCATCTTCAGTGATTGAGATCTAAGGTTCCTTCCTAGTCTCTCCAAAGAGCCTTCCTTGGAGCCCTGTCTCATTAGCATCTGTGATGCCCTGCCCCTGATGTCTAATTCAGGCTCTGCCCGGTCATTCCTGATACCAGCTTTCTGCCTACTCTTACTGATTGCTTATCCCTTGAACCTCTAGTAATCAAGGTGTCATTCCTGCCTGAAAAGACTCTGAATCTCTGTATGAATAAACCCCTCAGCTAATGGTGCTCCTATCCTCTTGGTCTTGGAGTAACTTCAGATTTTTACATTTATGCCTCTTGATACTGATTCCTGGCCTTACTGCCTAATCAGATCTATTGCATTTCACCAACAAGGAATCTTCCTGGAGTTCTGATCCTAGCTTACTTCATTTTGCCCGTTCCATGGGCCAACATCTGAGATATAACAGAGCCCACTGTAACATTATTTCTTCCACTTCTCAGATGCTCAGTCACTATAGGGTCAAGTTCATCTGATCTTGACACCAGGAATAAAACAAAATGAAACAAAACAACAACAAAACTTTTGCAGCTTCTCTGACTCAGAATCCATTGTTCCTACTTACCAGTATGATCCTTCCCATATCTCCCCCCAAACCTACCAGAATTTAAGTTCTAATTTCATCTGCTTCTCTCATCTTTTTTTTCCCCCATTTTAAGGTGAGTTGAATGGAAAGGGAAAAAGAATGTCTACAGTTTCTAGAATTTCTTAAGAAGAAGCGGGATGAAAACTTCCAGGAGTTTCTTGATCAGACAGGAAGGCTAAGAAATACTCAGGAAGAAAGGTTTAAGACCTCAGTGTCTATGGTTCTATTGCCATGGCAGTCCTACAATTTGTGGAGTTCTTTCCCCTCTAGTATCAGGTGGGCGGTGGGCCCAGTGATTTTCCTTCAGTGAACAGAATTTGGAATCAGTAATGAAATATCACTTTTGAGAGTAGGTTACAAAAAGACTGTGGCTTCTCTCTTGCACTCCCTTGCTTTCTCTTTTGCTTGCTTGTCCTAATGGAAACAAGCTCCCATGTCAGGAGCCGCCTATGGAAAGCTCCACATGGGAAAGAACTGAAGGAAACCTCTAGTTAATATCCAATGAAGAACTGAGACCTACAGCACAATGGTCCATAAGGAACTGAATCCTGCCAACAAGCATGAGAGTGAGCTGCGGATGACCCTTATAATGAAACTAGATCCCTAATTGATACCTTGTTTATAGCCTTATAAGAGGTCTTAAGGAAGAGTACCCAACTGATGTATGTGAATCCTTGAGCCACAGAAAGTGTGATATAATAAATCTTGTTTTAGGGGCACCTGGGTGGCTCAGTGGGTTAAAGCTCAGGTCATGATCCGGGGTCCTGGGATCAAGCCCCATATCAGGCTCTCAGCTCAGCAGGGAGTCTACTCCCCCTCTCTCTCTGTCTCCCTCTCTGCCTACTTGTGATCTCTGTCCGTCAAATAAATAAAATCTTTAAATAAATAAATCTTGTTTTAAGCAGCTAAGTTTGGGGTAGTATATTACACAGTGATATATACATATAATGCAAAATTCAAGAGAATTAAAGACAAAGAAGACAGAACAATTTTGCTACAATTTAGATAATTTCCACCCACCCTAAACCTTCCATTTCCCCATTTAGCTAGACTTGGAGGAAAGCCAAATCTAGCTTACTGACATATTTGTAGTGTGTGCCCTTCTCTGTGCCCAGTCCTGGGACATAAACTATGAAGGATTCAAAAGAAGATGGGGCCCTCAGGGAAGGAAGGAAACAACCATGGCCACAAGCAATAAATAGAAATCTCAGCATCCCCATTGTGTCACTACTTTCGCTGTCCCCAAAACTCATGAAACTCCCTCTTCAACTCCATGAGAAATATATAAGAAGAATGACAGAGAAGAATTTCTCTTACAGGGTAGACTGTTATGGGACAGCCTGAATTCCATTAGGCTCCAGGTTGAAAATAGGCAGGAAGGATCTTATCCCTAAGTATGATTTATTATGTCACCTGTGTTTATTTTTAATTGGTCACTAACATATCAAACCAGGATATTTCACATAAATACCAGCTTTCTGACCTGTCTTGAAATATCAGAGGATCTGGCCCCACTGGGTCATCCCTCTTACACGGGTACCACAGCCTAGCACAAAGTGGGGCTTTCTTCCCCTCTAGTCTGATGTGTGCTTGTCATTTTGCCCCAGTCGTCTCCCAGCCCTCTTCACTAAGTTAAGCTGGCTGGCATTTCAGTTTCCAGATGGTATGCTAATACTCTCTGATTATTTTTAAGCTATAGAGTTCTTCTGTGTCTTCAGAGAATGATAGCCCCAATTCTCTGCCTCTGTATAAATCCCTCAGGTAAAAGCCCAAGAGTTGGTCCACAGTAGGTATTCAGTAAGTGTCCCCCTTTCCCCATTCCATGGACAGAGACAACACAATTTTTTTCAGGCTTTGTGAAATTTTTGCAACTAACAAGTACTTTTCTATACTTGCTCATTGTATTGTTGGGATCTTGGGGGTGACTCCAGCTTTTCCGTCTCCTGTCCCAAGCACTGGGCTCCACTAAGGATACAACAGTGAACAGAAGAAAGCAAGCTTGGCTCTTACAGGGCATATAGTCCCCCAGTAAACTCAAGAAGACAAGTACTGTTTGAGTAAATATAGTGAACTGACTGAGGTGAACTTTCCAGTCCCTTCCAGGCATAGAAGTCTATAATGCATCTCCCTTAAGATATTCCCCTTTCTTTTCTTTCTTCTCCCTCCCTATCCTTGAACCAATATAAGTGGGTCTCCTTGCCCTTTTTAGGAAGCACAACACCATGGATTCTGGATGAATCCAGGGCTCACCAGAGCTTTGGAAGAGAAGAATGAGGTGAAGGAGTGGTCTCATCCCTGCCTCTCTAAAGAGGTATCTCATAACTTATCCCAGAGAAACTGACCACCCAAGCTCTCAGAGGCCATGGAATAAGGAAGAGAAAAAAGAGACATCTAACTTCTCCAAGAAGAAAGCCAGTGTCTGGATTAGCAGGGCCCACTGGTCTCCAAGGATAATTCATGCTGTCCTCATGCACATTGGACTCATGGTCTGGCTCTGACCTCTGAAGGATGGCTCTCAACCAACCGTCTCTAGAGGAAGCAGAAGCTGAAGCCTGGGAGGATCTTGGCCAGAGCCACAGCCATGAACTCAACTGCAACTGCACCTGAGTACACATTTCCAGGGGAGATGTGCTCTCTATGGAGGAACAGGAGCTCTGGCCCATGGGGTCCCTGTGAGATCACCCCAGCTGGTCTAAATTAATGTCTCTCTCTCTCTCTCTCTCTCTCACACACACACACACACACACATTTTTTAAATCTCACAACACAGAATCTCCTTTATTTCTTGATTCTATACTCTAACCCGCTGCTAAATCAACTTCTTAAAAAATAATTTTCTCTTCTGCTTACCTAAAACCTTTCCGTGCTGAATTTGCTGAGCAGCCAGCACATTTGTAAAAGCACATAGGCAAGCTAAACTCACTTCCGAAGCCAGCTTCACACCTAAGCATAAATAAGGGGTCTGGTCTTAGAAAATGAACCGCTTTCCTGACAAAAAAATTGCTTCTTGTTACCAAGGAAGAATGTGCCTCCTCTCCCACTCTTCTCTTTCTCTTCTCCCATGCCCTGCACTTTTCTTCTTTCTTTCTCCTGAATTTCAACTTCCAGCAAAGTCTATTCCAAAGCCCAAATAAGTAGAGGAGGTTTCATGTTGTCTCAGCCAAATAATCCCAGCTCACCCAAGCATTTAGTGTTCATGAAAAATGTTTGCACATTAGGTTTGCTGCCTGCTGGACTGATATCTCTCTCGCGTGTACTCTCTCTCTCTCTGTCTCCTTCTCCCACTTTCTTTCTCTCCTTACAAGCCAAGGACTGGAGATAGAAGAGAATGTTTGAAATATATTCAAATCACAGAAAGAAAAATAGTAGTTTAAAGAGAACTAGGAGAAAACAAGAGACCTGGTCATCCCTTTTTCTTTTTTTCTTCTCAACTTCTGTCAAGACAGATCTCCAAAGGCAAAGGAAACAAAAGTGAAAATGAACTTTTAGTACTTCATCAAAATAAAAAGCTTCTGCACAGCAAAGGAAACAGTCAACAAAACAAAGAGACAACCCACAGAATGGGAGAAGATATTCACAAATGACACTACAAGCAAAAGGCTGATATCCAAGATCTATAAAGAACTCCTCAAACTCAACACACACAAAACAGATAATCACATCAAAAAATGGGCAGAAGACATGAAGAGACACTTCTTCAAAGAGGACATACAACTGGCTAACAGACACATGAAAAAATGTTCATCATCATTAGCCATAAGGGGATTAAAATCAAAACCACATTGGGATACCACCTTACACCAGTTAGAATGACCAAAATCAACAAGACAGTAAACAGCAAGTGTTGGAGAGGATGTGGAGAAAGGGGAACCCTCTTCTACTGTTGGTGGGAATGCAAGTTGGCGCAGCCACTTTGGAAAACAATGTGGAGATTCCTTAAGAAGTTAAAAATAGAGCTACCCTATGACGTTGCAATTGCACTGCTGGGTATTTACCCCAAAGATACAGATGTAGTGAGAAGAAGGGCCATCTGTACCCCAATGTTCATAGCACCAATGGCCACAGTCACCAAACTGTGGAAAGAGCCAGGATGCCCCTCAAGAGATGAATGGATAAAGAATATATGGCCCATATATAGAGTGGAGAATTATGCCCCCATCAGAAAGGATGAATACCCAACTTTTATATCAACATGGACAGGACTGGAGGAGATTATGCTGAGTAAAATATGTCAAGCAGAGAAAGCTGATTATCATATGGTTTCACTTACTTGTGGAGCATAAAGAATAACATGGAGGACATTGGAAGAAAAAGGAGAAGTGAGTTGAAGGAAGTCAGAGGCAGAGATGAAACATGAGAGACTGTGGACTCTGAGAAACAAACTGAGGATTTTGGAAGGGAGCTGGTGGGGATTTGGGTAGGCCTCGTGGTGGGTATTAAGAAGGGCATGTATTGCATGGAGCACTGGGTGTGGTGCATAAACAATGACTCTTAGAACACTGAAAAAATAAAATAAATTTTTTTTAAAAAGTATTTACTCTTAAAAGTCCTTTACTTTTTAAAGACCTTGTGGTACTTTGTCTCATCCAACTTTGGTGTGAGAAAACAAAAACACCTGTACTCAACCATGTTGCTTTATCCTAATGAGTTATTTTTTATGTCACTTCTAACAATGCAGAAATGAAAGACAATCTGTTTTATTTCTAAAGGCAAATTTTTCTATGTCAGCCAATATCCAAATAAAAATAATGAAAACCATACTTGAGTATCTAAAACCAAGAATTGAGTATAGGGAATTAGTTACCCAGGTGATGGAAGAGCAGAGAAGTCAGATAAGACACAACAGGTCAAATTTGAAGGTAGCAACAACAGGATACAACCACTACCCCTAGGCTGCAGGGACAGAGGGGGAAATGGAGTTATCAGAATCCAGGGTCTGGGGCCACCAGACAGAAGCTGGAACCAAAGTCCATTTGTCTGGTAGGATTTGGAGTCAAGAAAGACAAGTAGCTTCTACTGGAAAAACCACCTAAGAATAGGAAGGTGAAGTAGAAAAAATACTGTCTCTGTCTTCCTCTCTCCCTCCCATCTGCATCCAGTACCTCCCATTGGCAAAATCCAGCTGGAATCCAGCTGGTCCAGGAGGCTGGAAAACACAACCTAAAAATGGCTAGCTCCCTGAGGCTCCCAGCAGAGCAGAGAAACATGAAAGATGCTGTTGAAGAACAAGCCCAAGACTCATACTTGATCTTTCCATTCTTCCCTCCACGGTGCCCCCACTACAAACATCCTCACCCAACCACTGAACAAACAGGTTGCAAATTCCAGAGGCGCTGGAAACTGGGACTGTGAGGAAAGGTGCCATGTAAGTAAAGCTCAAGTTCACAGCCAAATTCAGCTCTTCTAAGTTCTGATTCTGGGCACCTTTTCCTCTAATTATTAGGGCTACCACCCTGTCTGGTTTTTGTGTCCAATTCTAGGAGTATGGAGTGCAATGAGTCCCAGGCAGAGCATAGGAAATGACTCCACACTCACATCAGGGAGCTTTTCAATGGAACCTAGGCTAGAAGTGTGCTCTCACATGGCGGTAGATGGTTCTTAGTCTCATTCTCTACCAAAAGCAGTCATGTGGAGGTTCTGGGGTCAAAGAAGATATATTGGGGGATCTTTCTGGATATCCTCTGAAGGTTCTTTTTGAGCTTTCTCAGCAATCAGTTCTTCCTGGACATGGGCCCACCCCATACCCAACCCCAGCCCCAAGGCTGGAACAAAGCCTCTAGAAACAAAAGTATCAGAAAATGGCTCCATTTGAATGTCTCATAGAAGAGCTATGAATTTGTTCTTAAATAATCTACTCTGAGTGGAATTCAACAAATCACAACTAAATCCTCCTTCTGGCAAAATGATTCCATCTTCATTATAACTGTGTTATCACTTTTATTATTGCACATGTCTTCTTCTCCCCTTAAAAATGGAGAAGGAGGAGAGAAGCCCAAATATACTATAAACAGAGGACTGGAAAATTGCCCCAGCAAAGCATAAAGGCTAAACAATGACTAAGGGGGTTGTGATATGTATCAACAGAGACCCACATTCATAAACAGTGGAATGGGAAGGGATAGATGTGCATGAGCTGGACAAGAGGAGATTTCAGACTGAGAGGTGGGGTGGGGAAGGGGCATGGGCACTATTAGGAGAATGGCTGAGCAGGCTGAGTCTTTTCACCCTGGTTTGGGAGGCCCCAACTAGAGAGGATGAACACAGACCATACGGACAAGCATTATATGATTCACTTAATGAGGCTAAGAGACAACAGTTTAGCAGGAGCTGAGGCTGGGGCTCCTGAGTCAGGCTGCCTCGGTTCATGGATCTCTTCCACTTCCTGCTTGTTTTGTCGCCTGAGGCAAAGGGATTTACTAATCCCTTAGAACCTCAGATTCCTCACTTATAAAATGAGATCATTTGCTCAGAGAATACTTGTTGAATATAGTAATGTGCCAGGCACTGTTCTAGGTGCTGGGAATCCAATATGGGGTAGGGAGAGGAGAGGACACCCTTGCTCTCAAGGAGTTCATATTCTGGTGGGGGAGAAAGATAAATACAGATTAACCAAAAAAATAAAAATAAAAATAAAAAAGAGAGAGAGTATAACAATGGTGGGTTCTATAAAGAGAAATAAAGATAGGCAAGAAGGAAGAAGTGATAGCAGAAAGATGTAGGCTATTTACAGAGTGGTCGGGAAAGAACTGCATGAACATGTGAACTCAAACAGACATGGAAAAGAAACAAAAGAGAGAGATCCACAAGGATATGGGGAGTGGAGGATGTTCTGGGCAGAGGGGAGTGCAAATACCTTTCAGTATCCAAGCCTTGTTACATGGGGATAATATCAGACGTTAGCACAGCTCCTGGCACATAGTAGGCACTTAATAAATGTTAGCTATTATTTTTAACCATAAATGGGATATTCATAAACCTAATTTTTACTCAAGGTAGAGCAGCAAGAACAGTAAGAAAATCAACAAATTCACCTCAGCTCTGGATCCTTGTTCTTCCCCCACCTCCATCTATCACACAAAGATGCTTACAAAGACAGACGGTGCTCTCAGCTTTTGTTACCCGCAAAAAAAGGAGGGTGGGGCACAGTGTATGATAACCCAAATCAGCAAAACACCCAAAAGGCCTATCCAAATTTTTAATAGATGGCTTTGTTCAAAAGATGTCCTTGCCTAGTTATGTGGTATTCACTCTAGCATCAAGGGGAAGAGCATGCGGTACAGAAATTGGCATCAGATACCAAGTTTTCAATTCTTGGTTACAGTATCAGATAAGTCTCTTAGCCTCTCTGAGCTCACAGGATTGTTATGAGGATCAGATGCAATGACAACTCTGGGAGCCTTTTGTGAACCATACAACTGCATTTGATTATTGCTCTATGATGAAAGTTGAGTGAATCATCTGAGCTCACAACCACAGTTGGGGTGGGACATGGCCCACCCACATTTTGCATGATTAGGAGACACAAGCCTGAGACCAACAATTGCCCCAAGGAAGTCACAGAGCCAATCAGAGTCACAAAGGGACTCTTCTGCTCTTCTGTTTTTAATACTTTCTGGGATGAAGTTGATGGCATTTGTTTAGATTGGCATTGAAGGGGAATCATTCTGTTGTGAATCCAAGTTGCTTAGAAAGGAGTTACCGACCCTGCCAACAATTTGATTAGAAGAGGCACACACAGCAGGGGATAAAGGAGGCAGGCATTTCCTGCAGTGTTCTACTGAGATACAGACCACAAAATTCAAGTCCTAGATATGGCATGGCTTCATAGGAGATTCCGCCCACGCCTAAGATGAATAAGGCTTTCGGGAGCTGCAAATGAGCTTCTTACCATAGAGATTCAGAGAGACCCCTATGCTCACTTCAGTCTTCCTTTGTTATTTTAGAGTCACTGAAATTTCAGAGTGGATATAAGTGAAGAGTGCCTTCCAAGTGAATTCCTCCAAGTGCTGAGGCTTAAAAAGAAGTAGAAGACATTGTGGAAAGAATCATTGGGGTTTTATAGTTTAAGGACAGTAATAGCTCTGATAATAACCCAGGCTGTTATTGGGCATAGGGTATTGGGCCAGATAAAGACTGCCTCCAAAACTCAACTTAGTGATCATTATTGGCAGAAAAGGAAGACCGAGAAAAATAAAGAGGACATATCTAAAATTCCTGACACTTCTCAAGTTTCTTTCAAAACATCAGACATCTGATCAGGTTCTTTTGGGTCAGGTTGGATCAGGTTGGTCACCCAGATTATCTGTTCATTGTCAGATTATCTGTTCATTGTCTGTTCAAAGAGTGACTGACTCAATGGGTATCTGACAAAGTTTTAAGGAAACTCCTCACCCAAGGTTGATATCAGCTCCAAGCCAGTAGATTGAGAGAGGACATGATGGTGTAAAGAAGGCACACATAAGTCTTCCAAGAATAGTGCTTTCAGGAATTCTAGTCTCACCCACTGTTTCTGAGGATGCATGTTCTCACATTAAATTCCAATTCCCATTACTCTTGGGCAAGAATCTAGCCCTCTTTCTATTTATCAGACAGTGGGAGGTACCTATGTTACAAAGCGCAAATTTTAACCCAACTAGAGCAAGCATGGGTCTCCAGTCCAAGAAATGAAAAGAAGAAAAAGATGATGCCAGGGACCATACCACCACATTCTCCAAAGACAAGGTACAATCTAGGGTAGTTGAACTAAACAGGCAATGTGGCCATATTGTGCCTGCATGAAAATGTTCCATTCAAGGAAATTAATGCCATCTAGATTTTTTCTACCTAATATTTACACCATCCAGGGGCACCTCTAGTAGCTAATAGATGAGCAATGGCAACTTTGGTAAGCGTGAGCATTCTGGATTATTTACTTATTGAGGAGAAAGGGCAGGGCGAGGAAACAAGAAGCATTCTTAGAAATATAGGGGGAGAGAGAGGAAGGGAGGAGAAAAAAGGAATAGGAAAAAACAGGGCAGAGAATGATGAAGAGGCTGCCCGATGAACTAAAAAAATGTGAGATTAAGAATTTGAACTGCATTCAAATTCTAATTTAGAGGCTAAATAGTTTTTATTCCATCATAGCCATAATGGAAAAAAAGTTAAATAAGAAACCAAGATGAATGCATTCCTGTAGTCAAGTAAGCAGATAGATGTAAGAGTTCTGGTTTCCTTACCATCCCTTTCCTTTTCTCTACATCTATTGTTATCCACAAGCCTAAGAGGGACCTGGGCATCTATTCTGAGCCAGCTTTCTAAAGAACGCAGACACTTTTGGATCTTCGTACTCTAGGCACTTTGGGATCTCGGGGGCTAGAGGCTTGTGACTCTCCTCTGGGATGACTGGAAACCTGATATTAGGAGATTTAAGCTGATTCCTGAGTAATATTAAACTTTATTGGAAAAAAAAAAAAGAATTGAGAAGAAAATGTGTTTGGCAACACTAAGTATGTGTCCACTGAAGCTTAGTTCTTTCAACTGCCCACGTTTGGTGGTTGGCTGATTCTTCGGGTATTAACATCACATTGGAATGCAAGCCCAGAAGCCTGGGGCAGAGACTTAGAATTCTGAGCTCCATGGAAGGCCCACCATTGGCAGCCAAAGTTTTAAAATGTGCTTGACAAGCAAAAAGAAAAATTGGCTGTACATGCTTCTACTATAACACAACTATTTGCTTTGAGGACTGTGCCTAGAGTTATTGCTTTGAGGGGAAAAATGCATAACTTTGGAAAAGGATGGCTTATTTCTGCAAAGGACCTGGGGCTGCAGCCCTACCTTTGGTGAATCTCAGGGACTGCTTTCTGTAGTTATGTTCCATATCAGCATTGTTCAAAGGCACTCACCGGGGCTTCCTGGCATATGGCCCAGAGAAGAGACACCATTCCCAGAGACACAGAGAACAGGTCCAAGTCCTGACACGAAGACAGCAAAGAATATTTGGAAGGGAGAGATCACAGAAGGAAAACTATTGACTGATTTAATATTGGGGTGTCTCATAGGTAAAATGTATGAAAGAGGCAGTGCCCATTATTTATTAGTAAGTTAAATTAATCTTGTTTTACACCCAAAGTTTCTTTGTTGTTGTTTTTGACTTTTTTTTTTAATAACCCAATCACTTTGCAAACTAAAGAATAAATACAGGCAAAATACATTCTTTGGGTTTCAACTCCACTCCCTGGATTTTCAGAAAAAACAAAGTTGGTTTGGAATTGTTTTACTATTTCCTTGCCATATGACTTTAGACAGAGTCAAATTCTTTTTCTGCAAAATGGGGCCAGTAACACACTTTTTATAGGATTGTCATGAAGATGAATGTCTTCTGGTTCAGGTGTGTGCCACCAAATAGGCATGCAGTGGTGGGAGCTACAACTATCATCGCTGTGATGTGGGTGAGCTGATGGATAACTGTCACACAAACAGACCAGGGGGTTCAGAAGACCATTAACAAAAGCACATTCTACTAGCTGAGTGAGCCCCTGTGAAATCAGGTCCATCATAACAGCTGATGGTGGAAAAAGAGAAAGAGCTCAGCTTTAGGGCAAATGCTGGGTCTCAAATGCTGGCCACCTTGCAGTAGAAATAGGGTCAATTCCTTTACCTTCTGTGGCATAGTTCCTTCATCTCTAAAATGGGGGTGATCATAATACCAACCTCAGAGCGAAAGACTGAAAATTAAATGAGACAGTCCATATAAAACGCACTTGGAATAACGGTCCGGTACATAGTAAACACTGAATAAAATTAGTTATCTCTATTATGTGGTCCATCTTGTAGCCAAGATCTGGCTAGAGGACTGGAGCTGTTTTTTATTAAAGTTAGTGCAGTCTGTTTCATCTCATTTTGGGTTTGGGAGGTTTTTTGCAGAGGGTGGGGGGTGGGATTATTGCATTGAATGGATTAGACCGGAGAACTGACTTGTATTTTATGATCAGTTGGGAGAACTCTGACGACACAGGGTGAAAAATCTGCTACTGACCATACTTGGGGCTTCAGTCTGAGTCTGGTGTGCCCTGAAAACTACCTAATATGATAGATACTAAGTATTTTGATCTGTAAAAAGAGGGGAGTAACATCTACTTTTAAGAGCTATTGGAGGGGAGTTGAGGGAAATTGGAAGGGGAGGTGAACCATGAAAGACTAGGGACTCTGAAAAACAATCTAAGTGGTTTGAAGGGGTGGGGGTGGGAGGTTGAGGGAACCAGGTGGTGAATATTGGAGAAGGCACGGATTGCATGGAGCACTGGGTGTGGTGCAAAAACAATGAATACTATTATGCTGAGAAAAAAAAAGAATCTATACAATTACTAATATAACAGAATAAAACATAAAGGGTAAGAAAAAAAAGAGCTATTAGAAAATTATGGGAGTACTATATGAAAGTTTGGCACATAGTTGGTACACACGTGTTTACTTAATTGACTTTATTGGGAGGACACAGACAATTGGGGAGCAGTGGAATCTAGGAAGGACATGCCCAGGTAGAAATGCCAATGAGTGTTAAGAACCCTGGCTGTCTTCATTCTACGCATGGCGGGTGGTCTGGCAAGGAAAGAAAGGTTGTGTGGTAGGCACTCACTTTGGCATAAAATCCCTCCCACAAGGACACATCCTACTGTGGTGAAGGGAAATTCAATTCAGCAAGGAAATCCTTGGTTTCACTTGTCTCCATTTCTCCTCCCCCTCTGCTCTGGTGAAGCAGCTATTTATGAATCCATTTCAATAAAACAATGAGATAGATGCACCCCTCATTCCTGTTTTATAGACAAAAGAACCAAAACTCAGTGAGATTGAGAAACAAACCCAAGGTCTCAAAGCTAATGAGCATGAGGCTGGGATTCCACCGTATACCTTGGGGATCCTGTGTCTTTGGCCTCTTTCGCAGACCTCGGCAGGTCCTTCAGCCCAGCCTGCGAACTCACACTGCAGACAGTTCAGAGAAACCAGCCCTGAGGCCAGGCCAGCAAAGATGTGGACATGGGCTGGATTTTCTGCCCCTGTGACTTTTTACTCATTCCCAAAATTATTCCAAAGAGAGTTAAAATAGCGAAATGAGGAGCTGCCTGGTTACGTCTGATTCCTATAAATCAGGGCTTTATGTAAAGGATGATTAAAAAAAAAAAAAGAAATGAAACAAAGAAATGAAAAAGTCAGCTCTAGAGGAACTTAGCACCCTTTGTTGCCCCTCATTCCCAGTGAGGCTTATAATGAGCTCATAAATGCTAATGAGGAGTGCTCTGTGGTTCCCAGCAGCGTGGTTAGAGGACAGAAATATAGCAGGGTTGGGGATATGTACCCACCCCTGATCCTCAACCTCTGCTGCGGCCCTAGGCCAGGCTGTTTGCAGGAGGAGGAGTATCACCATCTGCTCCAACAGCTCCTATGCTTGCCCACTTGGACCCTCTCCACAGCAGTGTCTCTGACCTAGATTATCTACTCTGGGATGATGGCTTCAAAGCCCTCTTTGAAAAGTCATCCCTCAGAGTTGTGAGCTCTCCCTAAGGCTCGGTCAGAAGTTATGTGCTGAGTACCCATTACTGTGCCCAGAACTCAGCCAGGAGCTGTGAGAAGTGGCTCCCGGCACGCTGCCTCTGGTCTCATCACCCTGTCATTTAGCAGTCTCCACAATGTGACCTTCAAGCATCTGTACCAACCACAAGCCCACTGGGAACAGAGGGTGTGTAGGCTGGGACACAGGACAGAACAGGAGGAAGGAGTTCTGTATAAGGTAGAGCAGGGTTAGGGGAAGTTAATAAGAGCTGGAGACACTCTTGCCCTTCACCATCTGTGGGTCCACATGGCTATACAAAAGGGTTGCTGTCCCTGCAAACTGGCATGGGAGATTCCTAGGGAAGATACTCCTGGCCTCCTCCTCCTCTGTCAACTCCAAAGAGGAGCCAGCAAGCAAGGGAGCCCATGAGTACAGCCCAGAGACAGCATCCAGGGCCCTGAGCAGGCTGAAGGAGAGCGGCATAACTGACTAGAGGGACCTATGGAGAATATCCAGCAAAAGAACCCTCCAACCTTATCTCTAAGGTTCCTGAAGGGACATGAGCATCCAGACAAGCGTGGCCTCCCATTCCTGCCACCTGCTGTCCCCACTGCCTGGTGCTTCCTCAAGTAGATCTGTCCATACCCATATCAACACACCACTCACATTTCAGACTGGACAGTGAATGTAGGGTTTTCCTTGAAATATCCTCTAAGAAGCCCAGTCTCTTAGTCAGCCTTGTATTGGAGGTATTTTTGCACTTCTCTAAGACTGTCATTTCTCTCCATAAGTGAGTTGAAAGAAAGGACCGTGTCCAGCGCTTCCTTTGCTTTGCAAGAGCAGATCCTTCTCTGGTGGATATGGGAATGGTGGATCAGAGGTACAAGGAAGGTCATCCCCTTCCCATGAAGACCTTAAACTATCTCTCCACATAGTGGATTGTAGGTAAATGCCTCACACCAGGGAAAAGACAGGCCCAGGACAAATTTGTGCCTCTGAGTTTTATAAACAAATATTTTTGCCTCAGCCTGGAGTCTTGAGAGTTGGAGGGGACAGGGAAGTTGGGAATAGGAAACCTGATATGAGTCCCCGGGGATCTGGAAGGACACATCGTACTTTGACCAACATGGTTTTCTTACCCTGTGGAATATGTACAAATACCAAGGTATTCATCATGGCACATTGCTTAGAAATCATTAAAGGTCTTGGTCTACTGCACCCTTCTTTCTATAGCCACAATAGTGGTTATTCAAAGAGAGAAAGAGCCAGGAAAGGACAAGAAATGCATGTCCATAAATGCATCTTGCACAGTGTGGACTTCCAGGACGTTCTGCTAAAAAGCTCTTGTTTAAATTGAATTCTTACAATCCTGTGAGTTGGTGTTCCCAATTTACAGATGAAGACATTGGGACTCCAGAGAAGTGATATCCCCAGCTCACTGGTCACCCAGCTAAGCTGAGATGGCTGAGGAGCCTGAAATCTGTTCCCTCCAGACATCAGTCCTACTCCTCCTTGAGGTCAGGTCTCCGTTCTCCAAAATGGCAACATGGATCTTCAGTGCTTGGGGGCAGTCACCACATGAGGCCCTGGGCTAAGAGATGATGAGCCCTTTGCTTCTACAGCCTACACCCTCACACATGGGGGTTATGGCTGTCAGTAGAGAGCCAGCCCTGCTAAGGTGCAGTGCCCACATGGGACGAGGAGGAACCCATGGAGGCCATCTAGGGTTTTTAGGATCTGTGCTGTCCCCTCATTCCCAGTGAGGCAAAGGGAATGAGGTGTCCCAAGCACCTAAATGCTTAGATTCCTGGAAATGCCCCCAACTTGCCCTGGGAGCAGAGGGCCAGGCTTTTGGACTCTGCTCTCTGCTCTCTGGGAGGGGCCCAGAGACTTTGCATGCACTTCTGGGGAGCCTTACATTCTCATCCCTTTCTTGGATGGTCTCCTCACTTCTGGCAGTGCCTCTCTCCCATGATGGAGTCTGCTGAAGTAAGACTGCATAGGGGAAGAAAAGGTGCAAAACAAAACAAAACAAAGCAAAAGACATGGAGGAATAAAATGATCTGCATATGCTTAAAGCCTTATGCAAAAGTCTTCTCTTGTGGCGACCTACTCCCTCTGCCCACTCCCCCACTCCAGGGAGCTGGGACTCGAGCAAGTCTTACCAACATAAACGCAAGTCCAGCTTGGTCTATCAAGAGTGAAGTTCAGAGATGCCTTGGAGGCTCATTCCCTTAAGCTGCTGCCTTTGGCTCAGGTCATGATCCCAGGGCCCTGGGAGCGAGTCCAGCATGGGGCTCCTTGCTCAGCAGGGAATCTGCTTCTCTGACTGCCTGCTCGGCCTGCCGCTAACCCTGCTTATGCTCTCTTTCTCTCTGACAAATAAATAAATAAAATTAAAAAAAAAAAAAAAGTGAAGTTCAGGGAGAAAAACTTCATGGAACTGAAGGGGTTAAAGACACATACACCATCTGGCCAGAGGAGTTCATGAGGTTCTTTTTTTTTGGGGGGGGGGGAGGGTTGAGACTCTACAGGAGAAAGTGAGTGGAAGCATTTCCAGAAAGAGAGAGATGTGTGAGGTGGTATCTGAAACATGTGCCTCCCACGGGGATGGGAGCATCTGTGAGTGTGTGTGAGTGTGGGTGCATGGGTGTGTGCCCGTGGGTGTGAGCACACACACACACACACACACACACGTGTGTGAATTTCTGCACGGCCGTGGAGGGGCTGCCAGGGAAGAAAAGCAGGGGTGTGGTGGGAGGAGCTGACAAACCAGAGCACAAAAGTGCCAACGCTAAGGAAGGGGGATCTTCTAAACCCCCTCCTGGCCGACTGCCACGTAGCGTTCTCCTCAGTCATCTTCATTTCTGTCTTAGGTTTCCATAAACAGTGCAGTTATTTATTTTATTTTTGTTTGAAATGTTAAACAAGCCCCGAAAGGAAAAGCTGTTGAGGCAACTCGTGGCGTCTCCGGAGAGCAGTTGCACTGCCAGCACTTTCTGCAAGGGCTCGGCGAGTTCGCCTCTCCCCTGCACCCTCCTGCCCAGGCTCTGATGAAGCCCCCACGCACCCCTGCCCTGGCTTGGGGCCCACAGCTTCTGGGATCCTTAATTTGACCTGTTTCCGTTTCCAGAGTGTAGGTCATGCCCCTTGCCCTCCAAGGAGAACCTCTGGTCTGGAAGTGTCTCTCCCCAAGCTGGCAGAATGAATCACAATTCTAAGGACAACAGCAGCACCCAGGATCAGGACTAACACTCACAGAGCGCTTATTAGGTACTGGGTACTGTTGAAGATGAAGAAGGGGCACACGCACTAACACATTTCACCCTCGCTGCAGGCCTGAGGGGCAGTTGTCATGATTATTCCCATTTTACAGATGAGGAACCTGAGGCACGGAGAATTAAGAGATTTAGTTATAGGAGACAAGGCCAATAGTGCTGGGCCCAGGGCGAGGCCAGTCACATGCCCTGGGCACAAAATGTAAGAGGGACACCCAGAATTCGGTAATCAAGATAAATAATATTTTAACGCAAGGTCTTTTTAGAAGTCCAAGTTAATACAGAAAAATCTGCAGTGAACAATGTATCAAGATGTTAACTGGAGACAGGTCCAGGAGATTCAATTCCAGTCATTCTGGCTGTTGTTCTTTACGCCCGCGCCGTGCTGCCTTGTTTGGCATTCATGGAGGACCAAGCCAGGCCCTTGCTTTTGTGCAAGTCACCTCTCTTGCTTGTTCTTGTCAGCCTCATAGGGTGGACGCTGCTTTCCTCACTGGAGAGACCAGAAATCTGAGATAGAGACAAAATTTTCTATCTATCCATTGTTTGTTTATGTTTGCTTCTGCCTTCAAAGAACAACAAACCCAACTAGAATCCCGAGCAGGACCTGATCCCAAGTTCCCTCTGAACCCCGTGCTCTTTCCATGAGCTCACAGCTGCCTTGGTGAGCAGCCCTTCCCTCCCTCCCTGCCCTGGAAAGGAATCTGACAGGCAGGAGGGAGAACCGCTCACAGGGGCAGCAAGAGAGCTTATGACAAGTCTGTTCTCTTAGCCAAACCCACCCTCGAGACACCTCCTGTTCAGCCAGGAAGGCCCTTTGCCAGCCTTCCCACTCCTGCACAGAGCCAGGGCAACTGTACAAAAGACCCTTCTCCTTTCCGACTCCTCACTGGTCGGCCCGAGGCTGCCTTGCCCGCCAAGCCTACCCCTCCTGCTCCTTCTGGACTCGACAACACCCAAGACACAGACATGTTTGTGCATGAGCCTCCATCCCAGCTCCCAGCCCCACTCCAATGAGGAAGGGTCACAGGCTTGCAGCGGGGGTGCAGGGAAACATGGAGGGCGGTCGGAGACCCCAGGGCCAGAATCCAGCTCTTGAAGAAGAGAAATGGAATGCTGTCTCCATCCCAAAATTTAGGTCACTGGAACAATTATGGTGTGGCACAGATACCTGATTGACTGCACTCTCTCAATTTGCCAGGAGCAACATTTTGGAAGATTTAAGGCAGATGTGGAGGGACTGTAAAGAGGTCAAGGAGGGAGGGTCAGCCAGAAGTCATCTCTATCTGTCCTGTCTTCAAGAGACTCGGCTCTCCCTGACCCAGACACAGTGGTTCTCTCCTGCTCCTGAGACCCAGCTGCCAAGGCTCATTCTTCCCCTGTGGGTGCCCCCTGACTTCTAATTGCCCCCTCTCCTCCACATCCCTCCTCCAAGGCGAAAGAAAGAATGGGGCTTTGGAGCCAAGCAGGGATATGTCCAAGTCCAGACTGCCTTTGCTACTCACTGTATGGCCTAGGACTGGTTACCTGCCCTCTCACACCTTCACTTCAGATGTGTAGAATAGAATAGGGGTGTCTATGTCAAAGATTGGGTACAGTTCTCAGCAAAGTGAGATGTTAGTTCTCCTCTCTAGCTTCTTCAAAAACTTTCTGGGGCACCTGGGTGGCTCAGTCAGTTAAGCGTCTGCTCTTGGCTCAGGTCATGATCCCGGGATCTAGCCCCTATGCAGCTCCCTGCTCACTGGGGTGTCACTTCTCCCTCTGCCCCTCCCCCTGCTCATACTCTCTCTCTCTCTTTCTCACTCTCTCTTAAATAAACAAATAAAATCTTTTTAAAAAGGTCTTTTCAGCATGCCCTCATTTTGCTCACCCTTCAGGGATGTAGACCCTTTCAGAAACTGATAAAGAGTCTTTAGTAAAAGCCTTCACAGCAACGTCCTTGATTAGCCCACCTCTACCCAACCCAATATGTGGAATCCCACACCGCTCTTCCAACTCGTCAGCAAGATGGGATAAAGCTTGAGGGCAAACCATAAATCCACCCCTTTCCCACCAGAATCCTGAGCCCACAGAGATATAAGAAGGAATAAAGAAGCTGGAGAGCAAAACATCACCTACGTTACTGTTAAAGCTGGTGAATGTGGCTTAATCTGGAGACAAGTGGGTTTTCTTATTCTGAACCCCAGAATTGTACAGCAGTCCCTACCCACTTGCAGACCTCACTGGGCTAGGGCAGACTTCCCTGGAGGGCAGATTCTGCCTTCAAAATCTCAAGACCTAGAGGAGCAAGACAGAGCACGTGTTTCCGACAGGTGGGCCCACTCCAAAAGGAAGAGTACAAAGAGACAACCAGGCTACACATTCCCATCCAAATTCACCAAAGTGAGTTACTTCTCCAGGGAAGAAGTGAGCAGATGAGAAGAAACCAAGAGTGTTCATCTAGTGGAATCCCCCACACTTGGAAGGAATTATCAGAACGAGGAAGATGTACTCAACATCCCCTAAACCCTACATAATAATTTTGTTTCTTTCAATCTGATAGCAAGAACAAAAACAACAAACATATATACATATCTATTCCATTAGGCATGTATATATACATACATAATGTTATCTAAAAATTGGAAAATAATAGAAATCCTCTTAACATTTTTGTGTGAAGAATAAATGGAATCATGCACTTAGCACTTACTAAATGCACTCAATACATTCTAATTATAATAGCAACTTGAAGAGTAACTAAATGCTGGCCTAGGTGACAAGGAACAGGCAGGATACGAAGCAATGGAAATTGACACAAGCATACAGATAACATTTAATTCACCCCAGAAAAAAAGAAGCACTGAAAAAAGAGACCAGTCAGTGGAGAGAGAAATGGCACTGACCCTAGGGTGATCAGGGAAACCCCCATGGCCAAGGCGACATGTGTACTTTGTGTTCTGAAATGATGTTCTCAGGCAAAGAAGTTGTACCAGAAGAGTAGCCCGGTTTGAGTGAGGTGTCATGTTCTCAAAGTTATAGTAATGGGAAGCAAATTTTTAGATTCCTATCAACACCCCTACCAGCCTCTCTTTGGGCTTGGTGCTAGCCTTAGTTATAGGAGAAGTAGCAGCTGGGGTGAATTTGACAGACCTTTTAGCTGAGGAAGTGGGGAGGACATACCCTTTCAGTCCACTTGCTTCACCATCAGTGTTCTCATCCCTATGTGGGATGCTCTTTTAGAGCTGAGAGTTCATCTCTGTCTGGTTCTAGCACCTCCCTGCTAATGCTCATCCCTTAGTGGCAATCCTCAGTTAACTAGGTTAGGCAGCTTTTCCCCAGCCTATGTTTTCCTCTGTGCCTCTCTGATCCAGTCCCTCTGGGCCACAGCGACAATCTCCCCCCTCCGCCAGATCCCACACCCTACCATGGGCTGGCACCCTTTTATCAGGCCACATCTCTGGGCGTTGGTGGTGCAGAGCAAGCTAATGTCAGCACTTCTACCTCTTCGCCCAAGCCAGTCCCTCCAGCCCCTTAACCACACGACATGCTCTCTTCTGACTCTCTCTCTCTATGTCAGCACATTCCCAATCTTCAGCTAACCAGCCACACTCCCTTGATGACACGTGAGAACACCTCCCTAGCCTAGATGCATACATTTTCTCCTGGTTCAACAGAAATTATGGCAACAGAAGGGCAGAAGTCTATGGGGCTGAATTAGAAACACCAGAACAGAATCCTGTGTTAACTTCAGGAGTGCGCAGTCCTTTCTAGGTTACCTGCTTTGGGCCCCCTGGCCTCCTGGGGACACAAATGGAACATCCCAATGTTCAAGTTAGTTGAAGTTTGGCCACTCAAATCCAATCTCTGTTTATTTTTGTGGCGTTCTGGCAGAAATGTTAGCAGCCACCTCTGACTACTTCTGGAACTCAGCATCAATAAACTCATCTGCATTCTTTGTTTTGTGTAAAAAGAAGTCATATTATCAAGACCCAGATTCAGCCCACAGACATTTTTCCAGTATCGGGACAGTGTTAGAAACAACTCCCTGACTTTGAGTCTGCCCCAGGGCAGACAAAAAAGCAACACAGAAAGCCATTTGAATGAGAAAATACCACATGGTATTTGATATTGAATGAGAAAATACAACACATGGTGTGCTGTGTTAATTCCACTGCTGCTCAGGGACAGTAGTGCTAGGTTCAGTTAACTTGACGGAGATGAAAGTATTAGAAATTCAGTCTTTAGAAGTTAGTATAGTTCTCTGTGATTTTAGTAGAGACCTCTTTTGCTGGACACAGCCATGAGAGATGATACTAGTTCAATCCAGAATAGCCATCCTGATCACGGCTGGTCCCAGAGGCTAGAAACTTCCTGTCATTGTAGCTCTTTCTCTGAACTCCTTCTCCAAATGGCTGTAGTGCCCTGCCCTCCCGCATTGACTTTCCGCTAGAGTATTGGGACATCCCCCCTAGCCCAATCACATGACTCTTCATTTCTTCCATCTCGGCCCACCCAGCTCTCTAAAACCAGACTTGTTTTCCTGATTTTAATCCATTGCTAAGTCTTTCTAGTTGTCCTTCATGGTCCAACAAAGAGGAAACTCTTTAGCTGCCTTCCCAAGCTCTCTGAAGCTTACCCCATCTGGCCTTCCAGCCGTGTGATTCTGCTCCTCTGCTGGACCCCAAGATATAGGCCACCTACCTCTGTGACTTGCTGTTACACAAATTCCATCATTCTTTCTATAGGAAACACATCAAATTCACCCCACCCTCCCTACTACTTATCTATTGACTGGTAACCATCCCTTCAGATCTTACAATAGGGGATCTTTGTGATTGGCTAGCCCCAATACCCCTTTATTTGGGGATTTCATTTCTTCCTCATTCCAATCACATGGGTAGACACCTGACCCAGCATGACCAATACAGCTATTCTATCCCCAAGCCAGAGTGATGGGTCCATATTTGATGATATGCCAGGCAGGAGTAGTCAGGGTCTTCTGGGAGGGTTGACAGATGGGTGTTGGAGAGAGGAAAGTCTGCTGGGTACATGCTCCATGTTTCATGGCATCTGGGGCTCCAGGCTCTCCTGCTTATGTTGACTTCACTCTCAGGCAGAGTTGTGATACCACCCCAGGTCTTTGGATACATCTGGATCTGAACCTAGCTCTGCCTTTGGACTTACAAATTGCATGAAGCAAAAAAACAGGCCCCTGTTTGCTTTCAATAAATAATTCCATTTTGTTTTTAGTAAATAATTTCCCTTTGGCTTAAGTCAGAGTTGGGTTTCTGCTATTGATAGTTAAAAGAGTCCTGATCAAGACATTGACCACAGTTGCGTTAAGTACAAAGGGACACACATATTCTGCCTCATCTTATTTTTTGGAGTGTAAGCATCATTCCTATAGAACACACTGGTAACTGCTCCAAGGCAGCTCTTCTTCTGCATATCCATGTCCTCTGTTGTACCTAGCACATAACAGGACTTCAAACATACCTTTTGTTTGGTTGAATGAATGAGAAGATAAATATCAGACAAAAATAATCTGTTCTCCAATTGACTTTCACTGACCACATTCATTCATCCGTTAACTCTGGTAATGTAGGTAAATACAGTTTTTGTTGCCAAGGACATTTTCGATCTGTAAAAATAAAATAAAATAACATTGTTTCCAGACTTTATGGACACCCTGCCGCATTCTAAGTGGGAAAACATGACTTGGGAGCTGCATGGATTCAGACTTTCCCACATCTCTGGGTCTGAGCCAAGTCAGCTGAGAGATGCTGTCCCAGCGCTACATGAACTAGCGATGCCCACATCCCACCAGACCTGGGAACCAAGTCACCGATGAGAGGAGCTTTTAAAATGGGAGGGAAGAGAGCAAAGCTCTTGGAGAGCACCCCAAAAAGGGGGCTGACATCAAAATATGGCCTGAAAATCCAGTCACCTTCCATATTTCATGCCAGCTGGGGAAAGGTCAGACTACATTTTCATCTTGTTCTATGAGAAGATGACCTATTTATCTAAGAGGGTTTTAAGGAGTGCCTTCAGTTTATTTAGTGGTTGCGTCTTTTTTTTTTTTTTTTTTAATTTCCTGCCTCTTCCTCCCATATTTGGAGTGAGTTGGTCCAAGCCTCTAGACAGGGCCTTCTTTGGTACAGAAATTACTGGGGCACAAGGCCTGCATTTGTCTCTGCTTTCGTGCCCAGCCAGTGCTGCCTCCACCAACCTCATCCTCCACCTACCCCAAACCACTGTTCTTCACTGTTCTTCAGAAAGTAGCTATATTTCCATTTGGCTAGCCAAGTAGAGACTGGGAGAGGACCCTAGTCCATTTTGCCTCGCTGGTGCCCACTGAGGACGGTGGGCAGACAGCACTCTGTAACTATACACTTCTCCCCTTCACATGTTGGGGGCAGGAGTGGGAGGCTTGATTCTCCTTGTCTGACAGTACAGGTCCCCTTCTTCATTTTGCATACACACCTAGGAGGGTTGGAAGCTGATGCACACCTGACCAGACCTGCCCTCTTGCTTCACCACAACAAGGAAGCAGAGGCTCCATTGGCATCAGACGTCCCCAGCTGGGAGCAGACATCACTGGTTGAGAGGCAGAGCCGCCTCTTTCCCCTTGAGGTCAGACTCCTACCAAAAAACATGTCTTGGCTGCTTCTCACTAGGTTTGCAACATGGACACTCAAACAATGTGATTTGAATGAAATTAGTTAGTACTGTTGGAGTGAGTGACTCCGTGCACACCATGGACACCCGTGCACACACATGGGGGCACAGGTGCCAGCCCTTCTTTGCACACGGTCTTGTGCAGAAATGTGAGAGAAGAAACAAAGTGGAGAAGAGGATAGGAAAACCGATCAGAAGAAAGACAAAGGTAGATAAAGACAGCAATGGAGGGAAGCCCCCATCCCTACCTCATCCTGGCCCCTGCTACATCCCAGGGAATCTCACGCTAGAAAACCTTTCCTCCCTGTCCTCTGCCTTCCATTGCTAGCTTCCCTCTTCACATACATTTTCTTTAAGTCTCTTTCTCAAAAGAAAGCAGAAAAAGGAAAGACAGAAGAAAGAACAGGCAAAACAAAGAAAGAGGGAGGGAGGGATCTTCATTCAGGGGCATCCTTGCTCAGCTTAGCTGCAGACGTTCCTCGGCTTTCCAGCCAAGCCTTCCAAGAGCACTCTGCACCCTGATTCCCTGCTGGCATCTGCCCTTCCCTCTTTATAGTAACCCAGCACTGGTTCCCACTGCAGATGGAAAGGACTCCTGCACTGGGCACCATTAAGGACTGAATTGTGTCCCCACATACAAAGTTTTATTGTCATCCCCAAATGTGACTATATGAAGCAAGGTCTTTCAAGAGGTGATTAAGTGAAAATAAGGTCACAAGGGTGGGGCCCTAATCCAACAGGACTGGAAGAGGAAGAGATTGCAGGAGTGCGTGAACACAGAGAAAAGGTCATGTGAGGGCACGCCCAGACAATGGCTGCCTGCCAGCCAAGGAGAGGCCTCAGGAGAAAGCTACAGTGCCAGCACCCTGGTCTTGGACCTCCAGCTCCAGAACTGTGAGACAACAGATTTCTGTTGTTTACCACCCAGTCTGTAGTACCTCGTAATGGCAGCTCTGGCAGACTAACACAGGCCCTCAGGATGTTCTTGTCAAACTCGGACTGCTTTGAGCCCTTGCCATGAGACCTCCCTGAAGCCCTCCAGGCTGTTAGGAGCCCACCACTGAAACTCTCCTCCACTGGTACTAGTGATCCTTCTCATCCCTGGGTCCCCTCCCACTACTGCAGCTATGGGAGTTAGGTCAGGAAGGTGGACCATCATGATGACATTAGTGCCCTTCTAGGGAGAAGAAGAAAGCCATCCTCTCTCTTACCTCCATGTGAGGACACAGTGGGAAGCAGCCATCTGCAAAACAGAACGCAAGCTCTTATCAGACATGCCTCCAACGGCTTTGCTTTCCCAGTCTCGAAACTGTGAGGAATCAATGTTTGTTGTTGAACCCATGTGTCTGCAGTAATCTGGTGTGGCAGGTTGGACTCACAGACTTGCAGACGTCAGACTACTTCCTCACCCACCACCATGTCTCTTTCTTGGATCACTCTGGAGTTCTCATCTTTATTCACTGGGATTACTGGAACTGTCATGAAGCTGGTCCCTTGCCCTCACTCTCATTGCCTTTATTCCATCCCCATTCTTGGGCCCAAAGAGTGAACTTTATAAAATATAAAACTTATCCTAACAGGAGGCTGCAAAAAACTGCCTGTGCCCTAATTCTCACAGCCACTCTGCCTTTCCCCTACACCTCCTTCCCAGGGGCCTCACCACACCCTGCTCTGCCCCCTGCTCCCTCATACCTAAGGGCTTCATGCCTGCTGACCAGAGGTGTCCTGAAGCATCCTCTCCCTGGACTGTCCTACCTCCCCTAGTCTTCCATCATCTCTTAAGACCAAATGCAATCTTCTCTATGAAGGTTTCCTGGCATTCCTGGGACAGACCTCAAGGACGGCCTTTGGTCATGCACACATGATACTTAGCAGGTTACTTCATTACTTTTTATTGCATTATAAAAATGTGCTTTTATAATTGTATGATAAAAACATGTTTGCATGTCTGACTTCCAAACTACACTGTAATCTCCTTGGAGGCAGGAATCCTATTTTCCCTCCCTATTTGAATACCCATTACCTGAACACTATCAGCTAGCCAGTGGCCTTGCAATAGCAAACATTGGTTAAGTTAATGAGTGACCAAAACAACAACCAATTACACAGAAAAGAACCAGAGAGAAAAGGACCACAAACCCAAAAGCATCAGATGCACTATGGCTTTGGGGTAAATGAGTCAGAAAACATAAAAATCATCAGGTTGCTGCAGCACTGATACTTTGTATATCTCGGAGTGGGGGGAGGAGGTAGAAACAGAGGAAAGAAGGCAATGAGCTAGAGAAGAAATTTAGTGTGGACCAACAATTGTGATGAAAATGATAGCAGCCTGAACTATAATTGCAATAGGGAATTGCCAGCTATTAAACCGACTTGATGTAATTCAAGTCATTAATTGTTTTTTCAAGTAATGAAAGACTTGTTCTCTGTGGCTTGGGGGAGTGTAATTAGTTCCATGAGGAATGTAAGAAGAGGCAGATTTCAGTGCAACATCAAGATCTTTCCAGCAATAAATTTGCTCATATGTGGACTGGGTCAAAATGTGAGAGTCTCAGTTCTGCTACTTACAAGCTCTGTGAACTTGAGTAAGTTACTTAACCTTTTTGAGTCCCAATTTCCTCACTGAAAAATGGGCATAATGATAATAACAATATTAACAAGAGCATAAATATTTTAATGATATAATGTGTTCAGTGTACTGTAGGCACTTAATGCACATTGACTATTAGTAGTGGAAGTTAGTTCCCTATAACTGAAACTTCTAGAACTCCTTGCTGAGTACAGCCATTTCTTTTTTCTTTATATCTTCTCTCTAGCATTATAGTTATTTGTAGATCTTATTCTCTAGTAGATTATACATTTTTGAGGGCATAATGCAAATGTTTCATTTTCATCCAAATGTCCAGGATCTTTGGACAAAGGAAGCATTTGTTAAATATGTATTGGATTAGGGGATGGAGATCATGCAAGCATCAGAGGAAAGACTAGATCTAGATTACCTCCAAAGTTTATTCAGATGTTCAGTGTCTAATTCATTTATTCATTCATTTGTTCACTCTACAAATGGCATTGAGTAGCAACCATGTGCCATGGACAGAGCACAGAACCAGATATGGGCTCTGACTATTGGTTCTATGTCCCTGTTGGGTTAAGAAGCTGTATGTTACCTAATCTACACCCTTTGAATCCATTGAGTTGTCTATTTTATTTTATTTATTTATTTGAAATAGAGAGACAGCATGCAAACTGCAGGGACAGGGAGAGAGAATCTGAAGCAGACTCCATGCTGAGGACAAAATCCAAGAGGGTGTTGGATCTCATGACCATGAGATCATGATGGGAGCTGAAACCAAGAGTTAGCTGCTTAACTGACTAAGCCACCCAGGTGCCCCTGAGCTGTCTTAATGCTAGTTCTTTAGTTCTTTGTTTTGCTTTCTAAACTGCCTGCTCACTTTGGGCTATCCTGGAAAGCCACTTAGGAGGAGAGATGTCAAAGAGGAACAAAGTGGGAGTGACTATTTTCCAAAACACACAGTTGTTTTTGGAAATGCAGATCCAGACCTCTTGGATACGAAGGGAGGAATCTTAATCAATAGCAAAAGGCCTAGTAAGATCTCTAATTAGTGCTACCCCTTTCTACCTCTTCCATTATAGTCTGATAATCCACCCCCAAGCCTCAAGGCAAGACAGAATTTGGGAGGTTAATACATGACCCTAGAAAAAGTGTCCTTCTGACTACATAGAGTCTAAACTGAAGAGTGGGAAATCCAAGTGAAAGAAAGCAACATAGAACCACATGCTCCCATGAGGCTGTTCTATGTAAAGGTAATGGAACAAATACCATGAGATCACAAATGATGTGAGCCATTTTCCAGAGATGACTAGTATTCCAGGGACTGCATATTTTCTTTACCTGGAACACAAGTCTTTAACCATGGTGGATCATGAATGGTCTTCGGGAACCTGTGAAATATTAAAATTACATACAAAATTGAGCATGTAGATTTTTCTTGGGAAAAGGCTTTATAGCTCACATAAGATTCCCAAAGAAATCTGTGGTCTCTAAAATTTTTCATGTTAATAGGAAACACATAGCTGACCAAGAAGATATTCTGAGTTGGAGGTAAAAGGAGGGTTGAGGAATACATTTCCACAGAGCTCACAACTGCCAGATCAATCAACCTATCACCAGCTTCTGAACACAACTCCCATTATTCTTCTAGGAAGTCTTCCTTAAAGAACTGTGAATAATCTATAGTACTCGAGGTCTCATAACACTCACAGGGAGCTGTGTGGAAAGGGTTGCCTGACAAGAGGGATGACCTGCCAAGGGTGGTCCACAGGGAGGGGATATCACAGGGATAAATGCCACAGCCTCTCTCCATCTTTCAACTTCTTACCAAGGCTTCCCCTTGCCCAAATCAAATAAAAACCAGAGGACACGTGAGTCCATTGATGTAGACCATTAGGTAAGCCTCCAAAAAATGCATAATAGATCTACAGGGGCTAGATAAAGACATTCCAGAAGAGTGTGTGCATGTACACACATGCATAGATGTGCATGCATATACATGTACACACACACACGGGTGTGTGGGTGCGCTGCCTACAGGTAGGGGTAAGTAGTGTAAATTCGGATCCACTGAACTTTACCTCTGACAAGTTAGACCAGAGAAAGTGATATCAATAATGGACTCCCATTTCTTGCCCAGTTCTCTGTGCTAGTCTTAGCAATTAGGAACCCCTTGCGTGTTCTTCCACCTAACTGGCAACAACACCAAATTGTAATAAAGCTGGGTTCTTCTGGTTGGGGTGAGAAAGATGGATTAGTGATGGAGGACACAGATCCCAGAGCCATATTTTTGAAGGATTGAGCCAATTGCTGGTACTATTTGAACAGAAACTGTTTTCATATTCACTGGGTATGCAGACATAGATTCATGCTCACACACACAACACACCCACAGATACAACCAGCTACAAGAAACTCACTGAAGATGGGTAAGGATAGGACAAAAAGAAAGAGTATGATGGGCTAGAGGAAAAACTATAGAAGAAACACTAGTATAAATAACTCCAATAATATTCACCAAGGAAAAATGTAAGAATAGTAAAAATAGAATTTTAGTCATCACACAAACATAATAATTCAGGTTCGGCAGATTCAAAGGCCAATACAGACAGTGTCTAACATGGCACTGAGTTCTTTAAAAAGCTTAGCAATTGAATTTTGATGCTCAGAGGTTAAGAAGAATGGTCTGTTTGCTTCTGGTTGGATTATTTCAGCCCATGACAAAATAGCAGACCAATGGTAGAATCCACATCTTTCAAAGCTTGGCTGGGCCTATATCTACAGTAGCAACAACTCCTGAGTCCTTCCTATATCCTCTTTCTTTGTACCGCAATTCCTCCTCCAGCCTTTGTGAAAAGGGGGTGTGGTGAGTCTAAATGGCAAACCCCACTGCTCAGCTAGGTTTTGGTATCTGTCTGCTGTGCCATGAACGGCTCTGTAACAACTGGCTGTGGGCTTCAGTTTCCTCATCTGTAAATGAAAGGATTGGACCAATGCCTTCTGGATCCGTGTTTAGCCACGGTACTTCTCCTAACATTTTGGATCCCTAATACCTATAAAGGTATGCAATGGCTATGCATAGTGGGCACTCCATAAACACTAGGAAACTATAGAGAACATCTCAGTTTAATAAATATCTCTCCAGTCTAATTTTCGTTGTATGCTTAGCTCTTGTATTGCCCAATTCAAGTTACCTCACCAAAGTTTTGTTCAATTTGATTACTGTTATAAAGTACTTAAGGCTTTTCAGTACCTTGCAGTATATCTGACCCCCTGGACCATTGCATGCATTTTATACCCCACTCTCACCTTCCAGCCTAACCAAGAGTCTGGGTAACTCCTTGCATGATGACTTAATTATTTCCAACTGATTGCATATTCTGCTTCCATTCCAAGAATTCCCTCCCTGTACTTCTCTGCCAATCATATTCCATGTTCTCTGCTGATGACATCATGACTTCTTTCAAACCCCAGCATACATGCCTTCCTTTTTTTTTTTTTAATTTTTTTATTTATTTTCAGCATAACAGTATTCATTGTTTTTGTACCACACCCAGTGCTCCATGCAATCCGTGCCCTCTATAATACCCACCACCTGGTACCCCGACCTCCCACCCCCCACCCTCAGATTCTTTTTCAGAGTCCATAGTGTCTCATGGCTCACCTCCCCTTCCAATTTCCCCCAACTCCCTTCTCCTCTCTATCTCCCGATGTCCTCCATGCTATTTCTTATGCTCCACAAATAATATCACAATATGATAATTGACTCTCTCTGCTTGACTTATTTCACTCAGCATAATCTCTTCCAGTCCCGTCCATGTTGCTACAAAAGTTGGGTATTCATCCTTTCTGATGGAGGCATAATACTCCATAGTGTATATGGACCACATCTTCCTTATCCATTCGTCCGTTGAAGGGCATCTTGGTTCTTTCCAGTTTGGCGACTGTGGCCATTGCTGCTATAAACATTGGGGTACAGATGGCCCTTCTTTTCACGACATCTGTATCTTTGGGGTAAATACCCAGGAGTGCAATGGCAGGGTAATAGGGAAGTTCTATTTTTAATTTCTTGAGGAATCTCCACACTGTTCTCCAAAGAGGCTGCACCAACTTGTATTCCCACCAACAGTGGAAGAGGGTTCCCCTTTCTCCACATCCCCTCCAACACATGTTGTTTCCTGTCTTGCTAATTTTGGCCATTCTAACTGGTGTAAGGTGATATCTCAATGTGGTTTTAATTTGAATCTCCCTGAGGGCTAGTGATGATGAACATTTTTTCATGTGTCTGATAGCCATTTGTATGTCTTCATTGGAGAAGTCTCTGTTCATATCTTCTGCCCATTTTTTGATATGATTGTCTGTTTTGTGTGTGTTGAGTTTGAGGAGTTCTTTATAAATCCTGGATATCAACCTTTCATCTGTACTGTCATTTGCAAATATCTTCTCCCATTCCGTGGGTTGCCTCTTTGTTTTCTTGACTGTTTCCTTTGCTGTGCAGAAGCTTTTGATTTTGATGAAGTCCCAAAAGTTCATTTTCGCTTTTGTTTCCTTTGCTTTTGGAGACATATCTTGAAAGCATACATGCCTTCTTGAAACATCCCAAGACCAGCCCTCAAAGATTCCAGTCACTAAGTCACTTCTGCCACTTTCCTGACTAGATATTTTATCTATCTTCCCCTCTTGCTCCTCCGTGGTGCTTAAAGCATGTGCTTTTCATGTTGGTTTTATCCGTGGAACTGAGGCAAGTGTTATTTTATTTTTTTGTTAATGTTTCTGCTTAGACATTAGATACAAGTTTCTTAAAAATTCAACCATATAGTCCCCCCCCTTTATAATTCCACAGAATGCCAAGAATACAGACCTTTCCTTTGGGAGGGAAAAGTCCCTACAGCCTGGATAAAATCAATGACAGAGCCAAAGGACATACAGTAGTGCTTTCATTCCCCAGTATGGTATTGTTGTTCATCTATAACACAGTTAGGGTTTTTTTTTTTTTTAGTATGTAAATTATCATGGTTCCAAAAGTAAAAACTATATAAAATGTGTGCTCAGAGAAGTGCTATCTGCCCAACATCATTACCTATCCTTCCTGCACCTATTTCTCCGCATCTCTTATATGTAATACATTTTATTCCTTTGGGTTTTTTTCTGCCTGTGTTTCTTTTGGCAAAATTAAGCAAATATTGTGTATACATGTGCTTTCTTCTTTATCCTTTTTTCTTACACAAAAGATAGCATTATATACACTATATCTATACTCTTTTCTCTTTGCTTTTTTCACTTAATGAAATATCCTGAAAGTCATTCCATATCAGACATAGAGATCATTCTCCTTTGTTCTACAACTACATAGTATTTCACTGAGTGGATGTGTCATAGTTAATTCAGTCTACTACACGTGGAAAGTTGGGTTGTTTCCAGTATCTTGTAATTATGAACAATGCTGCAATGAAGAACTTTGTCTATATGTATTTTGTATTATTAGAGGTATATCTCTGGAGTAGATTCTTGGAATGCGGGTTGCTAGATCGAGAAATAAACATATGTAGTTTTGTTATATATTGTCAACTTCCACTGAAAAGGGTTGTATCATTTTTCATTCCAACTAGCAGTGAGAGGGGCGCCTTGGTGGCTCAGTCGTTAAGTGGCTGCCTTGGGCTCAGGTCATGATTCCAGGGTTCTGGGATCAGGCCCCACATTGGGCTCCCTGCGGGGAGCCTGCTTCTCCCTCTCCACTCTGCTGCTTGTGTTCCCTCTCTGGCTGTCTCTCTCTCTCTCTCTCTGTTAAATAAATAAATAAATAAATAACCAACTAGCAGTGACAGTTTTTGTTTCCTCAGACTTTTGTCACTAAAACATGTCAAATATTTAATTTTTTTTCCTGTTCTGAGAGGTGAAAAATAATACCTCATTTTTAGATTTAATTTTCACTTCTCCTATTATGGACATGTTGAACATATTTTGATATATCTAAAAAATTTTTAAAAATTATTTGGACTTGGGACGCCTGGAAGGCTCAGTTGGGTAAGTGGCTGCCTTCAGCTCAGATCATGATTCCAGTGTCCCGGGATCGAGTCCCACATCAGTCTCCTTGCTCGGCAAAAAGTCTGCTTCTCCCTCTGCCTCTCTCTGCCTGCCACTCTGTCTGCCTGTGCTTGCTCGCTCTTGCTCTCCTTCTCTCTTTGACAAATAAATAATCTTAAAAAAAATTATTTGGATACATAGGACTACCTTATAATCCAGTTATTGCACTACTGGATATTTATCCAAAATATACAAAAACATGAATTCAAAAGGATACATGTATCCCTATTATTTACATTATTTTACGATAACCAAGTTATGGAAACAGCCCAAGGGTCCATCAATAGATGAATGGAAAAAGAAGACATTTATATATACAATATATATATATAAGAAGATGTGGTATTATATATATAATATATATTATATATACATATATTCATATATACATATAACATACATATATATGTAATATACATATATTATGTATATGTAATATACATAATTATGTATATGTAATATACATATATTTTATATATAATGGAAAATTATTCAGCCATAAAAAAGAATGAAATCTTGCCATTTACAACAACATGGTTGGAGCTAGAGAGTAGAATGCTAGGAAAATTAGTCAGAGAAAGACAAAAATCATACACTCTCACTCACATGTGGAATTTAAAAAACAAAGCAAATGAACAAAGGAAAGAGAGAGAGAGAAACCAAGAAACAGAGTCCTGACTATAGAAAACAAACTGCTAGTTACCAAGGGGACGTGGGTGGGGATGGGTGAAATAAGTGATTGGGGGTTAAAAGGACACTTATCATGATAAAAAATAAAATAAAATAATAAAAAATAAATAAAGCTGCAGTGCATTAAGGAAACATTACCTCATACATAACTTTTATTTTTTCCAGAATTACTGAGTATTGGAGGTTTTTTGCCCTTTTTTAAAATTTTTGTATTATAGAAGTTAAGTATTATTAAAAAATTGTTCTGAAATAAGATCACAATGCTGCACATCACCATTTTTTGCTTAATATATTTCAGGCATAGTCCATCAACAAGATGAAATACAATCCTAAGAGTATATATGGAAATCACAAAATCACATGTCAGACATTCAGAGATACTAAAGATGATGAATAAAATGAATTCTTATTAATGCTAATAAGTATTTAGAATATACACAAATGCTATATTTTAAAACATAATAATTTACATTTTTTTCTCTAGAGACAATGTTGTATTTAAACTATAAGTACAAAATATTATAAAAGATACATTTATTTATACAATTCAATACTAAAGTTAAAGAAATGTGGAAAAAATATTTAGATATATATTTTGCCTATTTTTAAAATAGTTTTTGTTTTCCTTGTTTTCCTGTGTTTAAAATTTTCTTTGTACTTTGGGAATATTAGTTCTTTATTTGTTCTATACATAAGAATAGTTTCCCCCAGTTTATAACTTGGATTTTGAATGTGTTGTGTATGGTGTTTTTGACCATGCAAAATTGTTGATTTATAATTTTATATAGTCAAGATGGTGATGATGATGGTTACAGGAGTTCAAGTCACAGATAGACCTAGACCAGAAATTAATTTACTCATGTTTTCTTCTAACTAGAAGCTCATAAAATTTTATTTTTTGTTTCTTATATCTGATACATTTGAAGTTTATTCTTGTATGTATTTTAAGGTACACATTTCATCTTTTTTTCAAATGTCTATCAATGATTAGAGCTTCCAATTTCATCATACACTAAAATTTTTGCATGTATGTGAATCTTTTTATAATTTATTTTACTTTTTGGTCTGTCTACCTAGGCACCCTGCCTAAACTGGTATAATTTCAGAAACCTTGAAGTGTATTTAAAATTTGGGCAAGACTAATTCTTCATTATAGCTTATTTTTTATTTCCTAAAATTTTCCTAGTTGTTTTTACTAACACTTTAATATAAATTTTGGTATCAATTTCTCTACAAAAATTTTGAATGTGGTATGTTAGATTACGTTCAATGAATCAATTAACAATGGGAGAAATAACATCTTTATGAAACTGAGACACTCTAACCAAAATCAAAGGTTGCCTTTCCATTTGTTCAAGTATACTTTTATCTCTTCAGGAAGGTTTCGATTTCCTTCCATTGGATTTTGCACAATCTTATTGAACTTATTCCTGAGTAATTTACTTTCTTTGTTTATATTTTGTTTTTTTTTTTTTAAGATACTTATTTACTTATTTATTTAATAGAAAGAGAGAGAGAACAAGAGTAGGGGGAGGAGCAGAGAGGGGGAACCAGACTCCCTGCTGAGCAGGGAGCCCAATATAGGACTTGAACCCAGGATCCTGGGATCATGACCTGAGCTGAAAGAAGGCACTTACCCAGCCATGTCACCCAAACACCCTTCTTTGTTCATATTTTAAATGAACTTTTCTCTATCATTATATCCTATAATTGTTGTTGTTTGTGTATTCAAGAAGTATTAATTTTCTGAGTGTTAACTTTAAATTCTGGTATTTTACCTAAATTTAATAAAATACTTTGAGTTAGCTTTATCAGTGATTAAGTGTTTCATGTATACTATTATTTTACCTGCAGATAGTAATAGTTTTACTTCTTTGTTTCCACTTCTTATGCCTCTAGTTGATTTATCTTGTCTAATTGCATTGGCTAATATCTCCAGTACCATGTTAAATAAGGGGGAAATAATGAACATTTTTATTTTATTCCTAATTTTAATGGATATGCCTCTAATGTTGTCTCATTAAAGAAGATACTGACTTTAAGACCAACTAGATATTTTTATCTTATTAAGGAGGTAGCCATCAATTCTTACATCTTAAGTGCTTTTGTTAGGAATGGATGTTGAATTATTTTCAGAAGCTTCTTCAGCATTTGTCACAATAATCATGAATTTTCTCCTTAAGTATATTAATGTAACACATTATCTTAGTGTATTTTCTAAAATTGAACAAAATGTTCATTCTTGCAATAAACCCTGGTTATACACATTATTTTTGTATGTGGTGTGGATTTTGTTTACTACATTTTATAATAAGTCATCTTTGCCATATTCTCATCTTCATCTTAGCTCACTCTTCAATTATTTTACTCAAACTCACCTTTACCTCATGTAGAGAAAGAGTCCTTAAAACACATGGCTTGGAAGTTCTTCTGGTTTTTAACTGGACTTCCTGCCTACTTTGATTCAAACCCTCTTCTATTTTCATCAAGAGAGATGGAAAACTCCTGTAGACATGGTACCAATCTGATTAAATTTACCTTGCCATCAAAATAAGAAGTAGTCCTGGACACTTCCTGAAGCACATGTATTAAGATTATTTAAACTCCCTTACCCACTTCCAGTACAGCTGAGAGAGCAAACCAATACTCTTAAAATCTTGATTAAGCCATCTCTTAGTCTCTATTGCTAGCCAAAACCTACTCCCCTTCACAGAGGAAAGTGGAAATTTCTGGGACCCTCAGGTTCAGAATTATGGTATAAAAATATTCAAAGTCCAGACATTTATTTAAAAACCCTGGCTTCTTGATGCAGATTTCCAACAAAAAAGCAAATTCTTACAATGGAAGACCATAGACCATCCACTCAGTCTCAAGTCCGAAACTTTGGATTTTTTTTTTTTTTTTCAGTTTCTCTCTCTCCCTTCCCAATGGTACTCCCACCCTCCTGATCCAGCTGCTTATTCAATCCAACATCAAGTACTACTGATTCTACCACCAAAATAAATCTCCAAAATTCATTTCATTTTCTCAATATCCCACCCACCACCTAAGTCATTGTATTATTATATTCTTTGCTTTCTACTTTTATATTACATTTTTTTAAAAGATGTCTCTTGAGTATCGTCTAGAGAATAGGCTGGGAAATAAATCACATTGTATCACTCTTTAAAGATTTGTGACTCTCTCTGCCTAGCACATCACTGCTTCCCACATCCCCTGGTGTTCACATGACTAGCTCCTTCTCAACCATTAGGTCTCGGCATATTTAACTTAAATGTTACCTTCTCAGAGAAGTCTTCCCTCACCATCCTATATGAAAAGGTCTCTGCTATACATTCTCTGATTCTAAATTCTGCTTATTTGTTTCAGGCACTTATATAAAGCTAAAGTTAATTAACTACTTTTGCTTCTCCACTAAACTAAAAATCCAGGAGAACAGAAACCACATTGGGTGTTTGTTTGTTTGTTTGTTTGTTTGTTTTCACCTCTGACCACAGTATCCCAGCTCCACAGTGCCTAGTAGGTAGTACGTATTACTAAATATGTATTAAATGAATAGATGGTTCTCAGTAGGAGAAAAAAATATTAAATCATCTGACTTCTTCAAAGTTAGATGGCCCCAAGTGGGACATAGAGTTGGCAATATTGTCTCTCCAAATCTGAAATCCCCAGGAAAGAAAAGAGCTAAGTTAAGGTCAAAGTTTTATACATCCTTTCAGGTACATCATTGAAATCCTAGCATGAATTTATTTCTCCTGTCTAGGAGTCTTGCAACACATTTATCAGTTCCCAGACCCAGAGCTCTCAAAAAATTCTTTCTGGGGATTTTTAAATCCAGTGCTAGCCAGTAACTGTTCTACTACCTTTTTCTTCTCTTTGAAAAAAAAAAAATAGTTGTTTTAATTTCTTAAAAAGAAGAAGATACTAGATGGCAGACCCTGGATTTGATTTGGACAAGAAGAAAAGCATCTGAAAATACAAAACACTGAGCTCACTGTGCAGGCATATGCATGTGTATGTGTGTTTATATGTATGCATGACCTCTTCTACCCCTCAATTCTCCCTGACAACCACTTTCAACAAATGCATGTGGCCCCAACCAAAGATGCTGTAGACAATTCTCTTTCTCACTCATTGTGTAACTTGGGCTCAGATAATTTGGGAGATTCCTTTTGAAGGAACATCAGGAACTCTGGAGCTGGCCCATGAAGCTAACTTCTCTCTCTCTCTCTCTCTCTCTCTCTCTCTCTCACACACACACACACACACTCATCTTCATCTTCCTTTGAAGAGGCTATTCTGGTTTGAAACTTTCTAACCCAGAAATTCTGGCTCTGAGATATCTTACTCAGTTCTCTGGAGTCATTTACACATAAACTTGCCAGGCAAACTCTCATTGCTGGGAACCTATGGGTGGCTCCAGTCATCTGGCTATGAGTATTTGGCATCCCCAGGAACAACAATGGCCCTAAAGAAAACTTTTGTGGGACTGAATGTGACCTGACAGTGGCGGTGGTCTCAGACAAGACTCCTATAGTCATATGTTGTATGTATTGTTCCTCCAGTTCCTTGGGAACTCACAAAAATCTAAAGAAATCCTGGGATGGGAGAGGGGAAAAATATTAAATATTTTTCCACTGTTGTGAAAGCAGTAATCTTGGGAAAGAGAAGAATGTTCCTACAAAGATAGATAGATAGATAGATAGATAGATAGATAATAGATAGATAGATAGATAGATGATAGATTGATATTCCTATAATAAAAAGAAAGTTGATAAAATGTAGCAATGGGTAGGACTAGACGTAGAGACCAACCTTCATGATGGTCATAGGTTTTTCATGACCCAATCCTGAAGAGGTTTGCCCGAAGATCTTAAAACAATCAGCCATGATTGAGATGATAAACTGTCTCCCCAACATCCTTATCAAGAACATTGAGCCTCTGCTGGGCCTCCAGAGGATCCTGTCTGAGCACTGGGCAGAAAACAGTGTAGTGGATTTGTATTAATGTCTCTAATTATCACCCTTCCCTTCTATGTATGCTCTTTCTCATGAAGTTTTGAAAAATCCTCCCATAGTGGGTGGTGCCTCATCCCACCCCTGAGTTCAGCCACATGACTTACTTTGCCAATAGAAATGATCCTATGTCAATTCCAAGCTGAAGCTTCAGGAATCCGTACATGTTTCCATTTGCTTTCTCATGCTTCTGCCATCACCCTGAGAAAGACACGCTTCGGCTATCCACTAGTCCTGGGAGGAGAATGAGAAACATGTGGAACCAAGTGACTCAGCCAGGCCTAGCATGGTCCTCCAAACTCCAACTCCCTCACCTCCCCCCACCCCAGATGTAAGAGTGAACCCAGCCTGCATCAGCTGAGCTCCACAGATGTGTGAGAAATAAATGTTTATTGTTGCAAGCCACTGAGAATTTGTGGTTGTTTGCTCCACATCAAAACTTAACTGATCACAGAGCTACAAATTAAAGCTCCTAAGAAGCTCTATATTTGAATAACAATGCCTTATAGTCTTATAGCATCCTGAGGTTGCCTAAATATTTTACCCAGTATATTTTATTGGACTTTTATGATAATAACTCTGGGAAGTGGGTGGGAGAGACTTTATTATTTCCATTTTACAACAAAGGATATGAAAGTGCAAAAAAGTGAAATCAGTTTACCCACAGCAACACAGCAAAAGATAAGTAGATGTCCCAACCTTCCCATCATTACCTCTCCCCACTTATCTGTAGGGGAGAAATGTGAGCATAGAGGTAGTTGGAATCATACAATCAGAAGAGCATGCTGAAAAGAGATTTGGAATTTAGAAGAC